>NW_028278352.1:0-354109 GCF_059751315.1 Micrasema longulum
TGTGCATCAACCATCTTTCAGGAATCATCGAGCATCCTGTTAGCCACATTACCAGCAGTAACCATGATACCCACGCTCTACAAAAGCTACTCTTAGGATATCATTCTTTTTTGTGTTTACCATAATTTTGAAACAGTGCTTTATTTAGTTTTTTACTGTTTACTTTTTAGCATGAGCATTTGATCAATTTTCAAATCTGCTAAATATTTTTATTTTTTTAAATTTATTGATACAATTTTTAATTACTAGAATTCTACTCGTCCTTGCGTTTTGTAGCTGCAAGACGATTGGCAATATTGCTCCAATATTTAAATGTTATCAACCATAAAATTCTTCAATTTTATAAATGGGGACTTGTCAACAGTCAATGCGCTCAGTAGCTGCATGACTTGTTATAATCTAACTATTATTTTGAAAAATTAGTTTAAAGTATAAAAAAATCAATGTCATTCAAACACTAAACGTCATTTTCAAATTAAAACATCATGTAAATGGGGGCTAGATTACTTACCGTCCATTTGCCATGTAGCTGCAAGACGTGCTGTAATCTAGCTTCTATCGGTTAAAACTACATCACAATTAGAATCGAGGAACTAGAATCTAGAATCTCAACCATCCATGTGCTCTGTAGCTGCAAGACGTGCTGGGATATTTATTTACTGTACAGCGCTTTTGAGGTGGTTTTCACAAAAGCGGTGCTATTTTAACTATTCAAATTAAAAAATAAAATTTAAAAAAAAAAAACAATTTAGGTCTGTAAAAAATTTGGTCAGACATTACTCAAAACTAGTAATTTCTAGTTATCTCTGTATGGAACCAAGCAAGGAATGTTCTAGTTTAGTGCCATATGCACCAAAAAAGTGATAATCACACGTTTTTACTTTTGAAAACAGTTTTATAAATAATATGGTTGCATAAGTTTAAAGTTTATATTTTCGTTTCATTTTGTGAATATCCAAGGTTTGTATTTAATACTAAAGCTTTAAAATTGAAATTCAGCAATGCTCACAAAGTCGCTCTTCATCTTTGCAAAACAATATTGTAGGCAGACCTAGAGGAATTGCTTTATGTTGAATAGACCAATAGACGAACGAACGGATATTGTGAATTTCCAATTCACAGGCAAATGCATCCCTTGGCAATTATAATTTTAAAATCACATTGAAAACAACCCCTACAATTTGAGAGTCGAACTTTTTTTCATAAAATTTTTGACTGAGGGTATAGTTTTATATTTGAACACAAAATTTTAAAGGATTTTTGATAAATTTGCCTTTTTATGATTTTACATTTGCAAAAAAACTTTAATTTTTTTTTTTCAAAAAAATTAAAGAAAAATTTAACGGTTCTTTGAATATGTCCAAATGTTTGCAGACAGGTCCGATTTCCTCCCTTGGGAGTCATTCAGATCTAAATTTGTTGTAACCGAGAGGGAAAATACTTCTGAGAAGGAAATATGGTAGTCTAGGCATTTATAGGGCTTATAACCTGTTATTTGCTGGTTTGAGTGGCCCCTTTACATACTGTGAAACATTATGCTTTTTTTTAAACATCCACATGTCCAAAACTCTTCCATTTGTTGACTTAAGTGAAGTAAAAGAGCTGAAACCTTTATTATTTAAATAAGATTCCTCCAGCTTAACTAATTCACCTACTAGGCAACGCCTGAAAACAATTTTCCAATTTTCGTACCTTTTTTTTACCAGTTAATTAAATCGACAATACTTGAGTATGTCCAAATATTTGCAACGAATTTAGATCTGAATAAGAGAGGAAATCCAGCCTGTCTGCAAACATTTGAACATACTCAAAGAAATGTTGAATTAACTAACTGGTAAAATAAGACGTACAAAAATTGGAAAATCGCTGCCTAGTAGGTGAATTGGTTCGGCCGGATGAATCTCACCACCACGATAAGGCTAAGTTCAGATAACAGCGCGGCTCCGCGCGGTTCCGCGCATCGATGCGCGGGGATAGCATTCACATGACAGGATATGTACGCGCGGCAGTCGATAGACACAATATCGTCTTTGCTACTCATTTTTCTTTGATTTATACGTACGTACGTCTCAAACTACGCGGATCAATTAAACAGGTCGATACAACTTTGTGTAACTTGTACCGCGCGCTGCCGCGCAGTAGTGTGCGGTTATGTAGGCGATAACTACTGTTTGGTATGATCTTGTACCGCGCGGTCATCTGAGCTAAGCCTAAAGGTTTCAGCTCTTTGACTTTATAAAAGTCAACAGATGGAAGAGTTAAGAAAATGCTGATGTAGAATTGTGAATGTCACATAATGTGTAAAGTGGCCACATAAAACCAGTTAATGACAGGCCATAAGCCTAGTAAAAGTGTAGACTTCCATTTAATCTCTCTTTTGCAACAAATCTAGAAATTTAACGCGAATTTGTCTCTTCAAACCCACGATCCTCTTTTCACAAAACTAGTCGCCACTGGCTAGGTTACTACGTTTAATCATTACAGGTCCAAATGGGCTCGAAGCCTATTTATTATATCAAACAAAGAAATAAATTTGAGAGAAAACAAAATATTGAGTCCTTACAGCATATGAATTTAATTGCAGTAAACATAGAATTTTTTTTTTAAAGTTAAATTTGCTCTTGATTCAAGAATCCATTTAAATTACTTATCGAGTTATTCTAAGTCAATAACATTAATTTACTAATTGACGTGAAACATTTCATGCACAAATAAAAAATGACGAGTTGAACTCGGAGTTTTTGTAAAATATCATTCTGCCTGGTTGCTTCAATGATCCGGAGTGCTCCATCTAAAGTCACGAGTCATCTGGTTCGATTTATCATCAGGTTTAGTTGATCAATGATTCCGCTGGAAACATAACTTTATGGCCCGAAAAGGCCTTCGAAATAACACAACATTGTGTATTGACTATGACAGTTTCTCGATTCGCTCTTTTCCAAGTTAGAGAATATTATTTTTTGTTAATCTTTTTATATATTGTAAAGATTAGTTTATGGATGTCATCATCATATAAACCCCTGATCCATTAATATTGAATCAATTAAATAAACAACGTAGCACTGGCAATTTGAGACAGAACGGTCACCAAATGAATAAATATGTACTAAATTTATAATAAATCTTAAGTTATAAAACGACTCTGAATTTCAATGAAAAAATTAAGAGAACTTGAATCAACGTGAATTAAAATAATCCAAATAACTCACACACTAACGAAGTTTTTGTGTTTCAGCTACGTGATTACCTTAAACAAAACGCTTAGAAATTGGACATTACTAGAAGTGAACATTACAACGAGCATATAGATAATACAGTAAATAAATCACTGAAATAACTTGGCTTTATTAACATAATATCCTCTGATTTTACTAATGTCCGTACAATCAAAACTCTTTATTGCTCAACTGTTCGCCCTCTTCTAGAATATGCCTCCTAGATTAGTGGTCTGGTCTCCATTCTATGTCAATTGCATAAATCACATTGAATCAGTCCAACATCGCTTGCTTCGAAAAACAGTGTAGATGCTCGGACAAGAGAGAGATAATTATTCTTATGCTGAAATAGAGTCAATGTTAAATATTTCTAGTCTACAAAAACGTAGAACTAATATTGACTCCATATATATGTTCGGCATACTAAATGGTATAATCGATGTTCCATCATTACTGGGACAAGTAAAATTCAATATTCCGACTCGTCGATTGAGAAACAATGAAGTACTGTTCATCGATCAGCATAGAACAAACTATGGCCTAAATTCTCCAATGACCCGCCTTTGTCGTATTGTTAACTCAAGACAAGATCTGGACTTCTTTGGTTTAAGTTTACAACAATTTAAACGAGCACTAAATAAATAGTCCAGATCTTGTCTCGATGTCCCTTATGTTTGTCAATGCTTTTTTTTTTTTTAATGTTTTAAACTATTCTTTTATTGTAATATTTAAACCTAATAAATTGTATACATGGACAATGTCTGTTAATAAATAAATAAATAAGTGTCTAACGTCATAGAAAAATCTAATAGAATAGTGGTAATTTTTTACCGAAGTGGGCATTGTTTTGTCTACTTACGTCATTCGTTACAACGTTAAAGTAAACACAATATTCCAATACAGCAAAATTTTTCTTTCAGGTGACGGATAACGTTTACAATTTGAAAGTAAGCTGATCCAACATTATAATTCGTAAAACCATTTCACACAGGTTTTATTGTACTAATTTTTAAATTTAAATTAATACTCAGACTACTACTATTACTACTACTACCATCACGCCATTTCCCCGTAGGGGTAGGCAGAGAGAATGGACCGCCACACACGTCTATCCTGGCGTACATTCCTAGTTTCCTCCACATTCATACATCTTGTCATACATGCCCTTCGGTTCTATCTGCTTTTGACATGACCAGACTTAAGATTTTGGTTAACCAGATCATGCCACGTCTTCCTTGGTCGTCCTCGTTTCACGTTGCCGTTCATTTTCGCCTTATATACTTGTTTACCATTATTTCGTCGTCCATTCGTTCCACGTGACCAAACCATCTCAGAGACCCCTTTTGAATCTAATCAAATATACTTGACTCAGATTTACACTCTCGCCTGATTTCATCATTCTTTACCCTGTCATACATTGATTTCCCACAGATTCGTCTAAGTGATCGCATTTCAACCGCGTTCACTCGGCTTTCATCCTTCCTCCGCTAGTTCCATGTTTTTTTGCTTTCTTAAATAAGTGTTGGGACTTAAATTCCATTGTGCGCTGCCAGTTTATCTTCGATTGACATATTCTTATTAACAATTACTGTTCTTGGTGCTCCGTTCATTTTGTTCTGGCATTCACCGACACCATTCTATTAGATTCCAAGATTCAACATATTTTTCTACTATTCCATCTCTTGAAAACATACTTCTCAGATACACAAATTCTCCTACCTGTTCGAGATATTCGTTGTTGACATTTATAATGCAGTCAGTAACCTCACTATCCCTTTCAAATACCATAACTTTTGACATACTTTCGTTGATCGCCAATTCGCTCACCATGCTTACATCATACATTCTAGAGACTATCTGTTGAGAATCATCCTTGCTCCTTGCTAACAGAATTACATCATCAGCATACAACAAGCAGCTTACTAAAAAAACATATAATCGAGAAAGTAATACTCAGACAACTTTTGTTAATTTAAACATATTATTTATATTTAAAGCATTAACTTTGTCAACACTATTTTGAGTTTGTCCAAATTTTTGTAGACAAGGACTGGATTCAACTCCCTGAGGAGCTGTTTATATTAACATATTACAACAGAGATGAAGAACATTTAAGAAAAAGTAATATAGAAGTCTAGGCATCTACAGGGCTTATGACCTGTCAACGGCTGGTTTAAGTGGCCACTTTACACACTGTGTAACATTCACCATTCTGCCTCCTCTACCTTTTTTCAACTATTTCTCAAACAACATAGAATATTTTCATAATTTAATCAGTGCATGTTTGTCCTAATCAGTGCATGTGCTTATTAAAATGCATGTCATGATGGTTTTATATTTTTGTGCAACAACTATGGTGAAGGTGTACGGTGGGTTTTGCATGTTGGTTTGCATATTAGTTTAATTGGTGTCCTGACAAAGAAACGGGTACGTCTCGAAACCGGTAGACATGGAAAAATCGGTAAGTGGTTATTTACAAATATTTAATAATATTTATTAATATTTAAACACTTCATAAACACACATAAACAGTTAAATATCTAAGGCAATTTCTTCTTACTTATAGATACATGACACAGATAACTTTGATATATTTGATTGGCAAATAAAGTGCCTTTTTATATCAACGTTTCAAACCTTGTAAAATTTTTGTAATAGGGAAATAATTTTTATTTTCGATATTTCAAAATGTAAGTATCCATAAATTCATCACGTTTATTGAAGAAAATACGTGGAAACGTTTGTAAATTCAAACATTTTTAATATTTTACAAAGCTTTCAACTTGTCAATGCTTACAAACAATCGTAATCTTGAGTTTCAAAACAAAACAAAACAAATTCAATAAGAAAAAAAAGGTGAAAAACCTTGTTCCCGCGGAAAAACTCTTTGATTTTTACAATTAAAAAGGACAGACCTAAAGGTTGTCGCAAACTTTACTGAATAAGGGAATTTAAATACGCATCCTGGAAACTCCCGGGGGGATGAAAGAAGAAAAAAGGAATAACGAAGAATAGAATGGAAAAGTAAGAAAGATATTGTGATTCTTTATTTAGAATCCGATAACTCGGTACACAATGTTTTAAGTATACTTGAGGCGTGCTAAAACAAAGACGGCATTCTCCACTTTTTTCGTTTTGAATAATGTGGCATTAATGTTTTTTATTACTTTTCCGATACTGTAAGAGTAATAGAAGAAATGAGTGGATGAAGGTGTTAAGTTACAAAAACAAAAAGCAGAGAGATTTATGGTTGAGGTTTCGAATACCAGTAAAATGATATAAGTAAAATAGTAAAAAAATATAAACGCCTTTATTTACTGTCACGATCGTGTTTTTGCTTCTTTTTGATGATGTAGTTAGCTCAATATTTTAGTGATTAGGCTAACAACGTCAGTTTACTTTAGATTGATTAAATCAAAGCATGGGCTTTCTTTTATTACTTAACTTATGTAAGTGAATATTTTTTGTCTGCCGGTTTCGAGACGTACCCGGCTCTTCGCCAAGACACTCACTACACCAACATGAAAATATTAAAATACACTTTTGCCTTCACCATCACCGTAGTGTATATATATATACATTAATCACATGCAGATTTATAGAGATGCGAACACCACAATGTCTAAACATGCATTAAGCTAATTTTTTTTTTTTTTTTGGAAAAATAAATATTTGCGTTCTTATGATTTACCCAAATATTTAATTTTGAGGGCCATTTTCAACAAGTTGTAAATAACTCACTATAAGAAAATGGGAATCAAGTTGGGGTACAGTGGGATTCGAGCCACGGACCTTTGAGCCGCGAGTTCAAGACACTAGCCACGGTACCACAACCCGATTTAAATCTAATTGTTTATGAATTGGTAGGGAGTTGTTAGAGAAGGGGGGTAAAGGGGGTTTACCCAATTGGTTATTTTTTTAATTTAAAAAGAGGGCTTCATTGAAAAATCATTTGATTCTTTTTTAAGGGAAGTAGTTATAGACTGATATTTACTAAAATTAGTTAAAATGTTTGACCATAAAGTTAATGCTTTAAACATAAATGATATATTATTAGTTTATTTGAATTGTTGTCTACATAACTTTACGGGCTGTTTGTTAGTCACGCAATGCAAACTGTTAAAGTAATTTAAAAATTAATAAATAAAAAGTAGATAGCTGCTAAACTCACAATATGTACAGAAAAAAAAACCATATCATCCGCAGAAGCCGTATTTTGCAATGAAATTGCCCTATTAATGGGTGAATTCTGACTTGCATTAGTGTGCGTGCTTCTGGGTGTGTAAACATTGCATGAGATCTTGCTTCAGTATAATTATTGGGAACATACAAACTGATCTTATTCGGTGTATTTAGATTATATATACTTCCAGAAATCAGCTTATAGAAATGTTTTCCAAGAACAATTTGTGACCAGATTCGAGGGTGTTGTAATTCAGCATCCTTGCTAGAAATAATGACGGATACAGCGATGGGTATATATTATTTTATTTAACATATAAGTATCGCAAAAATTGCCTTTGAACCATTCCTATTTCAACGATGTGGTTTAATTTGAATTTTCGTTCTAGCAACAAAAAATTTAAATACCAATTCACTGCTCTATTTTTTTTGCTTCCTCATTTACAGTAGTAGCTGATTGATTATATAATAATTTACCCAATAAAATCGGAGACTTTCTTTGAAAAAGCACCCTTTTATCCTATCATCCTACTTAAATTACATATGAATGGTCATTTCCTGAATATTTGTGTTTTTTCTTTCTCTTCCCTCTTTCCTTTCTTCTTTGCCCTCTCCACTCCTCATAGTATGAAGATATTTAGACATTAAAAAAAAAAATATCAATGTACGCAAATGTTTTGTTTCCCATTAAAAATATTAGAATATACCTACAAAATGATCATATACCTCTGATTATCTCAAATTAAATGGTTTGGGTAGATAGGAAGAAATCACTTTAAGGCGACATGCCCGCCCTTACGCATGTGTTTGTAAACTGTATGGTTGCGAATTAAGTAGGTATACATTATTCAGATATTGTCATAACTTCAACATCCTTGTACCCACAATCACTGTTCACTCCTAACCTTTAGTATCCTTTGATCGCCCGCCACAATAAGACCTCGTGTCGTAAATCGCGCGTTTATTTTGTTGAACATATACCGCATCATAGACTTTGTCACAAACCACCAGTGTTCAACTCCAGATCAAGAGCTTTTTCTAGTGTTGATGCCGCTAGCAATTGATCAGTTGGACCACAGCAATTCCATCAAGAAAGAACCAGGTTAGTGGCATCTATTTTTAATCCATCTCATTTGTCGGGGTTGTGACCGATTGACACTACATATTGCATGTCGAGGATATTACCATATTTAATTAAGATTAAAATAAAGTCTACTCCATTAAAAAATATCGGAGAAGCCCTAGGGCTTCGCCCTCCACTATTTCTCGCCCCGCATGCACGTATTTGTTTTCACACCACTGTATATGTTTATAAGTGTTTAAATAAATAAATATGTTCTTGAACATTTTATACGTTACACTTTCATTCGCTCACGTCATTAATGTATAGTTTTCATAAATAATTGTTGCCAAAAGTACGAGGGTAGGCTGAAAAGTAATGCACATATGCTCGTAAACACGAAAAAAACAAATAGCAAAATCGGGCAAGAAATTCATTAAAGTGTAATTTTTAAGCTTGAAAATCTTATATTTATTTCTTAAAACAATTCCGCAAAATAAGTCCGACTTTTCAAAAATCCAGGACTTAATTACTGCCGTTACCTCATCGTCCGGGGTGTAATGGTTACTTTTAAGGTCTCTCTTAAGTAGAGGAAACCAATAAAAATCAAACGTTTGAACATAATGTTTGCGGACATAGAATTGGAAAATTGTTTTCAGGCGTTGCTTAGTAGGTGAAATGGTTCAACTGGATGAATCTCAACCACATGATAGAGGTTTCAGCTCTGTTACTTCACAAAAGCATACAGATGAAAAAGTTGAAGAAATGTGAATGATTTAACATGAGAAGATAGTGAATGTTACACAATTCGTAAATTGGTCATTTAAACCAACCAGTGACAGAGCATCAGCCTCGTAAATGGCTAGACTTCCATGTTGCAATAAATTTAGTTAAAATATTGTTTACATACTTTATATTATTATTGTGGTACAGGTACTTTATTGTCTCACCTCAGTGAGCCATTTGACTGTCAATTACAATGTCTGAAAAGGATTAAAATAAACACGTAAAATTATCGCAATAGATAGAGTTATGGGGAATATACATCGGTTAACTGTTGTAAAACTTTTGAATAAAATAATTTATTCTGCCATCAAAACAGGTGGGTTTAAAGTTTTTTCTGTAACAGTTTTACACTTCTGCTGAAAGACCATTCCATCTCAATTGGCTTGTTACAGCAAATAAACGCTCCCCAAATTTTGTACTCTGTTTTTAACATGTGTAATAACATTTCGTATCACAGACGTTTTTGTTCTTTATGAATATTCTGGGGTAGATTTAAATGGAGCAGTTATGTGTTTAAAATGGAACAAAAACCCTGGACGAGTGCTCTTGACTCGATGGCAGATAAAAAAATCAGGAAAACGAAATCGAGTGGGAAAATATCAGCTTCTTAGTGTAGCGGTTGGCGCGTCAACCTCCTATGCTCGAAGTCCCCGATTGATCATCATGGGAAGAGGATCTCCACCTAGGGAGAGGACACAAATTAACGGTGTACATTTATTGTTTCATTTGGAAAAAGCATATGAAGTGAAATTCACCAATTTAATAAGGGGAAATAAAACAAACAAAAAAAAAACGAAGTTATTTTAAAAAGTTTAAATTTTATGGTTGAGATCAATTTTTAATTCCGTGTAACGTTCTCTTTCAAAGCTGTAAGAATTACAATCGTTGGTTTCTACAAATGTCTATTAAATTACAAAGTTTGCTTCGAGAGAGTCAGATTTCAGTACAAAAGTTCAGTTGGATTCGTCAAAGGAGAACATTCTTAGAGAGCTTTGATTTTTAATGATGAAGGAGGCGATTACAATAGGAAGATACGGAACTTTATCTTCATAAAGATGGTAAAGACAAGTTCTCGATTTCTAACATTGAACTATGATTGTGATAGAATGTAGATGATACAGACATTGAATGTTTTCAAGGACTTCCCTACAACCTTCTTTCCTTCCCATCCCCTCTCCTCTCTTCATAGTATAGTGTTTTTTTTATTTTTAGATATATTTATTTATGTTAATCTTTGCTTTTAATTTTTGTATAAAATTGTAAGATTCAATATGTCCATGTATTAATAATTTTCTCAAACTGAATGGTTTGGGTAGGTAGGAAGAAATTGCCTTAAGGCAATATGCCCGCCTTTATATGTATATATATTGTATATGTATATAAAATGTCAAATGAATAAATAATAAAACATGCAAATATACGTGGAAATTGGCTATTTTAAACGATAAATGCAGTTCATCCCAATTTTTTATTCTTTTTCTTAGGAGAACAATGACGTATCTCTACAGTTTTTTTTTGAGCCAGACGTATTATAAACTTCAGTATTTAATGCACTCAATTCTGCAACAAGGTACCACTTGAAATTCAGGCTTTCTCAAAAACATTTTGTCAAGCACAGGCTGTTTGGAAAGAGTTACTCTAACGCCGAAGACTATTTGCAGGACAAGACAACTTGACATGAGATTCGTGTTGATGGATTTTTTTGTTGAATTGTAATATAAAATAGTAATTAATTGTTATAAGTGATTCAATGAATCCTATCTAAATAATATACGAAGCTAAACTAAACTTAACTAACCTACACTACGAGGCTGACAACTTGATTTCTTTTTTTAAGATTTTTAATTGAAAGTAGCCACCGAGTCGTCCAGGGTTTTGGTTCTGTTTTTCATAAAAAATTGTAATTTAAATCTGCCGGGACTCACCAATTAATATTAATTGGTTGCAAATTATGTGGGTATGAATGAGTCAAGTATTATAATAACTTCTACATTCTTTTACCCAAAACCACGGTTCACTTCCCACCTCAGTATCCTTTAATCACCCGCCACATTCAGACCTCGTGTCGTACATTACGCGTTTACTTCGTTAAACGTGTGTGCCTCATTATAAAACGTTGTTTCCACCAACCACCAGTGTTAAACTCCAGATCAGGGCCTGCCCTCATGCTAGTACTGCCACAAGTGTCAAGTCGGACCCGACAAGTGAGGGATGAAAGAAAGGGATGCCACTAACCAGGTTAGTGGCATCCCTTTCTAATCTATCTCATTTGCTAGAGTTGTGACCTATTGACACCGCATACCGCATATTGTGGATACTCACTTATTTTCATTAAATATAATTGCAGTCTACTCCACTCAATAATAAAGTAGAAGCCTTAGGGCTTCACCCCCCGCTATTTTACGCCCTCCATTCTCACAAAAATTCGTTTTTCCAACAGTCAAAACATAACCTATAATAATTATTTAAATTTTGGAGTAAATGTAAGCACGTTTTCTTAAAAAAACACATTTTAATTAGTTTTTACGGTTTGTTTTAATCATTGTTTTTTTTAGATATATTTGGCTATCTTAAAATGAGGTTATTTGCCTAAGTTAGATATTCAAAGCAACTCCTTGTTAAGGATATAAATTTATATTTACAATATGATAAATAAATAAACAATTAATATCGTTAGTTTAATGATTTCCCGTTTCAAATGCAAACACAGAGCTTTTGACGAAGGTAGAACACATAAATTATGTGCGCAATAAATATCATATATACAATATATGATATATTGATTGACTAACATATCTACATTCTATACATTTGAAGGTACACAAGGGTAATATGCAATTAATATCATCGGAATGCTTGCCACATATTATGTAAACTTACAGTTCAGTAAAGTAATACTTCTATGAATGGAATGTTGACATTCTAAGTATGTTTGCTGATATTAATTAAAACATAAAATTTTGTGAATTAGTTGATGACAATCTCTGAGAAACACATGTGCCGTTTATTTCAATAGTGGTGATCCACATTAATACTAATTTTGGTAAATTAAGAATTTTGTAAAATGGACAATAAAAAAACATTTTATCACTATTCAAGTAATATTACATTTGATTGTTAAAAAAAATACATCCAATATATGAATAAATAAATTTAAAGTTATTCTGAAGAAATTTTTTGAGCTCGTGTAAAAACAACATTAAATTTTAATTAGTATGAATGTATTATTGTTTTATGTTTTTTTTTATAAATCCTTTAATCCTATCCTATTGTTAATCTCATGTCCAATCAATTTAATCCCAGTCAGTGAAGAATTCACTTCCCTCTCTTCTCAATCCAATGAAGTACATATTATGTACTTCTGGAGTAATCCAGAGTAATCAAGAAAGTAATTTCTTTCAGCACAAAGATGCTAAGGCTACCAGATTTCAGAGAGCTCCTTCGAGCAGCTTTTCTCGTTTGACAACGAGCAAATTTTGTGGGCACCGCCAAGGAGACTTATGTCCTCAAATGCGGTGTGCGGTATGTGGTGGGTAAGCTGTTAATATTATGTTTTGACTGTATTGACTTCCCTTCGTGCTGCTGCGGATATCCTAACCAATCTTCTGAACACATCCTGTGGTCTTGTCCCTTTCTCCTTCTCTATGATTACCGAATGGAGCTTCTCGCTACAATCCGTGGCCCTGTTATAGGTTCTGTCAGATTTACAGATCTGGTGGCTTCCAAAAAGAATTTCGAGACTTTAAAAAAGTTTTGTAATCATTTCGGCGAATTGATCATGTCCAATCAATTTAATCTCAGTCAGTGAAAAATTCACTTCCCGCTTTTCTCAATCCATTGAAGTACATATTGTGAACTTCTGGATTACTATCTTTCAGCACAAAGATGCTAAGGCTACCAGATTACAGAGATCTCCTTCGGGCAGCTTTTCTCGTTTGACAACGAGCAAATTTTCCGTGTATGTGGGCACCGCCAAGGAGACTTATGTCCTCAGATGCGGTGTGCGGTATGTGGTGGGCTAGCTGATAATATTATGTTAACTTTGTTAAATAGCTAATCTAAGGCATGTTTCATTTTTCGTAAAATGTTTCCCTCGGCACGGGACACCCCAGTGATAGAACATTATCTGTATATAAAAAAAATACAAACAATGTAAAAGTATAAATAAATACATATATAAATATATTAATATGTAAATATATATATAAATATATATATATATATATATATATAGATATTATGTATGTAGACGACATGAAGGTATACTTAAACAGTGAAAATACCAATGACTGTCACTAAATGCTGGAGGACCTCTCTAGACTGTCAGTTTATTGTAAAAATAATAAACTATCGCTTAAACCTGAAAAATGCCTGAAAATAACATTAAAAAAAAAGACCTAAGCTATTGATTTCAATATTACAAATGAAATAATATAAATACTAAATCTGTCGAAGCGGTACGTGATTAGGGTATCCTTCCAGACGAAAAATTAACTTTTAATCGTCACATCGACAGTACCACTAAAAAATCTTTTATTCAACTAGGATTTATATTACGCACAGGCAAAGCATTTCAAAATATCGATACTCTTAAAAAAATATATTTTTCTTATGTTCGTAGTAAACTTGAATTTTCTTCCCCTATCTAGTCTCCTTTTTATAAAATTAATTCCTGCAAAATTGAAAGAATTCAAAAAATGATTACAAAAAACTCAAACCGTAGACTTCATCTCAATTTCCCAGATTATCGCCAAGCGTGCATTTTTCATAAAATTCAAACTCTCGCTGATAGAGGAACCACGGCTGATATAGTGTTACTCACCAACATAATATCTGATATAATAGATTCTCCAGAATCGGTTACCCGCGTTTATCTTAAGTTACCAGTTACAATCACGTTATACAAAACTTTTCCACATACCTAAATGCAGAACAAATTTCACAAAAAACGCTACGAGTAACCGTATTATGAATACTTATAACAGGAATTTTAACGACATAGATGTATTTACAAAAAATATTTAATTTATCAAAACTACCATAGGTAGTAAATTGTCTTTGTCCGCATCCTCTACGTTCTTCTCTATCCCCGAATAAATATAACTTTTAAAGTGAGAAGATCTTTTAACATAATTATGTATCCCTGTACTGGGGGCCAACTATTTGTGTAACCGGATTTTTATCATTCGAATCATTTCTATCAAACTTATATGTTTTTCTCATTTTTATATATTATGTAGGTACATATAATATGTATTTGTATGTTCATTTTGAATCAACGTACGGGTATCGTCATACCTACCTTGTTTTATTGTTGCCATTATATCGTATTTATTGCATTTTGTGGTTACCTACCGTATTGTATGGGACTCGTTGCACATTATTTATTCAGTGTGTATAAATTAAATTTTAGAATTTTTTATTTTTTTTCAAAATAAGGTGTTGAAATTTACCATACCTGAATTTTTTGAATTAAATTTTAACAAAAAGTTTTCGAAAGTAGGTATGAACTATTTAAATTTTTTTGAACAATCAAACTTCTTACCAAGCTCTTTTCTGTACCCTTTTCGATAAAATTACAAGATTTAATTTATTTTTATTTTTTTAATACTTACGCACCCACACACACGCACCCTATCCCTCATTCATTCCAACACACACATGTACCCTCTCCCTCATTCATTCACGCATGCACACATTCACATACACACACATGAATTCAAACGTTCACACATATAATTACGTAAACTTTTGTTTTATATATTATGTAAAAATGATTTAAAAAAAATATATATTTGGCACATCA
Source organism: Micrasema longulum (assembly GCF_059751315.1). NCBI lineage: Eukaryota > Metazoa > Arthropoda > Insecta > Trichoptera > Brachycentridae > Micrasema > Micrasema longulum. The sequence continues at coordinate 15,050 of NW_028278352.1, forward strand.
ATATGGTTAATAGTAAACTCAAACATTTGGAAACACTATATAAAATGAAAGTATAAACAGTAGAAAATTGAACGATTTTTCAATTGAAAATGACAGAAAAAATATTTTTTAAACTATCATATGTTTTTATATTATAAAATTAATAAAATAAACCGAAATCTATTTGGGATGGCAAAATATTTAAACTAAAAGTAAAAAAAATAAAAAATTGTTGCAACAGAGAGGGAAAACCTCTTTGAGAACGGAATATGGGAGTCTAGGCATTTACAGGGCTTACGACCTGTCATTTGCTGGTTTAAGCGGCCACTTTACACACTTTGTAACTTTTACCATTCTCAACAATATTTTGAGTTTGTCCAAATTTTTGTAGGCAAGAACTGGATTCAACTCCCTGGGGAGCTGTTTATATTAACATATTACAACAGACATGAAGAACATTTAAGAGAAGGTAATATATAAGTCTAGGCATCTACAGGACTTATGACCTGTCAATGGCTGGTTTAAGTGGCCACTTTACACACTGTGTAACATTCACCATTCTGCCTATATTTGAACATCTATATTCCTTCAATTTTTTCATCTTTTGATGTTTGTGAAGTAAAAGAGCTGAAACCTTTATTTATGCGGGTGAGATTCATCCAATTGAATTATTTCACCTACGTAAGCCTACATAATTATTTCACCTACATTCAGGTCATAAGCCCTGTAGATGCCTAGACTTCTATATTACCTTCTCTTAAATGTTTTATTTTTATTTTATTTATTTTATTCAGAAAACATACAGACGTACAAAATAAGTACTAAAAACAACAATTTTTTTACATAAAAAGACCAATTAAGTTTTCATAAATTAAAAAGATATAAACATTAAATGTGACAAAAAATAAATAAGAATTTTAAGTGAGAAAAGAATAATTGTTGACATTTGCGTTTTCCATGGAGGTAATAAATTAAAATAAATAAAAATACTGAATGCACACTCCGAGCCATCCACGCACACACACGAACGCACATATAAAACATACACAAACATATACATTACATGCGGCACATATACATAGCATAAACCACTCAAGATGTTCTTCATGTCTGTTGTAATATGTTAATTTACCATTCTGCCTATGTTTGAACATCCAAATTTCCTCAACTCTTCCATCTGTTGACTTTTGTGAAGTTAAAGAGCTGAAACCTTTATCATGCGGGTGAGATTCATCCGGCTGAACCAATTCACCTACTAGGCAACGCTTGAAAACAATTGTCCAATTTTGTAAACCTACTTCTTCTTTTACCATTTGGGTAATTCAAAAATGTTTAGAGAGTGTCCAAATGCTTGCAGACTGGCTGGATTTTCTCCCTAGGGAGTTGTTCATATTTAAATTTGTTGCAACAGAAAGGGAAAAGATTTTTGAGAAGGGAATATGGGAGTCTAGGCACAATGGTAGGTCATAAGTCTTTACAGGGCTTATGACCTACCATTGGCTGGTTTAAGTGGCCACTTTACACTCTGTGTAACGTTCACAATTCTGCCTATGTTTGAACATCCACATTGCAACAAATTTAAATATGATCAACTTCCTGGGGAGGAAATCCAGCCAGTCCTAAAGTATTTGGACATACTCAAAACATTGTTGTAATTTTTTTTTTTAAATTATTTTTATAAGGCACATTGTTCAAAAAGATACCTTACATAAGGTTTGATTAAAAAATGCACGAAATAATATAATTTAATAACTGTGACGCCTTTTTTACTATATTGGTTTACATGCTTATAAATTAAAATGTTTGGCCATTTTGGACGCGAAGTTTTTGACAAACAAGCTTGTTAGATGCGTTTTGTTGTGATCTGAAATTTTTTAAAATTATTTTAGAGCGAAAGTGGTAAAGCGCCTGCTAGTTTTAAAAAACAGAACAACTATGGACAAGGTCATGGGACTGCGCGAGTGAGGGGCGGAGTGAAGATGAGCCGGGGAGATTTCATGCGTGTATGTGTAAATGTGGATGTACTTCTTCCTTGGGGGATGACAATACGAGAAGGGTTTAATATTTGAAGTTTGGGCGAAGCGCGGTACGGAGTGAGGCGGGGCGTTGATTTGTTCGCGCTTTTCAATGTACAATACAAAATTAAAAAATATAGATTACACAAACATCACTCTGTCAGATTTGAAATTTACACTAAAAATGTATTATGTAACTCAGTAGACATTATAATAATAAATATGTACATCTCCCCTCCCCTCCTTATCCTCTCTTCAAGCATTTTTGTCCTTATCCCGTCCAATTTACAGTAACTTAATGTTCTTAAAATTAATATTTAAAACATCTTTGATTATTGAGTACATGAAAATAACATTTTGATATGTATAAATTGTATGTATTTATTTGATATGTAATATATTTTCTTTACTAACTTTGTATACTATGTGGAAATCTGTTATTAGTTCTGAGTTTATACACTTTATCTGTTTGTTTACAAAACATATGTATGTAGACCTGTTGATTTCCCTAATAAAATAAAAATAAGCAAAATGTATTTTTTTGTTTATTTCTGCGCTTGGTGATTTAGTTTTTGTTTTTTTAAACGATTTAATTTATTTTTGTGAAACTGTTTTAAGTGTTTCGGATGAGTTACTGTTTTAAAACATCAGTTACATTTTTTTTACCACCTCTAATATTCAGTCCGATGCAAAGTCCAGTTGTCTTTTTCTACAATATCTGAGAGGCGTTTTCGAAAGAATTACAGAAAAACTATGTTCAATTACCTATTCATCAAATTTCTCTGCTACCGCCTTTTTCTTTTAAAAACAAAAAATAAATAAATTAATAACTGATTATTTTAACAATGTTTGATTATGTCCAAATGCTTGCAGACTGGCTGGATTTCCTCCCTAGTTACACAGTGTGTAAAGTGGCCACTTAAACCAGCCAATGATAGGTCATAAGCCTTGTAAATGCCTAGACTTCCATTATTCCCTTCTCAAAAAATTTTTCCCACTCTGTTGAAATAAATTTAAAACTGATTATTTTGTTTTTAATTTAATCCTACTTCGCTATGCTTGAAATAAATTAAACATTCCTGATTTATATTTTACGTCTTTGATCTTTACGTCCTCCATTTCAAGACTCGAATCATTTTCAAATATTTCTGCCTAATTTAATTTCAATGACCTTTTCAATTAACCTGTTGAAGTGATGCTCAAGTTAAGGGATGATTGTCGTTTCCGTTAAATCTCTTCGTTTGTTGTGGTTTATCTTTGACATAGAACACTAAACAATTCCTCTATTGAGGGATGAAAGGTATCAAGTACTGACACATTTTCTGTATATTATAATTACTAAGAAGATGAGTGTCAAGCAAAAATTTTTTTAGACAAACATTGATGATCATATACATTTTACAAATTCAACTCTCTTCAAAATCGAAGAATAATATTAGAGCGACTTTTTTAGTACAGACCAATAACAATAAAATTGATTACCCAGATCTATTTAAAAGAGTTCCATTTCGTCTGCCGTACGAGGTGTATTCAGAAAATAACGTGAATTTTTAAATTTCGCGGGTTTGGAGAGTCCGATTGTATTTTTTTTTATTATGTTGGTATACATGCCCCTAAAATATGCTTTTTTTTATTAGTATTTATTGTTTACTTTGTCCGTGGCAGCCGCTAAGGTTAGACATGTTTTTATGAGCTCAGATTTTTGTTGTAAAATAAATGGATCAAAAATCAAAGAAGAGAGAAAATAATGAACCATGTTTTGTGTAAAAAATAAAATAAAATTTATCGAAGGGTGTAATATGTTAACAAGGGCCTATGGTGATTCTGCTATGAGTAAAACAAGATTTTACGACTGAGATAATTGTTTTTAAGATGGCCGTGAAGACGTTGAAGATGGCGAACGGCCCGGACGCCCCAGGACATCAACAACCGATGAAAACGTAGAAAAAAGTGAATAGAATGGTTATAAACGATCGCTAAATTACAATCAGAGAAGTCGCTGATAATGTTGGCATATTGATTGGCTCATGTCATGAATATTTTGGGTATTAATCGCGTGGCAGCAAAATTTGTGTGGCAAAACAATTCATGGCTTTTGCACCACGATAATGCACTTGCTCAAACTGTCAAAAGTAAATAACAGCATTTATCGAAACTATTCCTGGCCGATTACTTTTCGTTCCCATCCTTCCCTTGACCCATTCTTATGGTACCTACCTAACATCAAGATAGAAGATATTCAAAATTAGAAGATTTGGATTTAGAACAAAAACAAAACAACATTTTCGACTTGACATAAAATCGGATAAAAAGTGGTTAGAATCGTCGCGCGTTGTGGAAAACATTGTCTTATTTTATAGTTCATTTTGTCATCCAGTGCCAGAAATTGAAGAACATTCAGATTATATTAAAGGTAGGTATTCATTCTACATTCCTATTCTTTCTCAAATATTTCCTAATTGAATGAAATTCGATTTTCATTTACATTCCGCCTTTTCGTTAACACAAACTGTATTGCGAGTTCTTGAACTTTTGGCCAAAAATAATACTGAAACGAAGCCAAGCCTCCATATTTGCCAAACATGGCTCCGTGTGACTTTTTTACTTTTCCAAAACTAAATAAAACCTTTACAAGCATAGATGACATCAAATACGCATCGCTGAAAAAGCTACAGTCTATCTTAAAGATCGAGTTTAAGAAGTGTTTCGAGGATTAAAAGAAGCGCTGGTATAAATACATAATATATAATTGGAACTATTTTGAAGGCGACAATATGAATGTAGATGAATATTTAAATATTTTTTTTCAAAAAAAGAAAATTGCCGTTATTTTCTTAACACACCTCATATATACTGATAAAACAAAATCTTCTGTTTAACACAGACAATGCGACTATTTAAGAAAAAAATCAATGCGTAAAATATACGAAAAATATAAATACAGATTTACCTAGATGGATATTTTTCATGCCAATAAACGTAAATTTTGGTCGAATAAGTAGTCATATAGAGAACCACATATTTAATTATTCAAATAATTATATTTCTGATTTTATAAATTTGTTATCTTTATATATATATTTATATATATATATATATATAATTCCTCTATACGTGTGATGTCACCGTACTCCTCCTAAACAGTTTAACCGATGTACATGCGGTTTTCAGAGAAATATAGATCTTTGCGCTCTGCGTGTTCGTAGATATTAAAATCTTTAATCGAATGTGTAAAAAAGATTAAAGGAGCATAAATGTTTTATTCATCGATCTAACAGGGTTGCATTCGAGGAAAATGCATTTGCAAAGCAATGGAAAGATTTGTTTGTTTTTGAGTAAAAAAAAGGTATTTTTTTAATGTTTACAAACATCATTCTTTTTTTGTGGATCTCAATCAGATTCTTTCCTTAAAATCCTTATAATTTCTACCTATTTATTTCTTTTAATTGAATTTTTGGTAACACTTAAATAATATTAAATTCAATACATTTTTAAAAATTGTATTCCTACATAAGTACACCCCTTTGTTAATGAGACGACCGGAGTTTGACGTTTGCAAAAAGAATGCCATATTTGAAAAAATATTATTTTTATCTTTCAGAATTCAACCATAAACAAGTCCCTACTTAAATTTGATATTTGAATATAAACAATTTTTAGTCTTGGAATTTAATCACAAGTACCTAGGTACCTACTTATTAATAAAAAGTATCTTTCCAAGGCAAACCAACGCTCGGACAACGTATGTCGGGTCAGCTAGTATTTAATATAATTTGAATTATTAAGTCTTCAGTGTAAATATTTTTATGATGTGTGTGGGTGTCCTACACTGTTTGTTTATTTAATAAAATAATAATTACATTTCGGGTGTGTCCACACCTTTGTAGTCACTGATCCTTTTTTAATAATAGATAAAGCTAGTTTTCTCAAATAATTTTATATAGTAAACCAGCACGCATGGAAATGAAGTATTCGACCCAAGTATATAATATAGATAATTGAAAATGCTATAAGGGAATATATAAGTCCTACCTATAGGTGGAATAGTAAATTGATATCCGTGCTTGACAGCAATTTTAATGTTTAGACACAGGAGACGTATGATTTTGTGGCAACACTGCAGACGTCACACGCGACGTCGCGCGCCAGGTCCGAGCGACGGACACGAGAGAAGCGTTTTGGCTGTGTTCGGTGACACACGTTCTTTAGACAAAAACTTGATTTAATTTAAATTGTTACGATTTCATACTTTTTCTTAACTGCGTTATTTTACGTTTTACAAATTATTCATATTCATATTCATATTCATATTCATATTCATATTCATATTCATATTCATATTCATATTCATATTCATATTCATATTCATATTCATATTCATATTCATATTCATATTCATATTCATATTCATATTCATATTCATATTCATATTCATATTCATATTCATATTCATATTCATATTCATATTCATATTCATATTCATATTCATATTCATATTCATATTCATATTCATATTCATATTCACATTCATATTCATATTCATATTCACATTCACATTCACATTCACATTCATATTCATATTCATATTCATATTCATATTCATATTCATATTCATATTCATATTCATATTCATATTTATATTTATATTTATATTTATAGGTTCTACTTAAATATTTATCCGCGTTGATATCATTCCGTAAACATCATCAAGTGAGATCGTTTTTTACTTCACGATCGTTTTTTACTTCACGATCGTTTTGGATAAATTTTTAGACTAACATGGTATGTGTAATGCAAAAATAGAGTAAAAAATTGTATTTACAGTTTTATTATTTTTTAATAATACAAAAGATACAATATACAAACTTAACTAAACTTAATAGAATAGAGAATAGAAATACTTAAAAATAACTCAAGGTATCTAATTTATAAATCGTAAAATAACGCAGTTAAGAAAAAGTATGAAATCGTAACAATTAAAATTAAATCAAGTTTTTGTCTAAAGAACGTGTGTCACCGAACACAGCCAAGACGCTTCTCTCCTGTTCGACCTGGCGCGCGACGACGTTGCGAGTGACAATTTTATTTTTGCGCGGTCATTAAAACGATTATAGGTCAGATGACATAAGGGATTGATTTTTGGGTGAATCTTACAGTATAAAAAAAAGACAGCGTATTCTGTTAATTAACGAATTTTTTTCACCTTCGATCAAGTTTTATACATCAACAGTCTCGAAGAACGCGCCTGTAAAAGAAAAATTGTTTTTAAGTCACTGATCGCTTGTCAAATATAACAATACGTAATACAATCAACCACATGATCATTTTAGTTAAGTTGCCTATACAAACAAAGAAAGTTTACTCTTGACAAAGTTCAAACCCTCAATAATTAATCAAACGAAGTTGGCAACAATTCGCTATAGCTATTATTAATCAATAATTTATGGGGCATTCCCAGAATCGAAATAGGTTCAAGAGATTATGAACGAACAAGAAAAACTGAACTGTGTTACATGTTATTGAAAGTACTTTGTCCCTGTAAGGTAAGCCTACTAAAACTTCTTTAAGTGAGTATGGAAAATCGTTTAATAATTTGGATGTCGTTACCGGAGGCGATTTTTGACTAAATATACTACCAGTGAATTAAACATTTAAAATATAAAGAGCATCATCATCTCAGTAGATGGGAATAAGTTTTTGGGTGGGTAGACAGTCTTTTAAAGGGACATCAAATTATTATTAGGAACATGAATGTTTAGAAAGATATTGAAAAGAAGGTGAGTGCCGGGAACAGAGTAAACGGTGCACTTAAATCAACCTTGGCAAATAAATGTTTGTCACAAGAGACAAAATTAGCAGTTCACAACAGAGTCCTGGTCCCGACCTTGATGTATAGGAGCGAAATATGGACTTGGAAAAACAGGGATGAAAGTAGGCTGAATGCTGTCGAAATGTGATTTCTCAGGCTTATGTGTGGTAAAACTATGTACGATAGATGCTCAAATGTAGAGATCCGTACATTTTGTTAGGCTGAGACAAGCGTTATGGGCAAAATCAAGAAAGGAGCTCTGCGCTCGTTTGGACACGTAGTACGAATGGAAAGCAAAAGAACGGCTAAGAATATTAACAATGCGAATGTTGATGGATGCAGAAATAGAGGATGACCAAGAAAGACATGACATGAACAAATTTTACAAATACTTGAAGATGGACATGTTAAGAGTCAAAATTATCAGCGCACGTGCATGAGAAGATGAATGCATGTAGAGAAAGCGAGATCTGTATGCAAATATAGTTTATGTTTGTTGAATGTTTAGGCATTAACAGTTATTTTTCTTCGCTTTTTTGCACTAGACTTTTATTTTTCTCAACTCCAAAATAAAGTTGCCCATCAACTATCCCATTTGATTGACCATAACATCAAACGCTCGGGTCTGCTCTTAACCACCGTCGAAGGAATGATTGAGGGTAGTAATCATAGAGGCCGCCCTAGATATGGCTACATAGACCAGGTGATCGGGGATGAGTGCAATAGCCTATTCGGAAATGAAGAGGCTGGCAGGTGACAGAGATAAGTAGAAGGATAGAGTGCTCGGAGAAGATCAATCCTAGGATTGTAACCCAGAAAATGGAGTATTTATTTTGATCTTACTTAGTTGCAACAGACAGAGAAAACATTTTTAAGAATGGTTTATAACCTGGTGATTAACATGGTTTATAACCTGCCATTGGCAGGTTTAAGTGGCCACTTTGCACACTGTGTAACATTCACCAATCTGCCCAAGTTTAAACATACAAATTTCTTCAACTCTTTCATCTGTTGATTTTTGGAACGTAAAAGAGCTGAAACCTTTATCTTGTGGGTGAGATTAATCCGGCCGAACCAATTTACCTACTAACGATTTTTCAATTTTTATACTTATTCTTTACCAGTTAGTTGATTCAACAAGTCTCGACTTAACTCGGAATTTTCTAACAAGTTGGTACATAAAAAATTATAATTGTGCTTTATGATAAAATTGTGTATTTTGTGCATAAAAAAAAAATAAATAAAATAAATAAGTAAATAAAATGTTTTAAGTATGTTCAAAAGTTTGCAGACTGGCTTGATTTCCTTTCCAGGGAATAATTTAGATCTAACTTTGTTGCAATTAATATTTAAACGACCACAACCTTAAAGCTAGTTAAAAGAAATTTTACCATCTTGGCTCCTAAATTCAATAATTATCTTCTGATGATCAAAAATAACTTAACAAATGCGATAGAGAAATATCAGCTTTTTTAAACTTTAACAATATATTAATAAGGGTCTATGCAATCCCCGAGAAAACGGTTAATTGCATTGGCCACGCCTCTAGTACGTTACGATTCCTTTTATAACATTGTTTCTGAAAATTTAAATTTGAATAAAACATCGTCAAAATTATCAAGGCCGAACGTGTCGCGTTTTTTCAGCGACACGTTTTTTGATAATTTCGTTTTTAGGGTTATGGATGAGAACATTTCTCCACAATATCCATATTGATTTTGAAACTACAATTATTTTATCGGTACTCTAAGTATGTGATATTTCCCCATTGAATTAAAGAAAAATGTTGGCAATTGGCTACCGCGCATCGATAAACACGAGGTAGTTATTTTTTTCATAGTTAAATAATAATGGAGATTTATTGTGCCACGCAAACTCATTAAATTCAATAATTAATTATGTCCTTAATTGCTTTCCTTCTTTATTTCCTCTTAATATATTTATTTAATCGCTTTTGTCTTCGTTTTATTGCTTGGTATTGTATAAAACGTTATTTTCTTACTTTGTTTACTCGTAATTCATTTATTTATACTTTAAAGATCATATTATTGTCTTTATTGTAATTAGATTATTTTCTCTGTTTTTTTTTGTATATTGGATTATGTTTGTCACTACGCATTATTTGTAATCTAATATTTTTATGTTCTTGATGCTTTTTTTTCTTAATTATTTTAAGTTTGTCTTTTGTTTTCTGGATTCTGCCTAGAATCCTACAATGCCTATAATTAATATTTTTTTATGTAGTTAATGCATTTTTTTAGAATCTCAATACTCTGCCCTGCAGAAACCATCGCAACTTACTTTTCGTCGTTTTCGAGCCATTTCTGAATTTGTAATTAGCATTTAATTTAATAAGTGCATCCAACTATTTTTTCGCTAGGACAACTGAAAGGTTGTAAATTTAATTCCTGTTCATGAAGTACCTAACATCAAGATTTAACCCCATAAATGATTTAAATACTAACTAAAATGCGGTATTAAAAAAAATACCTTGATTATGTTGAATTATCCACAATGTGATTATTTGTAAAAATGAACGCGACGTGTTTTTTTGAAAGAAAAACAATAATTAATTACCAAATAAACAACATTTCTTTCAGTCCTCTCCAGTCTAACTTTGAAAATAGTGATATCAAATTACCACCCGTATAAGGAAAAAACGACTTGATTTATTGGGTCCACGTGTAGTATTTAGTGAACATAATAAAAATAAAAATAAAATCAATTCATTAGTTACGTAAACCTTGACAAAGAAGCTTGTTTGCTTTGAAACCGGTCAGTGGAAAAATAAAAAGTTGGTGGTTAAAAACAAAGTTGTTTTATTTAATTTACTATAAAATATTATTTGGTTTTTATTTTATCCATGAGCGCACGCGCGTAAGTATAGGACTGAAATATCTTTTACAATATTTTTTACTTTTATGCTACTTTTTGCGAGGATTTTATTTGGGATATAAAAACATTTGAATGGGGGGAACTTACAACAATCATATACAACCATTAGAAACTGTTTAAAAATTTATATTAAAAATAATGCCTCACAATAATCGCACTTTTCCCTCTTTCAAATTGTTCCAAGAAGCTAAACTTTTAGATCTAAGACAAATATATTGTTTTCAATGTTTAAAATATATGTTTAAGAACCAAAATTTATTTACAAATAATTCAAATAGACCAAGTCAAAGAAGGAATCGAGTGTTAGAAATACCACATTGTAAAACAAGGCTCGCAGAGACATGCATATTTTATGGGTTCAAAAATTTTAATTCTTTTTTTACTGATAATATTTCATTGATTCCAAACTTTCAAAATTTTCCTTATTTCAAAAAACATGCACTATCCTGGATTCAAACTAAAGATATTGACTCTTTTTTTCTATGATTTATTTTGTTGCCATTTAATAATAAGGAATATTTTTGTGTTTTTTTTAATATTTATTATTTAATTTTTTAATTACTATAAAAAAAAACATATTATCTTTTACAGAATATTTTATATTTTCTTTTTTATGTTACACAAAAATATAATAACTGTCCATTATTTATTATAGGAGCAAAAATTCATTAAAATTTTCTTGGATACTCACGAACAGGCCATGCCTTTGTGGGATTTTTTTGTTTACTATTTTTCTATTAATATGTATTTCATTGCTATGTAATAATGCTTTTTTTTTAATAATCTGTTTTATTATTATGTTTATTATAAAAAACAAAAAAAAATTAAATTGGCAATTATTTTATTTAGAGATATCACAATATACAATCACAGGTAGTTTGCAGATAAATTTTATTGATATTATTATCAAAATCATTATTATTATCATTTTCATTGGAATTTTATCAAGAATTATCAAAAAAAATATGTTGTAAGGCATCCTATCCTCTCTGCCTTTCTGTACCGGAGAAAAACTTAATGGTTTCATGTTGTATTATTTGAAAATTATACGAATGTAGCGTACTTTAAGCCACCCACTAAGCAACCTTTCGCATAAAATTTAATGATCATTCACGTGTTTATCCCGGCCACGGCTCTATAAATCTTTTGAGAGAATTCCTGTCTGAATTATCTTCTCGAGGAAGGAAATCTCTAATTTTGATGTAGGTATCCTTTTGTGTGAAACGTATTCATTAATTTTACATAAATAAATATCAATGGTATTAAAAACAAATCAATGTGCCTTCTCTATATAACGTTATGACTTCGAGAATTAAACCATAATTTACATTTATAGGGTTACAATAAATATACACAAAGCAGTGGGGCGGATATATTTAAAAAAAACACTTATTAAAGCTTTTATTACAATTTTTTTTTATTTTTATTTTTATTTATTAAATCATACAAAATTTTTTTTTGTACTCCCAGGAGTTACAACAAACTCATTTTGGGACAGAAAAATTTTTACACATAGGTATGTTAACAACAATAATATAGCAACAAATAGGAATAAAGTAACGAGTAAAAATATGTTTATTTATATCACTACAGAGATGGGTAGAATTTTTGTTTCAAGATTATGGATATTCGAGCGTTTACAGGGCTTATGACCTGTCATTGCGGTTCAAGTGGCCACTTTTATGTAGAATTCTACAACATTCCCATTTCCGCTTATTAGCGAATATCCATATCGGTGACATTTTTGGTTTTTGTATATATGTCATGAAACAAGGAAAGCTTTCGCTAGCGCGTTTGGAGCGCCATCTATGTATTTGATATTGAGGTTAATAATAATATACCTACTCCCCCTTGGGATAAAACCCAGAATTGTGTGTGTATAAATATGTAAATATATATACACATACCAAAAATAATATTGTGTAAGTGATAATATGTACATAAAAACTGAAATAAGATAGCAAGCAAATATATGATACAAATCATACATCCGCTTGCCATCCTTTAAACAATCCATAATAAAAATTTAAAATAAAATTGTTATATGTACATATTGCAAGAAAGAAATATTTAAGGGAAAAAATAACTTAAAACTAAATTTCACCCTCCACGTACCTCCTCAAGTAGTAATTTTTTAAATGAATACAGTTATTTATTGACGTTTTATAGGACTCCGGTAGCCTGTTGTACTCGCTACAAGCAAGGTATAGCAGAGACCTTTGACCATACCTTGTCGTGCGTGATCCAGGTACGCTGTCTACCCCAGAACAGGTGTTTACAATATCTTATGAGAATAAACAGCACTTAATATGTTTGCTTATAATATACATTTTACACATATGTAATTTTTTTTCCTTCCCGTTTTTGCAAACATAATATAATAATATTACGCTAGTAATAAACGCCAATTTTTGGCACTAAACTGAATTCAAAACAAACAAAAGGCAAATAAATGTTTGTCGCAAGAGGTAAAATTAGCAGTTCACAACGGAGCCCTGGTCCCGACCATGATGTGTGGGAGCAAAACATGGACTTGGAAAAACAGGGATGAAAGTAGGCTGAAAGCTGTCGAAATTCGATCTTTCAGGCTAATGTGTGGTAAAATTATGTACGATAGATGCACAAATGTCGAGATCCGTGAAGTGTGTAAGGCTGAGACAAGCATTGTCGACAAAATCAAGAAAGGAGCTCTGTGCTGGTTTGGACATGTAGAACAAATGGACAGAATATTCCATTTTATTTTAAAGATTCTAACGTACTGTAAATAACGGATTATGTAACAACGCACATGTAACAATATTAAATAACAAACGCAACAAACTTATTTTGACATTTTTGACAGCATCGTTTTCGATAGTTTGGTATAATGGTTTAAAAAGGTATGAAGAGATGATGTGAAGAGATGATCACGTCGGGGTCACCATTTTGTAGAGGATTTATTATTCAACTCTACTTGATAGTAGCCTTTTGTTAGTTCATGTAAAACATATAATGATGAAAAGGATTTAACCACAAGGAATAAATAAATAAAATAATTTAAGTTACTTACAATTTTTGGTTTATTACACACAAAAATACAAAGATTACACAAATAATATTTTAGAGTGAATTTGAGTACCGGTGAAGACAGAGAAAGGCGAGTGACGTGTTACGCGTGCTTATATAGGTCCGTTGGGCACTGTGATTATAGACAACAACTCTCTGGTCCCACACCTGAATGTATTAAGAATGAAAAAAGTTTGAATGAATTTAAAAAGAAATGTTGTGGTTACTGTAAGATGGTGTTAATAGGTATGTTATTAAAGGAAGTGTAAATAATTATTTAAATACTAATTTAGTTTACAAATGTATGAGAGCGAAGTATGGAATTAGAAAAATCATGATGAAAGAAGGTTGAATGCTGTCGAAATGTTATCCCTCAGGTGAATGTGTGGTAAAACGATGTATGATAGGTGCACAAATATCGAGATCCATGAAGTGTGTAAGGCTGAGACAAGCATTATCGACAAAATCGAGAAAGGAGCTCTGTGCTGGTTTGGACATGAAGAACGAATGGACAGCAAAAGAATGGCTCGTTGGAGAGAACCAATGTATTAAGATACTAAAAATATTAATAAATGCTATAAATAATTCGAAATAATTAAAAGATAGTAGATATTTTAGGCATGTTTTAAACATTTAACGTTTGGATTTGCATCCGTCTGCCTCTGAGGTACAAATATATCACTAAACTATTTAAAATAAGACAAAATAACATTCTGATATAACTCGTCATTTGGGCTGCAAAAATAGTTTTTCTTTAAAACACCTTTATGTTTTTTAAGTACTTAGTCTTTTGGAGGTGAATTGTAAAACTTTATTTCTCTTGAAAACTGTTTCTTTTTCAGTTATTCCGAGGTTATTCACAAGTTAAATTATTTCACTTGCTTGTATATCTTGAATATTTTGTAGTTGAAATTTAATTTAATAAACATCTCTACGGTTTTTGATCCTAAATATTATCTTTATCTTTTTCACGTAAATTAATTCATCTTATTAGAGCATTTTTGTTCCTTTATACACTGGTACAGCTGATGCTGTACCAGTGTATTTATTGAAATCAAATGTTACTTTAAGTGCCTTACTTTTTTTTGTTTTAACTATTTCTTGCATCTATTGACTAGACTGACAATATTATAAATCAATAAACTAAGTGAAGAAGTATGAAAGGATTTGAAATAATTAATTTTGTTATTTATCATGTGGAATTAAGGAACGCGGGATTGATGGGGGAGGAGGCGAGAATGCAGTCCAGCAAAAGAGTCTCCTGGAGGCGTCTGGTGATGTCCACTGTCCCCCTGCTCACTTAGGAGCGAATGCGTAAAAAGTAGAAAAATATTATTTTTGTTATTCATAAATAAAAAATGAAAAAATTTATTTAATCCCACAAGTTTGAAAAGACCCAATAACGCAACGCCTAAAAAAAACATACAAAAATACTGAAATAGACGATCTTTTACAACGGAAAGCTAATAGAGTTATACTTGCCTAAAAAGTTGTTCTTGCTCTAATTACATTGTTTTTTTCTCCATCTATTGATATATTTAACACACCCCTTAATTTTATTTAAAAATAAATTAACACTTTGAGCACCGGCCGAATACACGTAGAATTTACCCTGTGCCCGGCCCATTTTTGTAAAATTTCATGATTTGTGAAGGGTTTTTTAAAAGTGTCATAATTATGAAAATACACAGTTGAATTAATTAAAACTTCTCATTTTTATTTAAAACAATTTAATAAGTCATTTTTTTATGAAAGTTTTGCCAACATTGGCCTTTATGAAAATTATGGAGAGCCACATTGCAATGTTCGCACATATACAGGGTCTCACTCCTTTTATTGTGCTTTGTATCACGGAGCTGTGTAAACACGTGATTATAATAACCACGCGTTGTGTCCCGGTCCCGTGTTTTTACGTGGTTTACCAGCAGTGATAAAATCCACTAGATGTCAATAAAATACACTTTTGTAGACAGCTGGTGGACCACGTGAAAACACGGAACCGAGACACAACGCGTGGTTATATAATCACGTGTTTACACGGCTCCGGGATACAAAGTGTTAAGACTGATTGTTTCTGGTTGCGATACGATCCCACTTGCTATTTAATGATGCTCACACATACACATACCTAAACACTTACTCCCACATACAAAAAAACACACCTACATACTTACTCTCATACAAATACACATAAACACACCCTTTTGTTGTACCAAAATTTAAGATGTATGATTTTTATTTGGAAAATTCACTGGTCTGTCCTTAAACCGTATCTTTTTCATGTTATTATATCACTGTCGACTGTTTGTTTCTGTAAAATAAATAAATAAATAAAAAACAAATATCTTCGTTAGTAACCTGTATCTGAACACATTAAAAAAAAATACATGTATTCACAATTCTATACAAAAAATAAGTTCAGTGATACGGAGAATTTATTAAACATATTATCAAAATATTTATTTATTAATCAATATTTTAATGAGAATCTAACCCATGAGGCAAACACTTTAACAAACGTATTCGCCGATCAATTTCTCCTCAGTCAAACTGTAAATTATAAAAACGTTTTGATACTGGCGTTTTAATTTATTCCTTTTGATGTTATTTAGTTCATAATTCAATCTATGCCAACAGAACATTTAACGACCCCCTTTTCCTAGAACGGTGGGTCTAGAAAATTGCCTCCTAGTAACAAAAACTCGAATTATCTTTTTCTACGACCGCCATTTTCTTTGATACAATTTTCAAAATGGCCGTCATTGAAAATATTGCTTGAAATAAATTTGATACTCTTTTTTATAAAAGTCTACTTATCGCTTAAACGACGTTTGAATCACACTTGCTTTATATATTTAGTTTTAAAAAGTAATAATATGTCGGATTAATGAAAATATTATTAATCTACAGAAATTTAGAATACGCTTTTCATAAATAAAATATCTGAAATATTATGATGGTATTTTTATATTTAGGTATAAATATATTTTTTAAACTAACATAAACCATGAAAGATGCTAGTCCAGGGACTATAAAATCACCTTCAAAACAAGTATTTAATGTTAATTTTCCCAAGAATTGACCCCGGGACCTCAAGCACGATTGGTGAACACGCCAAATATTACATGAAGAAGCGGCATTTTTTTCACTCGATTTTCTTTTCCAGGATTTTCACCCGAGAGCAGTCATTAAGCCGAAAACACTCGTCCAGGATTCTGGCTCTATTTCACAAGCAGAACTGTATTTTCCGTCCGACCGGACAAAGACTTTTATCACATTTTATAAGTTACGAGCTGAATCCGGCAATGCTTAGCTATTGCTAGATTTGAGAACTTGCCAAATAGATTAAATGAACGCAATCGAAAGTTTGATTTCAATTACTGTATGTATACATTATTATTTTTGTGTTTCGGTTTGGATAAATAATTGTGAGGATAGAGAATTTGAATTTGATAAATAGTTGTTGGAACATTGTTTTCCTGTCACTGCATGACAACTGCATGTCCGACCTTTTGTTAGAATATACAAAATCGACATTTCGCTTTACCGTTTTCCGCACCTCAAAACTGAACCGATTTTGTTATTTTATATTTTCTGTGTCGGTATGTGTTGCGTTTTTAAAAAATAGTTTTATTTGTATACCGTGAGCCGTGCGCTCGAAGACAGCAGATAAAACTGTGCTTTTTACGGGTTTTAATGGTTCAAGTTTCCATAAAAAATATTTTTTTTAAAAACGAAATAATATCGAGACACGCCAATGGTGAATATCTATAATGTGTAAAAAAGAACTCTGCGCTGGTTTGGACACGAGGAGCGAATGAACAACGAAATAACGGCTTAAAATATTTACAGTGGAAATGTTCATGGATGCAGAAATAGAGGAAGACCGAAAAAGACATGGCATGACCAAATCCAAACAATACATGGCAAAAGTCGGAATAATCGGCGTGCGTGCATAAGAAGATCTATGAATGTAGAGGAAGCGAGATCTGAATGCAAAAATAGAGTGATGTGGAGTTTTATCCTCTCTGCCTACCGTTAGGTGGAAATGGCGTGATAGTTTTTGGTCGTTATTGTAAAAAAAACATTTTTCTAGTGCCATAATTCAGTAAGAAAATACGTGAATACGTTCGTACGAAGAAAAGTCGGACTGCGTTTCCTCTTATGCTCAAACATAATTAAGTATACTTACAAAACTTTGGTGAAAAATCTTTAGTATACACCGTTCGGATAAGCGTAAAAAAGATGTTGGAACTTTTCATTGGTAAGAAGGTACTTACGTACTTGTTTATTATTGAATTACAAATTTAAAAATAATAGAAATTCAAATATTTAATTGAAGTTGGTAACTAAGTACTTGTTTATGTTTGAATTCCAAAACATAAAATAACTAATTATTTTCAAATAAAGAATTCTTTTAACAAATGTCAAACTCTGCTCAGGGATGCACTTTAGTCAAGAATGCGATTTAAAAAAATGTATAAAATGCTGGTTGATATTATTTTAGTACAACCTTCAATTCCAAATTCAAAGAAATAAATGGGCAGAAATTATAAGGAATACAATGAAATAATCTGATTGAGATCCATAAAAACACGAATGTGGTCTGTTAACGTTCAAAAACAAACTTTTTTTTACAAAAAAATAACATCCATCTATTTTTTTGTATCCGCATTCTCGGTAAATGCAGCCCTGGTGATAAATATAAAAAAACATTTACGTTCGTAACTTTTTTTTACTTCATAAATAGAAAAATGTATGTGCTATAAAACTTCTTGCGGCAAAGATGTACATTTATCTGAAAACCGCACGTAAATCGGTCCGGTAGTTATTCAGTCCATCGAAGACAACTATTCGAACATTGCTTTAAGTATATATATATATATATATACATAGATTACTTCAATTTGATCAAGTAACAGTGAAAGGGTTGTAAGAACTAAATTTGACAATTGCAAAGGACAGTACAAAACATAAGTTTAGTTCATACCCAGAGACATTGGACACCTTTGACAAAATATAATAAACCAACCATTCTCCAAATTTCCTGCAAAGATTGTTCTAAAAAATATACCATGATCATCATCCGAATCGCACTATACCTCAATTTGGGCACAAGGTGCTGTATTTGTACAATTAATTCAATGTACATCAATCATCTGTTTCATGAAGGAAAGGAGATCAGCCTTCAGTTGCCAGTCCAAAAACAAGAAATATTGCAGTGTAGAATAACTTTTTTAATATATATTTCATGTTGACCTTTCCAGGAATCATACCATGGACCTTAAACACGATTAGACTCAAGCTTATCTTCACTAGTTTCCCTTTTTAGCTGAGAGCAGTCATCAAATGGAACACATTTGTTGAACGGTAATCTAAAATAACTGTTAGTACTTAATTTGACAATTACTATACCAATAACCATAACTTTATTTTAATGGGAAAAGACATTACAAAATATTGGTTCAGTTTAAATTCAGAGATATTGAACTTCTTCCACAAAATAAATTAACCTTTCATTCTTCTCATTTTTTAAGCACTATTCTACAAATAAAACAATTACTACTCTAACCATCACGCTATTTCCCCGTAGAAATAGGCAGAAGAAATAGAAATCCATACGTGTTAATCCTAACATACATCACTAGTTACTGCCACATTCATACATCTTGTCATGCATGCCCTTTTGTTCTGTCTACTTTTGATTTTGACATGTTCAGATTTCAGTTTTGGTTTATTTGATCATGCCAGGTCTTTCTTGGTTGTCTTCTTCCTACATTTATGTTCATTTTCGTCATGTATATATATTTTATCATTATAAAAGATAGAGTAACATTTATTTTGTACAAGGTATATATTTTTAAAAATGGATTTTCTCTGCATTTAAGAGGCTTCTTTTTTCTATTTTAGTGTTGGAATCAGGAGGGATATTTTAAAATGGGCCAGTAAGGAACTTCTCAGAATTTGCTCTTGTGATGAGGAAACCGCTTGAAACTCTTCAGGAGAAGCTCGTCTGTTGAACCATCAAAGGGTCTTCCGCTCCACTAGAAGGGTGTTTGGCATGTCATACTTTGGTTAATTTTACAAATGTCTTGCACTAACTTCATCATGTAAGATACTTTTTCTCGTCTGAGTTTTTTATGAAGTATATATTTCTGATCTGTTATTGCATAGGTCTGTTGTCTCTTCTTCTTCTCCCTGTTTCTACATCCCAGTTCATCCAGGGTCAGGTCTTCTTGTACGCTAGCGCCAGAATATTTTATCCCGGTTTGTCAAAATGGGAAATTTTTGCTATCAATTTTTTCTCAATGGTAGACCCCTATGTAGCTGGGGGTCGGGCTCTACCTCTAATTTTAGATGGAATGTTTAGCGCTCTTTTTACTGAATAGTTTTCATCTCTACGCAGTACCTGATCATTTTATTTTATTTATTTTTATATACGCCCAATGCGCATTTTTAGCGACATATTTATGCATAGAAAATTATTATTTAAAAAATAGAAAGACACAATGGTATATAGCAAACTTTGTGGGAGTGGAAGCGGAAGAGAGGTGTTTATAATTGAATTTGATTCAGTGATCGTTGGAAAGAAGACAACTTGTTATAAAAGAAATCAAGACTGGTATGTTTGTTGGCAGACCTAAGAATTCCGGGCGTAGGGGAATGAAAACCATAGTTAGTTCTATGATTATCATACCATCTCATCCTGATTTCTTTCAACTTTTTAGCCATGGCACCACTTTGAACGATCTTTTGATATACTCATTGTGGATCATATATATGGGTGTTACACTACCTGCCGAGCGCAATTTTTTCATTTCAGCTATATGCAGCTGTTGTACGGGTTTTTTTAGATATTGTCCGGCATTCTACATCACAAAATATTGCTGGTCTCACCACTGTTTTGTATACTTTGCCCCGAAAGGGATCTTCACTTCAACAATGCTGTATTGGTTAGGCAATAAACATCTTCCTCTACACGGGCACTTGTCGTTTACATAAATCCAAAATATTTAAAAAGTTACACTTTGGGTAGCTTTGCGTTGTTATCAATACATATACTCGTATATTACAGCCCAGGTCTCTGCTCCTTCAAAGTCTCCTGGTGTTGTCTGTGAAAGTTGGGGATAATGCCCTATTTTACTATTTATTTATTTATTTATTTATTTATTAACGGACATTGTCCATGTTTACAATTTATAAGGTTTAAATATTACAATAAAAGAGTAGTTTAAAACATTTAAAGAAAAAAGAAAGAAGCATTGACAAACATAAGGGACATCGAGACAAGATCTGAACTATTTATTTAGTGCTCGTTTAAATCGTTGTAAACTTAAACCAAAAAAGTCCAGATCCTGTCTTGAGTTAACAATACGACAAAGGCGGGTCATTGGAGAATTTAGGCCATAGTTTGTTCTATGCTGATCGATACTATACTTTTGTCATCCATTTATTCTTTATAACCAAACCAACTCACTGACCTGTTACTGTTGATAAAGTAATAAATATCTACAGATTCAGATTGGTTTGGAATTGCGCCATAAAAGAAGCGACATTTAATTCTATGTTAGGAGCGTTCGCGTTCGTAGGGTTAGTTTGTTGAATAAGTTTTTTTAGAAAAAGTCCTTAACTGGATTGAATGTAACGAAACAGCATTGTAGAACTGTTACCCTCAAAGTTATTTACCGCCTCACAAGTTTGTGTAAAATTCCCTAGGGGTTTTTAAGGAAACACATTTCGATGCAACCGTCTACGATAAAAATGTAAGCTGCCGAAACACCTTAATTATTTTTAGAATATTGGTAATTTCAATGCAAATTTATAAAATAAAATACTTTGGTGCCTGGTGTAGGAGATAGAATGCAATACAAATATGTCTTCCTCATATTTAGACAATATTTTACAAACGCAAGTCAATTTTTAACACATTTTATTGCAACCATCTGCGATAAAAATAACAACCATTAAAACACTTGAATTATTTTTACCATTTTTGTGATTTCAATCTAAATTTATAATTTTTAATAATTTAAAAAAATATTTTCGTGGTTGGCGTAGAGGTAGGCAAAAATAACAGAACACACGTACACAACACTCGCTCTCTCTGCATTTAGACACGAAATTTCTTCGAATGCAAGGAATTTTAATTTTTTGTTGAATTTGATCATACTTTAACTTTACATATCCAAGAGGATGAAGATTAAATTTCAGTGTGTAAATTAGTACCAGAACCCTGAACGAATGTTTTTGACTTGATGCTTGCTCTCAGGTAAAAATACCAAACAAGAAAATGGTTTAGAGATACTTTTGCCTCGTTGAGTAATGGTTATGCGTTTGTCTACCCATTTTTAGGTTTTGAGATTAATTCCTGGCAAGGAGGAGGTGATAAATTGATTTCAAAAGTTGTTTTTGAAAATATTGAGCAGAAAGTGTAATTAGGTTTAACAATATATTGTAATTTTATATGGGATGTACATATAAGAAAATTATGTAAGCGATTAAGAACAATAAGTGATAGAATGCATATATTGAAATATTATGTCTCTGTTAAGACTTTACGCATTATTTATTTAAATCTCTCTGAATCAATTATCTAATAATTATACGATACGCTTTAACTTTCTGGGGGTTACTTTTATTAAATTTATTCAAACTTCGCAAAATTCTATGATCAAATTGCTACTACATAAAAATTTTTACTGCCAGAGACACAATATTTTCATATCACTGATGTATAAATCCCTAAATAAATGATCTGTTAAGGCTTTAAATATGTCAGCAGCAATTTGTCGGCATGCGTCACACTCCGAGTTAAAACACAAATTGGTACATGATTACAACACCAGACTTACTAGTACTGAAGGGCTAGGTGTTCCTAGATATTGAAATATGGCAAAAAGATTGCAATATATGTAGTATACCTAAAATATTTCACATGTTACCAAAATACAAAGTTTAATTATGTAAATACCCGTCGCTGTTAATCAATTTAATCCAATAAAAATCGGCCCACACGCAGCCAGGTAATCAGCTTTTACCATTTTCCTAATACATCTTTTTTGAATTTTTAAAACATCTTGTTTATTAGTAAAGTTTCCCACAAAAATTAAACCATTTTTCAAAATTGAATATTCATACATGCATAATAAGTGGACATAACACATTCATTGTCTGCTATTTTATTCAGTTTGTCTAAAACAAATATATATTTTATTTAGCTTATTTTCACGACAACAGTCTTCACGTGTCCATTCCAATTTAAGTGGTTATTCACATTAATATGTTAATATGTCAATTAATTAATATGTTAACACCATTCTGCCCATATTTGAACGTCTATATTACTTCAATTCTTTCATCTGTTGATGTTTGTTAAGTTAAAGAGCTGAAACCCTGTGAATGGGTGAATGTTACACAGTGTGTAAAGTGGCCACTCAAACCAGCCAATGCCTTTTCATAAGCCCTGTAGATGCCTAGACTTCTATATTGCCTTCTTTAAAGTGTTCTACATCTCTGTTTTAATATGTTAATGTTAACAGCTCCCCAGAAAGTTGAATCCAGTCCTTGTCTACAAAAATTTGGAAAAATTAAACATATTGTTAAGTTGTTATCTTGTTCAATACTTAAAAAAGAACAGTGAGAATTGGTATTTATTATTTTATAATTAATTGTTTTATTTAAATTTAATAGGGATGCTTGATTTGGCCGAAAGTGTAAATTGTTTTATTTTATCTGTATTTAAAAATAGGTTTATACATGTAAATTCATTTCCTACTGATTGTCATTTTCATATTGTATAAACGCCGATTTCCTTCACTGAACTGAATACGTAATATATTTTTATTTATTTCTTTATTTGACTTTTTGTACATAATAATATTTGTACATTGGCAGGCTCATTGCCAAATGGCAATTTCTTCCAACCAACCAATAAAATAGAAGTTTTATTTTTATAATTCAATTACAGAATTTGAATACAAAAGAAAACAAAAAATAAAAAGCATATAAAAATATAAATCAACGTAATAAATTACCTTAAATCAAAACTCACTCAATGAGAAAAAGGAAAAAAGAGGAAAAAGGAAAGGAGGAGAGATTAAGTAAGAGAAAGGAGATGTTTCTTCAGACGTGATTTAAACAGAGATAATGTAGTAACATCTTTGATGGTGGATGGGAGATGATTCCACAGTCTAGCCGCATGAACACTATATGAGTAAGAGAAGAAAGAGGAATTGTGGATGGGTATTAAGAGAGTGCCTTGAGAATTAGAACGAAGAGGTCAACCATTAACTGATAAGCGTTGAAATCTTTCACGCAAGTATATAGGAGCGTTAGAACTATGAAGTACATTGAACAAAAGTGAGAAGGAGTGATAGTCTCTCCGCTGTCTAATTTTGAGCCATTTTAGTTGCCTACGATAGTCAGAAATGTGGTCATATTTCCTAAGACCAAAAATGTACTTTATGCATGTATTCTGAAGTCTTTTAAGTTTATCTAGTTGCTCACAGCTTAAATAAGTCATTAGTATAAGCTATATTGCATTAAAAAGCGCCATATTATTACTTAGAGTGGGAAGATATAATGAACTGCACGATTTTCATTGCTGACTCGGAAAGTTCAGAGGCGGTACATTCTCTAAACTCAATTTAGAATCAATATCAATTGATTACATTATAAACAAACAAAATATTTATAAATAAAAAATACGAAAATAATGTTGCCATAGCTGTTTCGTAAATAAAATTCATTATCTATCGTACTGTAAACGTAATATAAATTTTCAAACAATTGTTTCCAAAGGGTAAATTTAAAATGTTAATTTTGCCCCAAAAATCAGCGATCACGTTATGAGACTCGTACGAAAGTTGTAATATTATGGTTTGAACGTAAAATCACACGGCTCAAGTATTGTGCCGGTGTGTTGTAAATGTTAATAGGATGTCTTTCCAAATGACACGTGTCATATGAAGTTAAGTCGCAAAACGCACGGATGGGGTGATTACAAATTATATGGATCGAAAGTCTCAAAACCACAATAAATTGATTTTTCTACCTTCCCACATTATATTTTTACAATACTTGAACATGACCTAGCGAGCGGCTCTGTAAGCAAAGACAGAGTGATATAGCGTTTTATTATTTTTGTCTACGCTTACGAGGCAAAGAGAATAGAACAAAAAATGACAGCCTCGTGGTGTAATGGTTAGCGCACCTGTCGTGGTTGATATTAAATATTTATTTGAAAACGGGTTTTTTCACACCAAACTATTTTATCGTTCCTGAACTGGTACCTGAAGCGTAAAACTGATAGTCTTAATTTCATGTAACAAAAATTATCAAGAAACACTGCTATTGGTGACCAATGGAGTGCCCTATGCGCCATTAGGTGCGAAAAGGGAATGATGATGATTACGAGGAAACGCCATGATGGTTTCAATATGTTTCTTTTTTGGGTGATACCGTGTGTGTTGGATTTGTTCCGACGTTTCGGCTACCATTACAGGAGCCATCTTCAGGGTAAACTAAGTATTTTGCAGAAAAAAATGGGTTTAACCACTCGTAATTTGTACCGTGTCGCAGTCGGCAGTAGGCACATTTCTATTCATTTTTGTAGTATGTAGTGCTGGGAACCATGTTGAGTTAAACTTAAGCCCGTCGTCTTTGTTTATTACAATATTTGAGTTTGTCCAAATGTTTCTAGACAAAAGACTAGATTTCACCCCCTCGGGAGTCGTTAAGATTAACAAATTACAACAGGGATGGAGAATACCTTAAATAAGTAAAATTTAAAATAAATTTCTAAAACACAGCGTGCTACTAACTGTATTCCAAAAGTTATGATATATGAAAATGAACGCGCCAGTGATGGAATTGCCGTAGCTGAAATGTTCTCGAATTATTTTGCCTCTGTTTTCAGTAAATCAAACATTGTTCAGAATGTATCAAATACATCCAAAGTATCAAATGATAGATACTACCAATTTAACCTATCTGATTTAAAAATTAACGAAGATGTAATCAAAATTTCTCTAAAAAATTTGGATATTAATAAGGGTCCAGGGCCTGACCAGATACCAAGTATGTTTTTAAAAAACTGCAGTAATGAATTAAGCAAACCATTGTACATGATATTTAATAAATCTCTTAATGAATGTATTTTTCCTGATCTGTGGAAGATTGCTAATGTGACCCCCATCCATAAATCTGGGGATAAATCGTCTGTCACGAATTACAGACCTATTTGTATTCTTTCATGTTTTGCCAAAGTTTTTGAATCGTTAATCTATAAAGTTGTTCTGGAATATGTTAAGCCATTAATTTGTCCCAAACAACACGGTTTTCTTCCTAAAAGATCTATTAATTCTAACCTTCTGGAATATTGTGACTATATTTGTTCATCATTTAATAAAAAATGTCAGGTGGATGCTGTGTATACAGATTTCCAGAAGGCCTTTGATAAAGTTAACCACCATATATTGATACAAAAGTTGGAAGCAATCGGTATACATGGCGATCTTCTAAATTGGATGATATCTTATTTGAAAAACAGAACCCAAATTGTATGCATAAATAAATTTGAATCATCACCTTTAACTGTAACATCTGGTGTGCCGCAGGGCTCTAATCTTGGACCATTATTATTTTTAATTTTTATAAACGATCTTGGCTCCCTGTTAGAGTGTAATTATCTTTTCTATGCTGATGACTTGAAAATATTTCGTAAAATTGAATCAACAGATGATCACGCAATGCTTCAAAAAGATCTTGATTCCTTAAGTGAATGGTGTAAACTGAATGATATGCACCTTAATGTTAAAAAATGCTATCAAATAACGTTTACAAGAAAAAGAACTCAAAACTGTTTTACCTATAGCATTAATAATATTGACCTCAACCCAGTAAGCACAATCCGAGATCTTGGAATCACATTTGACTCACGTTTAACTTTTTCCAATCATTTCAATATTGTTAAAGAGAAATCTTTACAAATGCTGGGCTTCATACACAGAATATCCAAGCCATTTAGAAATGCAGCATCAATAATTTGTTTGTATAATTCTCTTGTACGTAGCAAGTTGGAATTTGGAAGTATTGTTTGGTCACCTCATTATGTGATTTATAAAAATATAATTGAAACTGTACAGAAAAAATTTCTTCGTTCTTTGTCGTTTAAGTGTAACATGGGCAGAATACTTCAATGTTATGAAGAGCGCTTGGAGTATTTTAAAATTGAAAAGTTAGAAACTAGGAGACAAATTATAGATATGATGTACTTGTATAATATAATTCACAATAATGTTGATTCAGTGTTTTGTGTTCGAAGTGTGTCATTGTACGTTCCCCGTAGGCGCCTTAGATCACCTAATACATTTTACCTTCCAATTTTTACAAACAATATGGCACATTCTAACCCTCTTGCAAGTATGTTAAGACTCTATAACAAAATGGAAAAAAAAGTTAACATTGACATTTGTCATGATAGAGCAAATAGTTATAAAAAAAACATTACTATGTATCTTAGATCAAATGCCTAATCCTTAGTTTTGTGTATGTAAATTAATTTTAGTCTTTTTTATTATATCTTATATGCTTTTAATTTCTCTTTTCTTTTCTTTAAAAAAAAAAATAAATCTTTCTTTATTTTTACCTTTCACTAAACTTAATCTTTACCATTACTTAAATTGAATTTACACTCTTATTTTATATAATTTATGAAAGATGTTGAAGTTCTATAATTGAGGATATATGTAAAGAACGTTAGTTATGCTCACTTAAAAAATGTATGTATTGTATGTATTCTTGTTGAACTTCCAAATAAATTAAAAAAAAAAAAAAAAAAAAGTGAATATGGAAGTCTAGGCATTTACAGGGCTTATGACCAGTCATTGGCTGGTTCAAGTGGCCACTTTATACACTGTGTAACATTCACCATTTTGCCTATGTTTAAACATCCATGTTTCTTCAATTCTTCCATTTGTTGATTTTAGTGAAGTCAAAGAGCTAAAACCTTTATTGTTGTGAAGAGGTTCATCTGACTGAATTATTTCACATACTAAGCAACGCCTGAAAACAATTTTTCAATTTTAAAACATCTTCTTGGACCAGTTAGTTTCATTACAATATTTCAGTTTGTCCAAATGTTCGTAGACAAAAGACTGGGATGGAGAATACCTTAAATAAGGGAAATTTTCCATCCCTGTTGTAATTTGTTAGCCTTTGTTTATGTTATATGGGTGTCTGTGTATTTTAATTGCCTCTTAAACACACACTTTTTTAGAACACATACAAAAGGTAACTCCTGCAATGGTAATCCTACTACACCTGTTTATCTGAGAGTGCTCTTCCAACCCCTATCATTACATGGGTTATCTCATCGTTGCAGTAACGAGTAACTCCTTTTTATACCCATTCACTGCTCTAATTTTTGCCGTCTCTTTCACAGAAGTAGCTGCTCGATCGTAGAATAATCTACCCACTAATGTAAAAGACGCCCCTTCTTCGTTTTCATATAAATCAAGATTGAAATGTCTTTATTCAAATATTTGAGTTGTTCCTTTCTCTTTTTCTTTCCTTCCCCTCTCCACTTCTTATTTCATAGTAAAGTGTAGATTTTTAGTAAATTTTTGTTTCGAATTTAGTATAAACTTATAAAATTCCGTATAATTTCCGAGAATATGTCCATGTACTTATAATTTTCTCAAACTGAACGGTTTGGTTAAATAAGAAGGAATTGCCTTAAGGTAATGTGCCCGCCTTTATATGTTAGTAAATTCTTTATGTATATAAAGTGTTAAATAAATTAAAAATATGTCTCTATTTTCATTGATTTAATTAAAGTTTTCTCTTAGAAACTATAATTAATAATAAAAATAATGTGTCCTCACTGGGGTGAAGACCCGTACCCGTGCCGAGGACCCTTAATAATATACTTTTTTTAAATGTTTTTACATTAGAGAATAAACAAAGAAGATTTACTTAATAAACAAAAATAATAAACAAAATATTCGCAGTTTTAAAAACAAGGTATATATGTACATCTATATTATTTATATTACAAAACGCGCAATAAAAAAAAACAAAAACCTAACATAATCTATACACTTGCGGAGCGGTTTATTCAATATTGGTTTGGGAGAATGAGACAATCCATTTTACTTCTACCTAGCTCCATTATCCATTTTTTTATAGCCTTTTTACACATTTTCTCGTTACTAATTGTTTTAGTAGATAGTGGAAGTAGGTTATAGATTTTAATTGAATAATACTCAAAATCCCTTTGTCCGAAAGTGGTATTAGTTTGTATTTGTTTACGTTGTCTTTGTGTTGAGAATCTAGTGATTATATTATTTGTTTGTGATGTATTGTAGAGGTGTCTTTCATTTGAGTAATAGTAGTTTTTGAATCTGTATGTCAGTGTTGTTTTAGCGTATAAATGTTTTGGTGTCATAAGTTGTGATTTGTGAAATATTTCTCAGTATTGTTTAGTTTTTTTTTTAAACATATTAGTCTGAGGAAGTCGCGATAGTTTTTATTTATCAAGCTAAGTAGAATACTAAGTAGAGTACACCTTACTTTATTTGAAAAAATATTTTGTAAATAAAAACCTAAAAATAAGTTTTTTCTAAAATGATTTTATTGTTTGTGCAGATTTTGATACTCTTCAGTCAACAAATATCAAAATTCTACTATGAATAGGAGAGTCTACGCTATCGTACAATGTACCGTAATATAATTTTGTGTCCTGTGTCTGTGCGAACAAAGGTGTTGTGATTGTACAATTATTATAATATAATTTTATATTCAAAACATGGACATTACGATGTTAAACGTGATGACTTTGTGGAAATTCAAAAAACGAAGGGGACAAAAAGATAGCCATGTACCCTGCTTCGTAATATTAACTTAAATTATTGAAGTACTGAAAACATGTTATATAAATTAAATCATACAATTAACATATTACAACAGAGACGAACGAAACATTTTAAAGAAGAAACAACTTATTTATTTCTTGAATAAATATTTTATTTTTGCACCATTGTAATATTTTTATGTCCCTACTTGTTAGAAAATAAGGATACATAACTTTTTAAATAATTAAAAATAATAAGGGTCTATGAAATATTGTCAAGTTAAGAAAATATTTTTTACTAGTTATTAGAAGCATAAAAAATATTTATTTATCATTTTGAATTCCCATATAAATGGACCTTTACATTGGCCACGCCCCGAGTGCGTCACGATTCAGGTAAATTTTTAACTTTGTTAGTGACCGTTTCAATTTAAATATAACATCGTCACGAATCTTGACGTCACAATCATCAAGGCCAAACATGTCGTGTTTTTGTAGGTACAAATTTTTTAATAATTTAATTTTTTAAGTTATGTATGAAAACATTTCTCAACGATATCCATATTGATTTGTAAACTCAATTAATTTTTACAACACAGTTCACTTCTTAAATGCCTGCCTTTGCTGTAGGAACGCATCGACAGTACCATTTACTGAAGTCTCGTTCACTATTCTAAGGATCCTTGGCAGAGGGGAAAAGAATCCCATGTTAGTTTTATAATTTCCCACGGCAAAGACAGGATTGGTACGCAAGTTACGGCGAGGTACATTAAGGTTTATCTGAGCAAGAATATAATGGGTATCTATTTTTTAAAACATTTTTTGATTTTTTTTAATAAATTTCATATAAGGCGCATTTAAAAAAAAAATTCTATACATATCTACTTTTACACATCTAGTAAATATTGTCATTGTAACTCTCCAAAAAAAGATAATAACTCTTGTGCTAGAGTGACTTACACTATTGTAGTTATTTATTTATAAGAGTTTATATAATTTGAAATACGAGTAGATGAAAGATAAAAAAAATGGATTCTGTGTGTTTTTTAGGAACAATAATACATTCACGCTAACTAAAATTTAATTTTGTTTTTTCACACGTTCAAAAATTTCTTTAGATATACTTTAAATTTATTTATAGATACATTATTTTTAATAGTTTTTAGTTCATTGTGAAGATTATTTAAATTTTTTACACCTATATAGTTAGATATTAATTTGTGCAAGAATATTAAACCAGCCAGAATCCTTCTGAATTCTAAACTAAAGATATGAAAGTACTCTAGACGATCATAATAGTTGATTTTGAAAGTATTTGATCCGATTCTAAATATTAACGATTTTAACAATTTTCGTTGCACCGATTCAATCCGCGTTATATGAATATTATAATTAGGAGACCATATTATGGAATTAAATTCAAGCAAACTGCGAAAAAAATATTTTTGCAATGTTAATGCAATTTTTGGGCTTTTGAATGATTTAGATATTCGCAAAATAAATCCGCAGATTTTGGACGCTTTCTTTGAAATGTGGTCAATGTGATGGTTGAATTTAAGTTTGTTGCCAAAAAGTATCGCAAGATCTCGAATTGTCTCGACGCTCATTAAAATTGTGTTATCGATTGAATAATGGAAAACGATTTTATTTATTTTTCTTGTGAATTTAATAGACAAAGATTTATTAATATAAAAAATAAGTCGTTTTTACATTTGTAAATATTATGACACATTAATACACAAAATACTAATAAAATTTTATTCATGTCAAGAAATACAATACATATAAGTTATTTCATAATACATGTTTCGACGTTTTCGACAAAGTTAAGATCATGTATCTAATGGCTTGTCATTGGCTGGTTTTATTTGCAAATATTTAAATAAACGGGACTTAGTGATTTTTACAAATAAACTGAAAAATACGTAAGCCTTGTAAATGCTTAGACTTCCTAATTCGCCTCTCAAAAATGTTTTTTCTCTCTGTTACGACAAATTAAGATTTAATTAACTCCTTAGGGAGGAAACCTAGCCTGTCTTCAAACATTTGGACATACCCAAAACATTGTTCACATTAATAAATTTTATAGTTTTCCATTTTGTGATATAATTAACGTTCCTACTACGTTTTTAAAGAAGGAGTTCGTTTTTTTAATTTTAATTGCTGTATTTTTGTTTTTTTAAATAATTTCTAATGCTAATAATTTCTAAGCTAATGACAAGTCATAAGCCCTGTAAATACCTTGATTTTCATAAACCCTTCTCAAAAATTATATTCCTATCTGTAGAAATAAATTAAGATATAAATAACTTGCTAAGGAGAAACATTTGGAAATACTTAAAACATTGTAATGTATGAACCATTTGCTGTTAAAACAATCATATGATTTAAAAATATTACGTTGTCTGGTACCGCTAGTATTAGAATTGTGTATAAAGCTTACAGAGTGATACACTATCTATCCTTAAAGTATTTCAGGGGAAGATTTCCACCCTTGTCAAGTTGACGTTTTGATATAAGGGTTCTAAGGACAAGGGAGGTTTTCGGATTCTAGTGGCGATGTTGGGAATTTCTATATTTTCAAGAAAATTGGACGTCTTATGTATTCCGGATGGCTGTGACAAACAACCGGCGGCTACAAGATAAGGACGGTAGACAGTTTTTTAATACGTCGAAAATTTATGATAAATTCATTGCATCTACCGAATTATTTATCTCGTATTTATAATATCCCTACCGTGATTTATTTATCTACTAAAACTTTTACCCTAGGGATTGAGTTTTAATAAGTGGTTATTAAAAATCATCAAATTTTGAAAAAGAGCAATCTCTTAATCTGTCTTCATGGGAGAAATGTAGAACTGAGATGGATCTTTTATGTATTCAAAAATACCTAATGCTTTGGGTAATATCCCATCTCTGTTGCAATCAATTTCTTTTCATCTCTCAACCATATCACTCGAAGCCAAAATCTGCTATTTATTGAATCCTCCAAGAGTTACTTTTGTTTTTATGCCTCGATGTCCAGAATATGTAGATTATCTATATTCTAAGAGGTGGAGGTCAGTGTTATGCAAGCTTTTGAGGTCACTTTCACTCGAGAAGATCTATTGTGAAGCGTCGCTGTGAATAGTTAATAGAGCCCTCTAAGCCCAGGTTTATAAAGAGCCTAACTGTTGTGTGGAAGGCGAGGGTTTTCAGTTTGCAAAATCTAGAAGGCGAACTCTTTAACATCCACAAGTTTAACCAGTGGTCCTTCATGAGGCTCTTTTTATGATAAAAAGCATCATATTCACGGCATCCTCATCTGGACTTCAGAACCAATATCTAGAAGTTTCGGAAAGGTTCATTCTAGCAAGGTGTTTGTTCAATCTGCAGTATCCTGTAAGGGCTTAAGTGATAACCATCATTTGATTTCGGTTGAAATTTATTAGGTCGAAAGCAAACCTGTGCGAGTACCATTTTATTAGTTCCTTTACATTATGCTGACCAGGAACTATTTGCTAGAGTATTACCCATTGCTTTTTGGCCCACGATCTAAGTCCATTACGAGAAGTACATTTAGGCAACTCACAGCAGGGCTCAGGGTTAGTCAATTCGTCACACAACTTGGAATTCTTCGGGATAGATCTTCTGGCTTTTCGAAAATCTCTTTGCCACTAAAACAGTGTGGGATGAAGATGGATTGGCATGATTTATTTAGAAGTCTCATATGTTTATCGTGTTCATGAGTTTATTGTATCCCATTATTTTGTTGTCGTTGTTTGTCTTAGCTACAAATTTTTAAGTTCATTATCTGGTTCATTTTATTTATTTTTTTAGTTATTTAACTTTTTGTACATAATGTTATTTGTACATTGGCGGGCTTATTGCCAAATGGCAATTTCTTCCTACCAACCAATAAAATAAAAGTTTTATTTTTATAATTCAAGTTACAGAACATATTCAGTAGAGAAAAAAAAAGATTAAAATGTTAAAAATATATGAAAATAGAAATAAACGTATTTGTTTATAAATTACCTTAAATCAAAACTATTACTCAATGGGAAAAAGGAAAAAAGCGGAAAGAGGAAAAAGGAAAGGAGGAGAGATTAAGGAAGAGAAAGGAGATGTTTCTTCAGACGTGATTTAAACAGAGATAATGTAGTAACATCTTTGATGGTGGATGGGAGATGATTCCACAGTCGAGCCGCATGAACACTATATGAGTTAGAGAAGAAAGAGGAATTGTGGATGGGTATTAAGAGAGTGCCTTGAGAATGAGAACGAAGAGGTAAACCATGAACTGATAAACGTTGAAATTTTTCACGCAGGTATATAGGAGCGTTAGAACTATGAAGTACATTGAACAGAAGTGAGGGAGTGATAGTCTCTCCGCTGTCTAATTTTGAGCCATTTCAGTTGCGTACGATAATCAGAAATGTGGTCATATTTCCTAAGACCAAAAATGTACCTTATGCATGTATTCTGAAGTCGTTTAAGTTTATCTAGTTGCTCACAGCTTAAATCAGTCATGGAAACATCAGCGTAATCTAGAATGGGTAGTAGTAATGCTTGTACAAGAGTGCATTTAGTACTAATGGGTAAGAATTTTTGCAACCTTCTAAGTGAGGGTAGACTGAAAAATATTTTGCTGTTTAATTCATTAGTATGAGCTCGCCAGCAAAGATGTTCATCCATTAGTACTCCTAGATTTTTTACGGATTTCCTTTACTGAATATTGGTACCATTGACAATAAGAGGATTAAGTGAAGGTATGTCTAGCTTACTAAGCAATCTTTGACTACCTGCAAACATAATTTGTGTTTTAGACGGGTTTATTAGTTAACCATACTCTTTTGTCCATAAATTTAAATATTGTAATTGTCTTAGGTCGTACATACAATAAATAAATCATTATTCATTCAAAAAAATATCTCATCCTTTTATTTCAATTTTGTTATCCTCGCTATGTAATCAATAATTTTCAACTTCGCGTAATTGCAATTTTCCGTTAGAGGGATTTATTTTATAAAGAAGATTCTCGAAAATTAATTAAAGAAATAATCTTTATAAATATTGTGGAATTTTTTGCGTAGCGAATTACTATGACTAACCTTTGGTGAGTATATTTTTTTTACCAAAAATGCTGATAAAAATTGGCTTGTTACCAACCCGCTATTATTAGCACGGTTGAATTTTAAATGGCAGTTTCAATATTTTTATTTATTTAATCCAATATAAAATACAATATAAAAAAATAGTTAACAAAAATGTTTATACAATAGGTAGGTACATTCAATATATATATATTTTTTTTATGGATATAGCCACTCCATATACCCACAGGCACGTTCCGGAGTGTCAGTGTATTATTTATTAATACATAATTGTACACAATTTCACATCAATTGTGTAAAAATTCAAAAGAAATAAAAAAAAATAAAAATTAAAACATATCTACATCAATAAAACGAAAAAGGATTACATTCTTATATATGAAACATATTCTTCAGCTTCCTGTCTAGTTTTTTTAGCAATCCATTAATGTACTCTAGCTTTGAAAATATTGTTTTTCATTTTGTTTGCCAATATGTCCTTGCTTAAAAAGTTGTATAGCTTAGGGGCCAGAAAAGTATAATGCCTTTGTCCGTAATTTATTTTTTTCTTTGGGAGCAGAAGTATTGTCTTTTGTCTTTGCCTAGTGTCGTAAATTTGTTGTCCATCATTGTGTCTGTCAGTATTTTGATGGGTATGTCTTAAAATTGTCTTTATATATATTTTTCTTATGTCTAGTACTGGAAATTCTGTAAAAAGTCTGTCTGTAGAGTATTGGTAAAGCTTTTGTTGGTTACTCTTAGTAAGGCTTTTTGGGCTTTTATTAATGGCTCTAATGTAGTTTTATTTGTTCCTCCCCATCCTATTACTCCGTAACTAATAGTTGATTGTGCTAGAGCATAGTATACATTAATTAAAGTTGCTTTGTTTAGGATGTTTCTAATGTTTTTAAATAAATATATCATTTTCCTTAGTTTGGTTGCTGTCTTATCTACGTGTATGTTCCACCTTAAATAACTGTCAATGTGAATACCTAGATTTTTTATATGATCGACCTTTTTTATAGTTTGACAGTCACAGTCACTGTTTCTTGCATTTGTACATTCATGAATTTTAAGGGTTCTTTCTATTGGCTGATTCCGTTTGTCTATACTAAATGTCAGATATTTTGATTTGTGCGCGTTAAGTGTAAGTAAGTTATAATAAAAATATAAATATAAATAGTAATTATAAATTTTACTTTACAACAACTTACAAATTTCACTTTCAACTAACCGTTAAAAAGTTTTATGCCAAAGAAACTCGAGATAAAATTTGCTTGAAAATATCACAGATTACCTTAAAACTGCATTTTACTCATTTAATTTAAATTTTATATTCGTATCTTTACATCTAACTGTTGAAACATTCCATTTTTACTGAGGAAGGCTGAATTTTTTTAAAAAAAGTACAATATTTTAGCTTAAAAATAACCCTGTAGACCTAGAAATTGCATTAATCCAATATATTGAGTTTTTCTACTGACATTTCTTGGTGGAACTGCATTTTAATTATAATAATAATAATTCTTTTTAGTTTTATTCCACTTTCATTTATATAATTTTATTTTTTTAATAAATTTTTTACCAGTGACCGACATCCAGTCTGATAATGTCCACTCGATTTTCTCGTTCAAGATTTTTACTCGACGGTATCCATCGAGTTAAATACGCTCATTTAGAATTTTCGTTCCCAAACAGAGCGGTGATGTTCCACAAACAGAACGGCGATCTGCATCCACCGGACACGGAGTTAAGATTTATTTAGTTATTTTATTTTATTTTATTTTATTTCATTTTATTTTATTTTATTTTATTTTATTTTATTTTGTTTTATTTTGATTTATTTTATTTTATTTCACTTTATTTTATTTTATTTTATTTTATTTTATTTTATTTTATTTTATTTTTATTTTTATTTTTATTTTTATTTTTATTTTTATTTTTATTTTTATTTTTATTTTTATTTTTATTTTCATTTTATTCATACCATTACATTAATATTACAAAAAAATATATATCCTTAACTCTATGAACCTCTGTGTTAAGTTGGGATACAAAATACAGTTACTGTATATTAAGAATAAAGAAAGAAAATATATTTTCCTAGATTTTATTCGTTGGGTAGAAAATATAGAGCCTTTTCTTCATTATTAAAGCAATTCTGGTGCAAGTTCAAGAAAGTTAGCCAGAAAAGGTGACTTTTATTTTCAAAGCAGGAAAAAAGGTCCTAAATAAATCTACAATATTTATGCGGGAAAAGCTACGATATATGTATGTTAAGGGTTTTTTATGTACCCGGAAAAATGCCCATATTTTTCTTTAAGTTTTGTTTCCATATGTGATGTCTAAGTGGAGATAAGATTTGGAGAAAATATGAACCAGTGTTTACTAAGAAGAGTGAACTGTAGAATTATTAGGTGCCTTACTTATAAGATTTCCTTACACAGAGGAATAACTAAACCCGTTATAGCTATTTACGCCCGGTATAAGAAAAAGGTAACTTTTAAAAATATTTTCCACCTGCAATAACTATACTAAGTTTATTCCGTTGTTTATTTTTTGACCCAACAAGATTTTGGTGTACATTTATGAACAAGCTGCGTACAAATACTAATACATTATTCGTATTAGTTACAAAACAAAATCAACTTTGCAAATGTCAAGCATAACTTATGAAATCCAAGTCAATCAGAATAATTTATTTATTGATTATTATTTAAAAATTGTGTTGTTTTACACTCGAAATTATTTTTAGAAGAACAAATAAATTAGATAAACCGTATTTTATAAACAGAATATCAATGTAAATAATTGAAGAGAGACAATTTTTTAGATTTTTACTTTTACTTGGACAACATGCACAAATTGACATTGGTTGTAAAAACGATAAATGAAATACAGAAATATGCCATTGATATTTAGACAATTTGATGTGTATATTTTCATTTAATAAATTTAAATACGTAATGTAATAGATCTTTCATGGTCAAAAAACCTTCTTAATAAATTGATCTGAATGCAATATGTGTGTACTTTGCTCTGTTTCAATCCACAGCATTCTATGGAATAGCCAGCTGGGGAGTTGTGCGGCATCCATTTAAAAGCCTCTCATAATTTCACAGAAATAATTATTTAGAATAATATTCTGGCGCCCTTTAACATACCCGTCAGAACGTTGTTCCAATACATGAAGGTGCTGGATATGAGACAACTGTACATAAAAGAAGCACTTACACACTTCTGGTCGAACAATAAGAAGAGGTCTCAGAAAAATGTCCGTACGAGGTTTTTCCACAGCATGAATTATATCATACCCAAAACCTGTACGACTTTTGCTCAGAGACATCTCTCATTTATCGCACTGAGAGTGTTGACGTGCCATATTATATATATTTTTATAAAATTATTTTTTATGTTTCTGATCCTATATTTGTGGTGATATATTCATGTGTCTGTGTCAACTAATTGCTCGTCCCATCTCAACACAGGACTTTAAGTCCCATGGAGTTGGGACTTATGTCTTAAATAACGTACAATAAACTAACGTATGTAAATAAATAAATAAATATTAGTTTGATTATCATTTTTTCACTCATAATCGATATTTCAATTTAAAATCTCTAAAAAGACAGCATGTTTTCTAAATGGTCTGAATGTGACAAATGACAGTAAGCGGGTTGATTCCAGCACTATACCACGTTGGATGCAGGTATAAGCGTGGAATAAGTTTCTATCTCTGTACCGAGTATAACTTTGTTCGAGGTTTGTGAGAAAGAATTTTTACTAAATTTTCCTTTTTCTATCAATATGTCTAAGCATAATTTTATACCAAATTTATAACAAAGGCAGTTAAAAGAATAGTGAGGAGTATTTCAATCCGTAATTAATGTATTTGGTGGACAAAACAAAAAAAAAAACAATAAATCAGTCAACATGTATTCTCTTTCTTCTATATATCTATCGATCATCTATCATCTATTCCGTATATTTTTGGCCGCAAATCTCGGAAAGTCATCGACAGATTTTATTTTTTTTTAAACATTACATTTTAGCAGAAAAGTGTTTTTATATGCTTTTTATTCGGATGTTCCAACGAAAACGAAACATTATATGCGTTTTGTCAATGTTTTGTCTAAGCTTTATAGTTAACAAGTACTAAATAACAGTTCTACACAGAGCAGCCATTTTATTAATTTCAGCCAAAGTTACAAAACTTTGTTTTTCTTGTAATCAAGCAGTGGCAAATGGTGATTTTATTTACAGGCAAGCCATAAAAAAATCATATATTTGCACCTAAATAGAAGGTACATAAAATAATGTAAGTAATATATACTAAAAAATGATATTTTTATGTGGTTCTGTATGATACAACAACTCCCATCCATGAAATCAACTCAAACCTTGTAACTTCGTGATATATTAAATTATAAAGATATATTATCCATTACTTTAATACACAATTCATTAAAAATAAATAAAAATACCTCTTCGAATTCAGTCGATATTGGGTATTCGATTTAAATGTCAACTGGCCGAATTGATCGAGTAATTAATAGTGCTGAAAACGGCCTCGTCGAGCGGTATATGTCCTGTAATATGACGCATGAAAGTAATTATGATCTTATGTCAAAAGTACCATCTAAAAGAAAAATAGTCTATAAGAAACAATCTTTGAAATACTGTTTCCAAATCAAGAACTTTCAAATAATTTGTATAATCTGCATGTTTAATCTAGAAAAAAAAAACCCACACTGGGGTTAAGACATTCAAAATATACATAGTATACTTATTTGTATGAAAAAATAAGCTGGAATAATCGGCTAGTTTCTTGGCTCACCGCAGGCGCTGGGCGCGCTTTATTAATATTAATATTTAAATTAGGATAAAAATGCAAGCGGTGGAAATGATTTAAAATAAATGTTAATTATTAATTTGTTTTCTGTAAATAAAGTTAAACTATAAAGTTTATATTTGAAGCACTAACTTTGTTGTTATTCATTATAATAAAATAAATAGAACAACTTTGTTTATAACCACTAATTTAAAATTAGTGGTTGAAAAAAAAGTTGTTATATTTATTTTATTAAAGTTACAATAATCATTATTATGGTTAGTAAAATAAAATAGTAAGCTGCGCATAATCGCGTCTATACACGGTTTGCTCCTGCAATCTAGATATGTAAAAATTAAGGTTCCGTACGTTTGTGTCCGCAAATCTTGGAAAGTAATGATGTCAATTTTTTTTTCAATTGCATTTCTTCATATTCTACAGTACAGTCACAGCAAATTTAGATATCAAATTAAACAACGTGTTTTCTCAGGAAATATGTAAACAATTCCTAGACTCTTTTTATTTACTCTCCTAATAATTAATATTAGACAAAGCCACGGCAAAGCGCTGCCAGGTTCAGTTAATTATGTTATAAAAATAATTGTCAATAAAGAATAGAATCTTCACCATACGCTGCGCAAAAATCGCAATCAGCTTTGGCAGCTTTATTCCCTCAACTGAAAACGAAAAGAGGGAAATTTCAAAAATATTTACTTTCGTCTGCTTGACATTCCATTTTAAAGGCTTGTAACCAAATAAAATAATCAATGTAACGCAAATACAATAATATTTTGTAGAACAGAAAATTTTATTTTGAATGCCATATAAATTTGGAAAAAACGTTCGGATCTCTGTTGACATCTAATGTTTTGTTTTTAATGTGTAAAAAAGTACTGTTTATTTACTTATTTATTACACGGCACAAGTGCATTTCACAATATAATATATAACATGATAATGAATTCAGTTATAAAAAATATTAAAACATGGATATATAAATAGAAAAATGTAAATAAAAATATATATACATCCATAAATGTAGTTCAGCATAGAAAATATATACAAAGTCAGTATGTTATGAACATAAAATGAGTTAAGAGCAGATCATTAGAATAAATAGCTTTTGTAAATTAAACGTTAATGGTTTCTGTAGAACACCATAAAATATTAATAAAGAGCTGATTTTAATTCACAGAGACTCTAGTTTAAAATGTCAATGTGAGAGGTGCATTCATTTTCTAGGCTGTGTACACGAGGTATAGCTGAGGGACAAAGATATTTGGTTTGAGAAGGGTGACAATAATATAGAGTATTTTGTCTAGTTCTACACGTTTGTATGTTCATATTTATTATATCCAGGAGTTTGCTTCAATCGAATTTAGAATAAATGATTTTATATAAAAGTATTAAATGTGTCCTTAGATCCTCAATACTTAAAATCGATCGATATAATAAATTAACAAGAAAAATATAATTATCATAATTATTATAATTGTCGTATTAATCGCATTAGGTTGATGTCTTTGATTATATAGACAATTATCTGTCATGCCAAAGTTTAACGAGCATGTGAGTCAATACGTATAGGTATAATTATAGACAAATTTATTTGATTGGATCCTTCAATTATAAATAGGAGGGTCTAAATCGACTTGATTATTTAATTATAGGGGTTCGCTTACAATATTTTATTTTATTTTATTTTATTTGGGAAATCAACATTTCTACATACATATTTATAGTAAACAAACAGATATAGTGTATAAACTTAGAACCAATAATAGATTTCCACATAGTATACAAAGTTAGTAAAGAAAATATATTACATATCAAATAAATACATACAATTTATACATAAAAAATGTTATTTTCACGTACTCAATAATCAAAGATTTTTAAATATTTATTTTAAGAACGTTAAGTTACTGTGAATTGGGCGGGATTAGGACAAGAATGTTTGAAGAGAGGATAAGGAGGGGAAGGGAGATGTTCATATTTATTATTATAATGTCTACTAAGTTACATAATGCATAATTTTCAAAATCAATAAATCTATTTTATAGGGTCTGACGTCAGCGTCCGTGCGGATGACGAATACAAATCTATGTGAGAAATAGAAACAGAATCTTGATCGAGTGTTTTTGCCTTGATGGTTACTTTCAGGTAAAAATACTGAATTAAAATAGAAATAAGTCCGCCTTAGGGCGTTTTAATACAGAATCAATATAATGTTCCTAGATACGATACTCAGTATCTATAATAATATATGCATATATAAATAGTATACATACATTGAAAAAAAATATATTCCAAATGAAAGCAGATGTGCAGGTTGAATAATTATAAATAATAACTATGAAAAAGTTTTCATAGTAGGGCCCGAGATCCAATAATATGATCCTTTCCCTAAATCCACTAACAAACCCCCTCTCTTCTCTACCGCCGTAGCCACGCCCACTCTACCTTTACTGTGAAAAAATTAAATATGTTATGTTAGTTTGTAATTAACCCCGAAGAAGGCATAGTATTGCCGAAACGAAGGTTGTCAAATTAAAAAAAACAAAAGTGGTACATAAAAACAAAGTGATTTTATTCTATTTTAATATATTAAATTATAATGTTCCACAAAGTAAGTGCTTCAAACATAAAAAAAAAAAACGAAGGTTGTCAAATTAAAAAAAACAAAAGTGGTACATAAAATCAAAGTGATTTTATTCTATTTTAATATATTAAATTGTAATGTTCCACAAAGTAATTTGTATTCACTTAATTTTTTTTATTTTTTTTTTTTATACGCCTCCACTCGTTATTCACTTAATTATACTACAATAAAGCGACGATGCGAAGGTTCAAACTATATAAATAATAAATATACTATATATTATTATGAATGAAATATAGACAAAACAAGGATATAGTGGGAAAGAAAAGAAGGAAATCGATAAGGAGTAGTGAAGGTTGATTGAAGGAAAGTAGGAGTGGAAAATGGCATTTGATTTAATGATTAAGAGCAAGAAAAGAGACAAAATTCTCTGTTATTCTGAATCAAGCCTTTCAGTTCTTTTCTACATATATGGAGCGTTAAATATATCAAAAATATTAAAATGCCTGTTTAATGTTTTACATATACGAGAAATGGTAGATTGTTATGTTAATTAATGAAAATAGAAAATTAGACAGTCTAGTTCAGTGTTTCCCAGCCTTCTTTATGCCATGCCCCACTGTAGTTTTTTCAAATGTCAGATGCCCCACCGACATATTTTTAAATTTAACAGCAGGTAAATTTTCAAATAACATTATAATCTGTTTGTAAACATATGAACCCCCAATGAAATTAAATAAAACCTATTCTAAAACATATATTATAACTGAAATTATTAGCAAACACAAATTGAAAATGTAATTCAGTAGAATAATAAAAAAAAAAATATAATAAAACACAAGTAACAATTGAAATTTGGTACAAACACACACATATCTTGA
This sequence comes from Micrasema longulum, assembly GCF_059751315.1. Taxonomy (NCBI): domain Eukaryota; kingdom Metazoa; phylum Arthropoda; class Insecta; order Trichoptera; family Brachycentridae; genus Micrasema; species Micrasema longulum. The sequence continues at coordinate 58,038 of NW_028278352.1, forward strand.
CGCCTAATTCATTATTAAATTTAGTCACGCTTGCTACAAATATATATTTTATGTCCGGATCAAACTTAGCTAGTTTTAGTCCTATTAGTTATATCCAACCGATTTCGTTTTTTAACGAGTAAAACGCTTATGGCGCTAAAACCACATTCCACCAAATAAGATGAGGGAAAGGGTGTTCATTTCTTTCATTTTCATTTGAAAACGGATTTCATTCTATTTTATGTACAATTTGGCGTAAATTTCAATTTTGTACATCTCAGGCATTTTTTTTGTATGACCAATGAGTATTCCCCTCTATTTATTTATTTATATACGGCATTTCTGCCATTTACATATATGTGGTATAAAGAGTGCTTAGAAATAAAAATATAAAAAATCGAGAATGAAATATTCATATACTCGTACTGTACACATTATAAATTACTTGAAATACATATGTATTTTAAAGAAATTATACAATAACAAAATACATTAATCAATCAAATTATAACAATTCCAACCCAATCTCCTAAAGTTGATTTGCTCTTTTTGATAAAAATATGTTGGTCACTTTATTTTTTAAGTTAGGCAGAGATAAACGAAATATTTCAAAATATGATGCATATTCATTCCCAGTATTCTGTAATCTAACAATAGGTGAGTTATATTGAGCTACTGTTCGAGAATTTTGACAATAAAATATTGTAGATGTTCTGCTTAATCTAGGTGGTACATAGAATGAAATCAATTTCAGTAGATCAGGGGTATCAAACATTGGTTTTATTATTTTATATAAAGTCGTAAGATTGGTTGATGTTCTTCGTTATTGCAATTCAGTTAATTTAAGAGAGTCTAAAATTTTGTTAAAATTTAATTGATTAGTAGAAAAACCCATCTTAAAATGAATATATCTAAGAAACTAATTCTGAATTCTCTCAATAAAATCTGAGAAAGTGATTTGAAAAGGTGACTATATTGGAGAATTATAATCTAGTTGGTTTCTAACTAGAGATGTGTAAAGATATTAAAATCTGTTTAAACAAACAAACAAACAAACAAACAAACCATCACGCCGTTTCCCCGTAAGGGTAGGCAGAGAGGATAGAACGCCACAACACTCTATCTTTGCATACAGATCTCGCTTCCTCTACATTCATACATCTTCTCATGCACGCGCGCCGATTATTCCGACTTTTGACATGTCCATCTTTAAGTATTTGTTGGATTTGGTCATGCCATGTCTTTCTCGGTCTTCCTCTATTTCTGCATCCATCAACATTCGCATTGTAAATATTCTTAGCCGTTCTCTCGCTGTCCATTCGTTCTACATGTCCAAACCAGCGCAGAGCTCCTTTCTTGATTTTGTCGATAATGCTTGTCTCAGCCTTACATAATGTACGGATCTCAACATTTGTGCATCTATCGTACATAGTTTTACCACACATTCGCCTGAGAGATCGCATTTCGACAGCATTCAGCTTACTTTCATCCCTGTTTTTCCAAGTCCATACTTCGCTCCCATACATCAGGGATGGGACCAGGACTCCGTTGTGAACTGCCAATTTTGCCTCTTGTGACAACCATTTATTTGCCAAGGTCGATTTAAGTGCACCGTTCACTCTGTTCCCGGCACTCACCCTCCTTTCAATATCTTTCTCAGTCATTCCATCCCTAGTGAACATACTTCCCAGATACACAAATTCCTCTATTGTTTTAGTATAACTCCATTCACAGTGATTTCACATTTAGTCATACTTTCATTTCTTTCAAAAACCATCACATTCGATTTATCGACATTCATCAGCAAATCGCTTCTCTTGCATACATCGTAGACCTTTGTTACCAAGAATTGCAGTTCCTCTTTGTTATTAGCAAGGAGTACAGCATCGTCAGCATACAAAAGACAATTGACTTTTAAATCACCCATTTTTGCTCCCATTCTTAAGCCTTTCAGTTCTTTCATGCAGTTATCGATATACACGTTGAACAGCCATGGTGACATAACACATCCCTGCTTCACTCTTTTATGAATGTCAAACCACGATGTGTATGATCCATTTACCCTAACACATGCTGTGCTGTCTTTATACAGAGAAGCAATAGCACGTGTTAGATTTACGCTTACTCCGTACTCCGATAACACCTTCCATAATTTTTCTCTGTCAACTCTATCAAACGCTTTTTGCAGATCGACAAATGCGCAGAAAAGCTTTTGGTTTTTAGCAAGAAATTTTTCTGTCATGTTTCGTAAAGCAAATATTTGATCCATACATCCTCTTCCATTCATAAAACCGCTCTGAATATCCCACACTCTATCCTTTGTAACTTTTCTTACTCTATCAATCAGTATTCTTCCATACATTTTGCCAACAGCGCTCAAAAGGCTGATTGCTCTATAATTTCCGCATTCTACTCTTGAACCTTTTCCCTTGTATAGAGGCATAACAACAGCCCTTCTCCAGTCTGGAGGAGTGTATTCCTCCTCTAAACATCGGTTGAAAAGTTTGTGCAGCCATACAAAAATTATTTCACCGCCCGCCTTTATAAATTCTGTAGCAACATTATCAAAACCTTGCGCTTTTCCATTCTTCATATATTTGGCAGCAATTCTTATTTCTTCCATTCTTATCTCTGTCGTACCATCATATGCATTTAAACTTACCTGAGAAGGTGCTGCAGTGCTTATATTTCCTGTATGTGTTTCATACACCTCCTCAAAGTATTCCTTCCATCTTGTTTTTATTCCACTATCATTTGTCACCATTTTCCCATCTTTTCCTTTTATAGCTGTCATACATCCACTTTCATTACTGTTTCGGGAATTTTTCACCGCTTTCCAGAATATCTTTATATTTTCTTGGAAGTTCTCGGTCATTTTGATTCCCTCTTTTTTTTTCAACAATTTTTTTCGTTCACACACACCTTGTTTCACTCTCTTCTTACATTCATTATATATGTTTTTTAATTCTGCATACCTATTACCAATCGCTTTATTCACTGTCAGCAGATTTAACCATGCTTCCTTCTTTTCTTGCACTAGTTTTTTTATTCCATCGTCCCACCAAGCATCACCTTTCTTTCTTCCTTGTTTCGTTATACCGCATATTTCCATAGCAGATTCACACATACCATTTTTCAAACATTCCCACATTGCATCAATACTCATATTTTCCACACATTCATCGATCAGTTTAAGATGTACGGCCCTTTCAAATTTATCTTTTATGCAATCATTTTGGAGTTTTTCAACTTTGACTCTAGAAGGCGCCTGCATTTTGCGGGTCTTGGACCGCCATCCTTGAAACAATATTACCCTTGATACCACCAAGAAGTGATTTGTTTCCATTTCGGCTCCTCTGTACACCCGCGTATCAACTGTTACAGGCCTCAATCTAGAGTCAATGACTACATAGTCGATAATAGATCTTTCATTGCCTCTCTCCCACGTATACTGGTGGATTTCCTTATGATCAAAGAACGTATTTGACACAAAAAGATTCCATTCCAGGCATACTTCTAGCAGTCTTCTTCCATTATCATTCTGTTTTCCATCCCCGAACATGCCTAGGGCTGACTCCATCTCGTCTCTTCGAGTTCCCACCCACCCATTCAAATCTCCCGCAAGTATTACTCTCTCACTATCTTTTTTTCCATTCATTACATTCATCACACTTGTCCAAAACTTATACTTCTCAGATTCGCAGTCGGAATTCACAGGAGCATATCCTATTAATAAAATAATACTCGTCAATCCAATCTTGAATCTGACAAACATAAGTCTAGAACTTATAAGGACATACTCTTTCATACACTCTATCATTCTGGGCGATAGAAACGCGGCAACACCCTGGCAGGCTCTGTCTGTATCTGGGACACCTGACCAAAGAACCAGGGCGTCACCGTGTTCCATCGAACCGCTTCCTTTTTTCCAACTTTCCGTTATACATAATATATCTAAACATTTATTCCTCATCACATCACACAATTCGTTCATTTTTTCACCCATGCGTCCCCTTATATTCCATGTCGCAATTCTGCATTCTTGCGTTTTCCTCCTCTGTGCGCCCCCACGGAAGGAGCGACCTGACGGGTTGCGAGCCTCATCGAAGTTTGTCAAAGGCATCCTCCCGTTCTGCCTGCCTACTTAATATTAATTACGCTACCCCTCATCTCTACTACTACTTAAATACTTAATTTTACACAAGACCTATAATGAATTGATATAAATGACTTAAATAGATTATTCCTAAGACTTACAGTATAAACATTCACAAAGTACCTTAACACTAAAATTCACTACTGTCACTTATCACTATAGAAGTCATAAACTTAAACATTAATGGTGACTCGGCCGAACGAATCCTTTTCTGCTGGAAGGCCGAGTCGTGGTTGCCATTTGCCATGTGTATCCCCAGATGTTCTTCGCTCGGTGCGGCGTGTCCGGCTTCCAAGGGTTGCCGCCTGTGCTGTGGGTGCATTTGCACCCCGCGCCTGCACCCTGATATTGTGCAAACTTCCCGCCCCTCACCTCATCTCGGTTCCCGGTTTAGGCTTCGTACTTTTTCACATGTTGCGACATCTCGAATCTTCCGAGAATTATGTTCGCTAGGGGCACTGATTTTAAGTCATTAGACTTTACAAACTGTTTTTTCTCGTTTCTTGTTGGAATTAAACTATTTAATAAATGCACGCACTTTGCTGGAGGATTACATGCTAACACTAGGTAATTAGTTTTATTAAATTAATGATCAATTGTTAATTTTTCTTACACTGCTAGTTAACACACACAAAGGCCCTTCCTGGAACGCGCTTCGTGTCCCACAAAAATATCGAGTCTAAAATCTGTTTATATTATTAAAATCTTTTCCGGAATATTCTAATTATATAAATTATATGTGGAATGCCGACGTGTCTCATCTCTGAAGCGTGGTGCCCCACCTCTAAGGCGTTATGACTCACCGGTGGGGCGTACGCCCCACCGTGGGAAACACTGGTCTGGTTGGTCTAAACGGGACACGGTAATAAAACCGTAACAGAATTAGTTCTGGAAAAACAAATTTATTATTTACGATTTTTAATCTATATATGCTTATAAACATACATATATACATGATTTATCGTCATCATTCGATGTCCGCCCCTTTGTTGTAGTATATGGGGTCCACGAAGATCCTCAAAGCATCTCTGTCAGCTGCCAGTTTCTATGCATACTCCAAAAAAAGGTTCGCGTCCCGTAGTTCTGACACAAACTGCCGACGAACAGTAAGCGAGGACGTCCAGGACGTCGAGAACCTGATGCTTTGTAAAGTGGGTAAGCGTAGTTAAGGAAAATTAATTTATTTATTTAGTAATGCATTTGTTATAAACGCATTTATTTGCAAATTACAGATAAAATGTGATTGCATCCTGTTTCTTTAAGATCCTAGCAGTATTTCTAAACTTTAAAAGGACACAACACGGCATAGTTGAATTCAAATCAGGAGTTGCGTACTGAGCGACGTCTACAAAGAAACTAATAGGTCAAAACGTAAATCAACTTATTAATGAGTAGTTGAGTCGCCTTCTGTTTGATGTGCGTATGCGGTTTTTGGACTATTTTTAATTTTATAGTAGTACTATAAGAATATTGAACAGAAGTGAGAGAAATTGATGGTCTCTCCGCTGTCTAATTTCGATCCATTTTAGTTGCCCACGATGATAAAAAATGTGGTATTATTTCCTAGACCATAAATAATCCGTATCATATATTCTAAAGTCGTACAAGTTTACCGAGTTGCTCACAGCTTAAATCAGTCATGAAAATATCAGCGTAATCTGAAATGGGTATTAATGGGTAAGACTTTTTGCAACCTTCTGAGTGAGTGTAGACCGAAAAATATTTTGCCACGTAATTCATTAGTATGAGCTCGCCGGAAAAGATGTTCATCTTTAAGTGCTCTTAGATTTTTTTATAGATTTTCTTGTATTGGATATTGGTACCATTGACATTAAAAAGATTAAGTAAAGAAACGTCCAACTTACAAAGCATTCTGTTAAAGGTTAAATAAATCAAATAATTTGCAGATGAATACACCACCAGTGTAATTGGTCGGGAGTGTCTGTGATCTTTATCAATTTTAATTTGTGAGTCAAAAGAAAATGAATGTTTAATCTTAAATCACCAGACCATAAACTGCTCCAAACAGTATGTTTAAATTATTATAAACTAACCTAGGTACGTATAACTGTACCAGTGTCTGTGGATATAGATTCTATTAGAATCCTGATTAACCCGTGGAGATGTAGTTACAGGGTATTCAGGATACAGGATTAGATGCTATTTACAATTCTCCTTATTGAAATCCAAACATTACAATAACAACATCATGTTAGATGTGTCGAATCTGAATCAACTATCTCAGTAATGTGATAAACCTCAAATACGAATATCGCTCTTAGTTTATGATTATGATAGTGAATAATTATTTCATTTTATTTTATTTTATTAACATAAACGGCGAATCTGCCTTTTACAAACATTTTTAATACTACATAAATGGCTTAGTATTTTTTTTAAAAACATAAATTTCTTTATACCCAAGATTTATAAAAAAAATTAAACATAAAAATTATACAAGATTTGTATTAAAAAAAATAAGCTTAAAATTATTCAGCATATTCAGTAGAAAGTTTAGATAATAAAACATTCTACAGTAATACAAAAAGAAAATCATAAGTACTGTTTTATACAGCTGGGCAAAGTGAACAAAAAACTGTGTATATTATGAAATGCACGATTAATAAATATGATTACCATTCACCATCTTTGAAAAAGTTCAAAAGGTTTGTTCTATAGGAACAATACCCTACACTAAATATATCAGATACGTGGGAAACACTATTGCTGAGTTCATGAAGTCTATTTAATACGGCATTACAAGTTTACACTGTCCGTGAATTGTTGCTACAAAACGGTGGCACCTGTCTAGTCATTCTTCCAGGCACCCTGAAGTTGATGAGAGATAATAGTTTAGGGCAATACCATATTGAATTTACAATTTTGAATAAATTTAAAAGGTCTATAATTTTTTTTCTATTGTTAAGTTTTAACAAATTTAATGTTTTTAGTAAAAAATTGTAATTTAGAAATTCATGACTGATTCTATATTTAAAATTTATATACCGTAAGAATTTTTTAAACTCTTTCAAGAGAATTTTGGTGACAGTTGTAGTAAGGAGTCCATATTGTAGAGTTATACTCTAACTGGCTTCTTACTTATGAAGTATACATGAACTTCAAAGTGCCTATGTTTTGGATTCCTTAGTCACACGTTACATGAAGCCTTACATTTTTTGAGATTTACTAGATACATAATTTATGTGCCTAATAAAGAATAATTTTTGATCAAAAATTTTATTACGACTTTTTTAAGTATTCTGATGTCATGTTATATTTAACGCTTAAAAGGCTATGCTGCAAAATGCCTTTATCCACGGTGATGTTACATCGTGTGACGTCAAGCAAAAGAGTTTATTCTGATGTTCAGACGTAGGAGAAAAAAATTGAGGATAAAAAGTAACGTAGCAGTTCTTAAGGAATATAATGGAGGGACCATGTGGACAAAATGATCAGTGACAGACTTGTGTAAACTGCAGCCAGTAAAATCCCATCTGGACAACGTCCGCCTGGAAAACTCCCCAAGAGATGAAGGAACAGTTGGATCCCATTATCTCAGGAAAACAACTAGTCTGTAACGCAGATCTTAGTATCTCTATGGAAATGTGATGAAGAAAAAAAATAAAAAAAATAACAAGATTGGTTTCGATTATTATCTTCATTAACTAGAAATATTATTTAACTTTACCGACGCCCTTTATACAAGCCACCAAAATATTAATCCCACAAGTAATTATGCAATTAACATCGCTTAGTTGTAAGTTATTAACAACATAATTCAATTTAATTCTGTCACAGTAAACTATTGCAAGTATATCATTTCAGTAATCATGTTTATTCACTTATTTATTTTGTTCATTAACGCCCAAGGAACATTATTACACACTTACATATTAAAAAATATAACAACACTTACATATTAAAAAATATAACAGAACATATCATATATGGAAAAAAGAAATGAAATTTATAAGAAAAGTAAGAAATTTAGAAAAAAATAGAAAATAAATATTATAAAGGTATACAAAGTAAAAGAAAATGAATAATTATCAAGTTTAACAGTAAGAATATAAACAAAGAATGCAAAGATAGTATTTTTAAGTTAATGATATAAATGTTGAAAAGCAAACAAAATAAATAAATTGTTACGGTTACAAGAATGAAAAATGTGAGTAAAATTGATTAATAAGCAAGCATATTGTTAAAAAAAAGAAGACATAGGAAAAATATGTGAAATGCGTATTTGCCAATGCTTAAGATCGATTGAATATAACAGCAAAATAGAAACAAGTATCCGGTAAAAAAATAAATGTTTTACTACGTATATAAATTTATTTCCTTGATGGGAAAGGAGAGTACAAAAATATTAGTTTAATTCATACCCAGAGACGCTGGGCTCCTTTGATAACAACACTACCACATTTGAAAGGGTTGCAGAACAAATGCAGAACAGTCAAGGAGACCAGAACAAATGCAGAACAGTCAAAAATACTGTACAGTGGATTTAAAAAATATAATGACTTAAGTACCTTACTATTTGAAAAATTAGATTGAAGACACTTTTAAAATCAACAATAAAAATCACATGATACTTCACTTACCAGACAAGAAATAACATGACTTGACTTTATAATAGATTTATATTACCCTCACAAGATTTTTAAAACTGTCATTATTTAAAAAAAAAAAATTAACAAAATCTTTAAAAGGCAAGATTTTAAATTGAATAATCATTTATGTATCAATAAAAATCTCCACCAAACTAGCCACGAAAAATGGCCTCATGTGATTTGGTTATATTTAATAATATCCCATTTACGAGTATACTTTCGATATTTTGTAAATTAAATGTTTAATAATATTAGTTAAGAAAATCAAAATACTACATTTTTAAGTAATTAAACAATTTAAAAAACAAATTACTTTCAGTATTTCATGTAAAAAATATTGTTGTTTTTTATTATTTGTTGGTAAAAATTTCGTAATAGAATCTTATTTTTCTTTCAATTTTCCTTGATTTTATTTTTTTCTATCGTTTTGTTTAATTTTCCAAAACTGATGCTATTAGAATACTTACTTTTTTCACTAATAAACTAATTATTTTTAACTTTAATACTGGCGTTTCAGTTTTTTTACATAAAGATGATATTTTTGTGCAGTAAATAATGAAGACAACAAATTGAAAAAATAAAAAGATAAAAAAAAAACCTTAAGTAGGAATACTGAACAAAAAGTCAACACATATTTATTCTCCACCAACCTTTATTCTCAATCGACCTTTGAAGTTATGCCTCGGCATGCCTAGGCAATCTAGGCATAACTTTATACTAGATTTATAAGTAAGGTCCCATTACTGTATTCATTGTAATAACTTCACTAATTGTATTTTGAAACTTAACTTTTCAGACGTCCTAATTGATAGTCGTTAGCCTCACTGGGATGAGATAATTGAGAACTTGAGCCACAATAATATATTAAGTGATGCACAAGGAACTACACTTTTAAATTATCTGTCACATAAAAGTGAGGTGATTATTCACACGCATCAGGTGCCAGTACAGAAACAATGAAATATTGCAGATCAAACAACATTTGATTTCAATATTTCACATCTACTCTGCCGGAAATAAAACCCAAGACCTCAAGAATGGCAGACAATTGAACCGACCCCTACACAATACGGCAGACTTATCTTTACTCGATTTCATTTTTTTAAGATTTTTACCGGAGAGCAGCCATCGAGTCGAAAACACTAGTTTAGGGTTCTTTCTATTATGGACTGTATTTTAAATATGCTGCATTATAAAACAAAATATTTACTTAAATTTATTTCAACAGAGAGGGAAAACATTTTTGAAAAAGGAATATGGAAGTCTAGGTATTTACAGAGCTTATGCCATGTCATTGGCTGGTTTGAGTGGCCACCTTACACTCTGTGTAACATTCACCATTCTGCCCATGTTTGAACATCCACATTTCCTCAACTATTCCATCTGTTGACTTTTGTGAAAACGCGAATTTTAAATGTTAATTTGTGACAATCAAACTGATCAATGAGAGGAAAGTTAAAATAATATTCGCGAGCTAAACGTATAAGTGGAGAGTTCTGGGCATAGTTCGTACGAACTGCTGGCACATGAAATAGAGAGATTGACGTGTGACGGGTGCGGTAGCCAGGGACATTTAATGAAAACTACTACGTAAGAGCCGGACTATCAAGGGGTCCACTAAGTATGTCATGTAGGACCCCCATGTCTAACAGTAGACGGCGATCTTCTAAACTAAGCAGGTGGTGCTTTTTGCAGGAAGACATATAATTGAGATCGGTATTCCTGCATCTCCAGTTAAGATGTCTAAAAAATGCCCATTGAATTTTCTCGAACCTTTCTTTATATGTGACATATTGGGGTGACCAAACAGAAGAGGCATACTCGAGCAAACTGCGAACATAAGCAAAGTAGACCATTTTAATACACACGATATCTTTAAATACCTGACATTACGAAGTACAAAACCAAGATTTCTATGTGCACGGGTCAATATGTCATCGAAGTGATTCTCAAATGTTAGTTTACTGTCAAGAATAACTCCCAGAACTAATATAGATGTACATTAGAGTGAGCATTGAACGTAAACATTATTTAAAAAAATATTCCATACTACTTTTGGCCCTCAACAGAAATTTGAAGTTTATAACTGTCTGAACATTTTTAATTATCTATATTGATAATTTTTTTTTTTTTTCGCAAAGATATAACTTAATCACATTATAAATTCGAACGCGTTTTAAAACTACCGAAATGCAAAAAATTTACACTCCGCAAAACTGATTCCGTTGAGCGCCTGACTATAATTGACGAAAACAATGGCACATTAAAACAATGCAACCCATTTATTACAAAACAAAGTGCAACTCACGCCCTTGGATGCTTATATAATAAGATTAAATGCAGATTATACAATTTAATTAGACCGATTTTCTTACTTTAATACAAAATGAGAGCCGGTTTAAGGCAAAAAGTGGACTTTTTCGAAAATTTCAAGCTCTGGTTGAGGGCCTATAGAAGTATCAAATATTTTTTCATAAATTTTTTGCATCCTGAGTAATCCAAAAGGCAACTTTTTAGACGCCTTTCATTTCAAAATTCGGAAAAAAAAAATATCGGCCCACCCTAATGTACATATTTACCTAATTTTTAAAACTGTCTGAGTATATTGTTAATTATTTCTGTTTAATAAGAAAGCCTTCTTTGTTTATTCTCAAATGTAAAAATATTTCAAAAAAGTATATTGTTAAGTGTCCTCGGCACGGGAAACCCCAGTGAGGTCACATTATTTTTATTATTGTTTTGTAAAAGTAAAATATGAATAAATAAATAATTACTTTTTGTATGAATAACTATAAATATATATACCCTACTTCAAAAGGACGTCTTTTCGATCCAATAGCCGCATTATGGATGAGAGTATAGACACCTATTTGAAAAGGATATGGTAAATCTAATTTATCCTTTGAGAGAGGGTGTTCCAGTGACGTAATACAAACATGCTGAGATCACGGTGTAAGCAGGATTATTATTTCTAACAATTTGTTTTATCTAAAAAAAGGAAAGAAAGTATTATTGTTGAAAACATGTTGTTTTAGGTTCTATGCCCGCAGCAAGTTGTAGTGGAAATACAACTAACGTGACGAAGTGTAAGGAATATTAAATTTCGTCGAAACACACAAAAAAATATTTTTTTGTTTGTCATTTATTTATTTTATTTTATTTGGGAAATCAACAGTTCTACATACATATTTATAATAAACAAACAGATAAAGTGTTTAAACTCAAAACTAATAACAGATTTCCACAAAGTATACAAAGTTAGTAGAGAAAATATATTACATATTAAATAAATTCATATAAGTTTATACATATAAAAATGTTATTTTCATGTACTCGTTAATATTTTTCAATAATAAAATATTTTTTTATTTTTTTTAAGAACAAGAGAACGTATGGAAACAAAGAAAAGATTTGAAATGCGATCTCTTAGACGAATGTGTGGGAAATCAATGTATGACAGGGTTACGAATGATAAAATCAGGCGAGAGTGTAAATCTGAGTCAAGTATAATTGATAAGATTAAGAAAGGGTCTCTGAGATGGTTTGGCCACGTAAAACGAATGGATGACGAAAGAATAGTAAAACAAGTATATATTGCGAAAATCAACGGCAATGTGAGACGAGGACGACCAAGGAGGACGTGGCATGATCAGATAAACCACAATCTTAAGTCTAGTCATGTCAAAAGCAGACTTTATTTTCACAAACATCAACAGATGAAAGAATTGAAGGTATATAGATGTTTAAATATGGGCAGAACGGTGAATGTTACACAGTGTGTAAAGTGGCCACTTAAACCAGCCATTGACAGGTCATAAGTCCTGTAGATGCCTAGACTTCTATATTACCTTCTCTAAAATGTTCTTCATCTCTGTTGTAATATGTTAAATACCAAAACCTTAAAATTAATAGTGCAGATTCAGCGTCTCTTGTGTCTCTTATATCTAATTAATTAAAGATTAATTATATTTATATCAATTAAAAAGCTAATGATGAAATGAAGATGCTTGGATTTGTTTTGAAAGTAGTGTCAAATTTGAAAAAAATATTTACTGTGAAACAATATTGTGCTGTTCATTAGTAAGGAGAAAACTTGAATACGACTCCTTGGTTTGGTCATAGAATTATAAAATCCATTATTATGCTATGGAAAAAGTATAAAGTAAATTCTCGCATTTTATAAATTATAAGTACCTAAAGAATCCTTAAACTACGATATCTTAAGAGGTGAAATGAGATTACTTAAATTGTCAGACCGTAGAGTTACGTCAGCTTTATTATATTTATTTAAAATACTGAAATCGTTAATTCACAGCCCTGTTTTGCTTGTACTGATTAAAATCCGAATACCTGGTACACAAGAAGGTTTTTTTTTTGTAACATTTTCAAAATGCACTCACCTTTGTCTAGAGAACATAGGTATGGTTTTCAGTTATGGCAAATATTTAAAGATTTTAAGACAAATTCTGTTAAGCAGTTGAAATTTGGTCTCACACGGTATTTTTTCAAAAAGTTAAACAAACATTTTATGATTATTTCATATTGTTTTTTTTTTTATTTACTGATGTTTTATTTTTATCCAACTTTTTTTTATTTATTCAAATTTTCGTGCATAATGCACATTGTGAATTAGCGGGTTTTTTGCAAAATGGTTATTTATTCTAACCTATACAAGTTTTGTAACAAAGTTTTATTTGTATAATTCAAGTTACAAAACATATTTAATAGAAAATAAAATTTAAAAAAACTAAAGTTATACAAACACAGAAATAACTGTGTTTATATATAAATGACCTTATTAGGAAAAAAATAAAGAGAGAAGAGGAAAGGAAATAAGATTAAAGAAAGAGGAAGAAGATGTTATTTCAGACGTGATTTAAACAGAGCTATTGTTGCATTCCACTTTGTACAGTTTTATGGTGTTTTTTATTTTATTTTCATTTTAATTAGTTTTAATTACACCAATTAATGCATGTTTCATATTACATTGTAATTTGTTCACTGCTGAAATCATTTTTGTACTACAATTTTTGTTAAAGGCTCTTTAAGCTGTTAATGCAAAAATAAATATGTACATAAAATAAATACAAAATGACTTTATTATTCAGAATTGCATGATTATTTCTTTCAGAAATGCTGAATTACAACACCCTCAAATCTCGTCGGCGTATTTTTCTTGAGAAACATTTCTTTAAGCTGATTTCTGAAAGTGTATATAATACAAAGTCTACTTATGTACTATTTCTGTATATAATACGTTTTTTCTTTTATTCCCTCGATTGAAAGCGAACAAAATGAGGTGTCAAAAATGCTCACTTCTATCTATGAAATTTTATTTTGAAGGCTCGTAATCAAATAAAATAAAAATGTAATGTAAAAGTTAACACAGTTAAATAAAACAGAAAGTTTTTCTTGAAATTACGCATAACTTTATTTTTTTTTTGTATTAATTTTATAAAAAAATATAAATTAAAAAAACATTGAGGTTTATAACAAGAGTAAACGTAAGCGTTTGAAATATGTTCCCTTACCTGCGGCCAATTGGTCTATGTTTGATTGAACGGATTTTAGTCTGTTGCGAGCGTTCGACAGCTACTTTTGACCTCAAAATTACTAAAATACCTTTTTGTACGCTAAGATACTGCACAAATTGATCTGGAAAAGCGATAGTATAACCCTTCACCGGCAAGTCATGTTATTTTCTTTGTCAATACTTGTTTAAAATAGCTTTTTTAATTTCAAAAAACGTCTTATTAATATGTAACAATTCGTGAGTTATCTCTTGTCTCCGTCCTGATCAGTTGTTTGGACGTAAAGCGAAACGACAAACAAAACAACGCGGAAAGGAATGACATAATAAATAAAAATTACTGCAGACCGATATAAACAGTCCGTACTTTTTACTGTACTGCTTGTTTTGCTTGTAAAAGTCAACGAGACAATACTTGCAATCTCCGCTGGTCAATCTCTGTCCTTTGGGGACGACTTAAGCTCGGATTTGCATGTAGTGTTATCTTTATATATTATATCTCAATGTTAAAATATGGCTTTTGGATTTGGGTCCCGAGAACTGCCTTGAGATGGTAACCACACCAAAACAGTAGCCTATTTGAACTCTAAACTATTGTTGTATGTCTGTTATTTATAATGTATGTTTATATTTATTTATTCTAATATTATATATATAATTAAAATTTATACAAAATTGCTTTAACTATCTAACTAAGACTATTTACCCCGTTCAAAGACTGTCAAAAAAAAAAAAACACTTTTCAATACTTCAATACAGAAACAATAATAAAGGTAGCGGTCACAGTGAAAAACATAGAAAAAAAATAGTAACAAATTTAGTAAATTTAAAAAAATGCATTTAAGGACTTAGTATAAAACGTAGAAAAAACAAAATACATGGTAAAAAACAAAGTAAAACATAGTAAAAACATATTTAAAAACCTCGCAAAATTCGTACCAATAACAAAATACATAGTAAGAAACATATTAATTTATAGTCATAGTAAAAAAAATATATGTGTGTATGGCAAAAGACAAATTTAAAAAAAAAACAGATCAAAGTACCTAGTAGAAAGAAAAAACCATACTTAAAAAACAAATTAAAAAATGTAATAAATGGAGTCAATGTTAAAAATCTCAAGTCTTAAAAAACGTGGAAATAACATTGACTCCATATTTATGTTTAATTTACTGAATCGCTTGATTGATGTACCATCGTTACTGGAACAAGTGGCATTTAATGTTCCGATCCGCCAGTTGCAAAATAAAAATGTGCTGTTCCTTAATCAACACATCACAAACTATGGCTTGCATGCACCTATGTCCCGATTGTGTCGCATTGCAAACTCAATTCAAGATCTGGAATTTTTCGGTTTAAGTCTTGATGGTATTTGAAAGGGAGAGTGAGGTTACTGACTGCATAATAAATGTAAACAACGAATGTCTCGAGCAAATAGAAGAATTTGTGTATCTGGGAAGCATGTTTTCAAGAGATGGAAGGGTAGAAAAAGATGTTGAAAGAAGAGTGAATGCAGGCAACAAAATGAACGGAGCACTAAGCACAGTAATTTCTAATAAAAATATGTCAATCGAAGCTAAACTGGCAATGCACAACGGAGTTTTAGTCCCAACACTTATGTATGGAAGTGAAACATGGAACTGGCAGAGGAAGAATGAAAGCCGAGTGAACGCGGTTGAAATGCGATCTCTTCGACGAATGTGTGGGAAATCAATGTATGACAGGGTTACGAATGATGAAATCAGGCGAGAGTGTAAATCTGAGACAAGTATAATTGATAAAATGAAGAAAGGGTCTCTGAGATGGTTTGGTCACGTAGAACGAATGGACGACGAAAGAATGGTAAAACAAGTATATATGGCAAAAATGAACGGCAACGTTAGACGAGAGCGACCAAGAAAGACGTGGCATGATCAGATAAACCAAAATCTTAAGTCTGGTCATGTCAAAAGCAGACAGAACCGAAGGGCATGTATGACAAGATGTATGAATGTGGAAGAGGCTAGGATTGTATGCCAGGATAGACGTGTGTGGCGGTCCATTCTCTCTGCCTACCCCTACGGGGAAATGGCGTGATGGTAGTTGTAGTAGTAGTTGTCTTGAGAAAGTAATTTTTTTTTGTTCTAGCTTTAATTTTGTGTAATGTTTTACTCTTAAACATAAAACTGCCTCGACACGGGTGATACTGAGTGTAATGTTCATATAAAAATATAAAAAACAGTTTTATGTGAAACAAATTTACACAAATATTTTTTTAATGCATTATTCACACAGGGGCTCAGTAGGCTGTTCATAAATTGAATGCCGCAACCTAGTGAATGTAAAACAAATGATAAACATTGTAAATGAACCGCGATCACCAGTACATTGTTATTTCCAAATTTGTGTATGTAAGTCTCGTCATTTAATTGATTTAATTGTGGGCTTTAAATAATTGTTTGTTTCTATAAAAAAATAAACGGGAACTATATTTACAATGAAAAGTTTCTTTCTCACAGAACTGACACCTGGGCCTCGATTTTAATGGAAAGGTAAAAACGTCATATCTTCATCATGACGGTATAGTTTAAGATAAATTTTCCTAAGCGATTACGAAGATACACTACCAACCCTCCCACCTTGAAGAAACAAGGGGAAGCGTGCGTCACGGTACACATATCTACGCACCCAAATGACATAGCTTAAGAATTAAGTGATGGTTGAAGATAAAATTCTCCCGATCAATTACAAAGATGCACTACCGACCCCTTCAGTTTCATGTTTTGATGTAAGTACATCAGTTTTTATAGACGGGTCTAGAATTTTTTGATATCTACGCATTAACAGTGACAATTTTTTTTTTCCACCTAGCAATTTTTCCATCAATTACGATTTATTTTAATTTTTAATCGTTCTGAGGTTGGCCCTTTTTTTCTTAAAAGCCTATTAAAAATATGATTAAAAAATAAGTAAATTTTGGAGTCGAATTAAATTCCAACAAAACTGTCAGTTTTGAAAACGAGCGGCTAGATGAGGTGGCTATACTTGCTAGATGCCTACGCTATTAACATACAAGAGCGTCTAGCCGTAAAATATTACCACTGTTAAACAATAATCTAATTGTTATATTTTTCCCATTTGTTTTACTATCTTTCTATCTATCGTTGGCCTTGTATTCGCTTAGCAGATAGATACAGACGATCGTTAAGTATACAGTATTGCTATTTGTCAAAAGTCATATAAAAATCATGTTCAAGCGAGTATTTTTGTTTGAATTGGGATTAATTGGAAATTGTAATCGCTTTGAAGTAAGCACTTTTCATCACAAAAGCCTATTTAAAATGTGAATGAGAACTATTTAAAATGTTAATGAAGTAAGGAACGCGGACTAAAATTTAGGGGTCATTCATTGGTTCTATTCGATCATATGATGTCGAGGGGACAAGTAGGTAGAACATACCGAGGTAGATACAGATAGTAGAAAAGTTATAATCAGAGTAAATACGCTGCTTTTGGTGTGCCAAAACAGGTCCCTATGAATCATTTGGTACGGATAGAGGTATGATGATGACACTAGTTAACATTTATCAATATTTCAGAACTTATTTTTTACTTTGGCGACCATTTTGGTATATAGTTTTGCGGTTGTAATATTAAATATCTCATTCTAGAACAAGGTATTTCCTTAGGGAGTTATTTGACTCCAGAACTTTGCCAGACGCGGATAGATAGCGTTATATCCCCGAGGACTAGAAGTCTGCATTAAATTAATCTTATATATAAATATCACGCTACGGTATAGTGAATACAACATTAGATGCAATACACGTGTGTAGACCGCATATGAAAAAATATTCAGTGAATTTTGGGTCCAAAATACAGGTCTCAGTGTAATAAAAAGGAGAACCTTGGATGAGCGTTTTTGACTCAAAGACTACTCACAGGTTAAAATCTTGGATAAGAAAATCTAGTGGATATAAATCCACTATGTGTAGTGATTTGCCTACCATTCTCGAGGTCCAGGGTTCAATCCATGGTAGGTTAAACGTGAAATATTAGTTTTGAAGGTAGTTCTTCACTGCAATATTTTAATGCTACCGGATTGGCACCCGAAGCGTAAGATAAATCATCATACTTTCCATGTAGCAAAAACAATTTTAACGCGCTGCAATTGGAGTGCAAATGCAATGCCCTTTGTGTTAGTAGGTTCAGATAGGGAAATAATGATACAGTGGAACCTTAAAAATTGTCATTAAGAGGAAAGGCGGTGAGATTTTTCTTCATGTAATCGTATACCCGTATTTTCTCCCCGGATTAAGGCACTGGGGTAGTAATTTTACATGCATAATAAATATTTAAAATGAACGTGCCCTTATGGTTTTGTTTTTTTATAGACAGTTTCTTATGTTGTAACAATATTTTATTCAAAATATTTATTGACAATTCTTGATGAAATTCCATTGTAATGATGTAATAACTTATATTTACACATAGGTTATTAATTAAAAAATACTTGGTACGTTTCCACTTATTTATTTGACCAATTAGCGCTTTCACCTTCTAATGGGCATCTTCAGTCTGGTGAATATTATAAAGTGTAAGTGTAACATGTGATCTATAAATGATCTATTAGTACACATAAACGCACCCTGATCCCTTTAAACTTATGACACTAAACTCATGCCCAAACACGTCATGGCTACCGCGTATTAAGTCGTTCTTTAATTGCCAGGCGGTTTTTACGTTAGCTTGACATTTAATTTTAAACCCAAATGCCTGATTGTGAATTTGAGTTTCAGATAAAATAGAATAAGGGTAAAGCACATATTTTATACTTTCTGATTTTTCTCTGGGAATTAATGCAATCATGAAAAGGTTTATTCTGTACCTATTTTAATCTCGCTAAAAGCAATATAGATAGCGAAGTATGCCTATAAGATTCACCGTTTATTTTTATTTAACGTATTAAACCGCATTTTTAAAACAGGATCGCAACAAAAAGCATTTTTTATATGAAGCAATAAAATGTTACCGTATTATATTTTATAGACAAGATCCTTGTAAAAAATAATAATTTGGCCATATAAAATAAAGAATGACTTATGTAAACTGCTTTAAGTAAATTATAAAATAAAAAATGCTTAACGAAGGCGAAGAAATGTAGGAAATAAAAACACCCCCCATTTCTGGCATTTAGAGGTTTTTAAAATATTTTATTAATTTAATTTATATGAAAACATCGCACAGTACTGTGATGTAAAATAGGTTAAACTTTGAAAGAGTTATTTTACATACCGTAACATCATTATGCCTATGTTTGCTGTTAAAACAGCTGATAGGTTTTTGGAATATGTAGGTGAATATATAATTGCATGTAATTATGAGTAATAACAAAAAAATAATCTATTCTTTAGGTTTGTGAAAAGATTACACGTTAGTTTAAAAGAAATAAAATTAATATTTGAATACGTCTAAATATATGTAAACTTGGCTAGATTAAACTTCCTAGGGTGTAATCAAATCTGAAATTTATTGCAACAGAGAGAGAGAGAAATAATTTTAATTCTAATCTAGGCATTTACAGGGCCGTTTTACGACCAGTAATATCATAATGAAAGAGAATATGCAGTTGTTTTCCAGGGTAATAGCTCATCCAACTTTAAGGTGTCTACTGGAGTACCTCAAGGATCAGTACTCGGACCACTCCTCTATCTCCTGTACACTAAAGATATAGATAATATTATCAAAGAATGTGGAATTAACATACTGTGTAACACAATTTCTACCTACATATGTTTGAATATCTACATTTCCTCAAATCTTAAAATTCTTGAGTTTTGTGAAGTTGAAACCCGATGTGACGTTGATTGAGACAGCATTTGAAAATATTTTTCAAATTGTATACTTTTTATAATTAAATCAGTCATCTTTTGATTATGTTTAAATTTAAATAGACTAAGCTGGATATTACCCCTTATTCAGCTTAAAATATAAATTCATTGCAATAGAGAAGGAAAACATTATTTATAAGTAAATATGAATGCCAAGACAGGTCATAAATTGTAATGGCTAAACTTCCACAATTTCTTATTGAAATGTATTTCCTCTCCGTTGCAATAAATTTCAAAGAGTTTATAGCTTAATTTAGATAAAATATAAAATCCCAAGTCCTTTAAGACATCTACTGAGATATTTTTTACTAAGGAAAATATAAAAAATGTAACTCAGATCAAATTACCAAATAAATTTTTAATGTTATTTTTCTTTTGTTTTTTTTTGAAAAATAAGAGTTTCACGATAAATTTCAGATATAAAAACAATTCGTGTCCATGCGGCTCAACTGTGAAATTATCTCGCATCCAAAATGAAAGATTTTACTACAGTATCTCTGTTTAAATCACGTCTGAAGAAACATCTCTTTTCTCTTCCTTAATCTCTCCTTCTTTCTTGTTTCCTCTTTTTTTTCTTTTTCCTATTGAGTAATGGTATTGATTCAAGATAATTTATACACAAATAAATTTATTTCGATTTTTAAATATGTTAAGCTTTTTTATTTTTATTTTCGATTAAATATGTTTTTTAACTTGAATAAAAACAAAACTTTTATTTTATTAATTGGTTGGAAGAAATTGCCATTTGGCTATAAGCCCGCCAATGTACAGTTAACATCATCTATAAAAATTTTAATAAATACAAAAATAAAAAAATAAGTCAGTGACACAACTAATAATGACTCAGGCCTATTAACTTACTCCAACTCGCTAGAAAATCCGTGTGGTAAAACTATTAATTTAAAGAATTTTTCAGCCAACATTTTCTTCAGCGGTAAATTCAACGATTTATTTCAATTATTTTTTTTATTTTCTCATAAAAACAAAACGCATTAGTAAATTTATTCAAGTCTAAATATGTCGCTAGAAATATTTTTATAAAATATGTCACAATTATGAGACATATTTTACAACTTATATTGCTACATAATAATATTTATGCTAAGTACCTGTTTTTGGCAGCATTTAAAAAGAACTAGGAGTGCGCCACACCAACAGTATGAAGGCTGTCTAGAGATCGGATATTTACTCAGTGAAAACCAAATGCCGCCTATATAACGCCTGCATAACACCTATTCTCCTCTATGGATCCGAATCGTGGCACTTCACGAGGGCTCCAAACATCAAAACTCTGAGTTTTGGGAATATGTGTCTTTTGAATCTTGGGTGTGCGGTGGTTTGACTTTGCGAGGAATGAAGTAATAAGAAAACGGACGCAGCAAACTCCGGTGATAACTGTTATCAAGCGAAAGCGATACGGTTGGCTTGGCCATGTGCTGTGGATGCCTCCTAAGAGACTTAACCACGCTTGCCTACTTTATATGGCGCCTGATTCTTGACGTTCTGGACGTTCACTGCTGACTGTTCGTCGGCAGTTTATGTCAGAACTCTGGGACGAAAACCTGACCTGGGAGGACGCAGAGGAGTTGGCAGCCGATAGAGATGCATGGAGGCTCTTTGTGGATACCATATGCTCCAACTAGGGGAGCGGACATAGAATGATGATGATGACCTGTTTAAGTGTACCAGTATTATTATTGTGCATGTTAGCAAGGTAATGTAATGTAATTTTATTTAGATATTTTATACGATATTTTTATGTTTTTTCATTATGTATTTTTGTATTATTTAATTTAGTATTACTCTTATTTGGCGTATTATTTATTACTTCTATTTCTTACTATACTATAGAGTGAGGTTCTAGAAACCTTATCTTAAATACCATTTAAATTTTTAAAAATATATACGAGTATAATTATTCTTTTTCTATTGATTTCAATGATACAATTTCAGAAAACAAAATGATTATGCATAAATCTAAATTTGTAAAACTCATGTTTTAATATTTTTATCAGAATATCTTTTTTAGATTGCATTATTTGGAATTTTATTATTTATTACTAATACCATGTTTTTTTAGATTGTTATTCTATTGCATCACATGTCATTATAATTAAATCTAATTAATTTTACCATGTATTTTTTTATTGTTAATTATTATGGGTTGACACGGGCATAGCCTTTTAATTATTAATAAGTTCATAAATATTTAAACAAGTTGAATTTTGAATTGATAAATAAATTAAATGTATGAGGGTGTGTATATGTGAATAAGTGTGTGAGTAGTGTAATGTATGTGACAATGTGAAATTATTACTCAAACTTTCTGCAAAAATATGTTGTAGGATTAAATTGTATTTTATGACAAAATAGGAAATAAGGTGAAAATGGTTTTGAATGAATTTCTAATTCTAATTTGGGCATTTTTTTTTTTTTAAGAAAAGCTTTTTCTTTAGATAAATCAATATGAATTGGATTGCATGACCCATTTTGCTTAAAAGCTTGGGATTTAGACTGTATTCGGCACCCCTGTGAAGTGCAGTAGCAAAATGCGCCGTATAATTCAGAAATAAATATCCCCTATCAAGAGGGGGAAGAGATCTAGATGAATGGGGATAGATGGGCATAGAAAGAGAAGAGGAAAGAGAAATGGTTTTGAGGTTTTCTTATGAATCGTTCAATGTCGGGGAACCCAATGGCGCGCAACCAAAATAGCCCATCCGAAAGTTAATAAAACGAAATTTCGCGGAAATAAAAAGCCGTATGCTCGGTTCTATGGAAGTTTTATGCAAAGATGTGCCGTTCCACAATAGGCTTCAACGAAAAACAAAGCCTCCCATTTCATTCAAATTCATTTTATTGAAATCCATAGTATGCACATGTACATGAATGTATACTGAATAGCTGAAACATTCTAGGATAACTCTATTATTGTTTTCTTCACTTTTCTATGTAAAACCCGTAAAAATATATTCATTTTGAGGTTAGTGACTAACGAATGTTTCAGGTGTCATGTTTAATTATGTTTACAAATTGAAACAAGAGAATCTTTGAAAAAATACATGGTTTGTATTATTCCATATTACGGATTTTTGACTTTGACACGAATTCGAGACAATACAGTTAAAATAATTTTTGTTATTAGTAAAGGTAAATAGTAAGATTTTATATGTAACATTCCGTTCTCATTATACTGTTAATTGTTTATTTATATTTCCGTTCATAAATATTTTTTCTGTAAAACATCCCCTGGCACTTGTATTAATGATCACAATATGTATTTGTGTTTTTTAAGTAACCAATTATTGATTTTTTTAAATTGATTTATTACATAAACATATATTTATTGTATTGACCTTTCACGTGACAAGAAATAAGTCCTAATTCTATCTGTCAGTCTGTAGCACTTACTATGCACAACACAGGGAGAGTCCGATGTATTGCAGGGTACCCGCTGGCACAGCGCGGGTTTAAACTGTGTAACTCGGTTATAAGCTTAGACTATACCCTGTCTGCGTAATCTATAAGTGTGAAAGCACTACAATTAATGACGTGAATCATACACGTATAAAACATGTGAGTCAAGGACCTGTAAATACTATTTCCTCTATCGTTCTTGTGCAAGCTATTTTTTTTTTCATCTATTTATATATTTAACATGCTTCATTTTTTCTGGCTGCAATACGTTCCCACTTGCTATTTGATGATGCTCACGTTGACACACACCTGAACACCTACTTCCACACAAATACACAAAAACAACTTACTTTCATACAAATACACACAAACACACCCTTTTGTTTACCACAATTTAATATGCATGATTTTCATTTCGAAACTTCGTTGGCCTGTCTTGAAACAGTATATTTTAAATGTTATTCTATCATTGTTGACTGTTTATTTCTGTAAAACAAATAAAAAATAAATACGACCTAAGCCAAAAACAACAGGTACACAAAGACACGTGAATTCAAGAAACTGAACATAAAACTATACAGTAAAAACAAACAAAGGCAAAAGAATAAAATTTCTCATTTAAAAAAACTTGAGTTACGTTTTAAGAACACAATAACTTATTAAAAAGTTCATTAGAAAACAATTTACCTTCATTTTAGAGTGTGCCATCGTTTAAGCCGACTAGTAAATTTTCTTAAGCTTAGCTGGGCTCAGCTAGATTTTAAATGAATTCCACCAGCTTTGTAGAACTCTGGATTAATTTATAGATTAACACGCCCTTTTATAGGGTGCATTCTTGTGTAAAATTTCTTAAGAGAAAGAAATGCCTGATCAAAGGAAGCGGGTGGGAGTTTGATAAAATCTTATTATGTGGGAGACATATTTATTGTTTGGTGAGAAAATCCCTCGGAAACATTTTAAACATAGTGTTGATTTTTTGTAAATGCTGCAAAAGACGTTTAATGGATTTTCAAGAGGTCTTATTGAAGTTTTTTATTTAAGATAATGGAATTTTAAAAAGGCGGTGAGGTAGTGGCACTACAAGGTTACTATGCGGTATTCTATTTGTTGATTGTGTGGTATATGAGTTATGGTCAAAAGCCTTGTTTTTTTTAATTTATTGAAAAAGAGAGACAAGACATTTTCAAAAAAGGATTAAGGAAGTCTAGACACTTACAGGATTTTTAAAATTTTTATTTATTTTTATTATTACATAAGGCTTTTACAAACATGAAAGTTTTATAATATTTATATAAAATATAGTATATAAAAGTATATAAAAAAAAATACAATATAAAGCAACAAACGATAGAACAGTGTTTTGAAGTAAAAATGGTATAAAAAAAAAGATGGACTGTCATCGACTGGTTTAAGTGGCGACTTGAGGAAGAGGAAGAGGAAGAGGAAGAGGAAGAGGAAGAGGAAGAGGAAGAGGAAGAGGAAGAGGAAGAGGAAGAGGAAGAGGAAGAGGAAGAGGAAGAGGAAGAGGAAGAGGAAGAGGAAGAGGAAGAGGAAGAGGAAGAGGAAGAGGAAGAGGAAGAGGAAGAGGAAGAGGAAGAGGAAGAGGAAGAGGAAGAGGAAGAGGAAGAGGAAGAGGAAGAGGAAGAGGAAGAGGAAGAGGAAGAGGAAGAGGAAGAGGAAGAGGAAGAGGAAGAGGAAGAGGAAGAGGAAGAGGAAGAGGAAGAGGAAGAGGAAGAGGAAGAGGAAGAGGAAGAGGAAGAGGAAGAGGAAGAGGAAGAGGAAGAGGAAGAGGAAGAGGAAGAGGAAGAGGAAGAGGAATTTTGTTATTTTAAAATTTAGTTGATAAAATGGTCTATTTGTTGTCCTAATAATTGTATCCATTATTTTCAGGAGTTATTTTGTAAAATAAATCACATCAATTATAATTATTCCTCAGGAACTCGAAAAAGAAAAGCCATAAAATGGGCGAATATTGAAAAAAATATCTAATTAAACTGAATAAATTGCAAACATTTTAATTGGCAGGGACATTTAAAATGAAAGATGGGTTCGTTTTTATTTTATGGAAGTTTTTTCGTACTGGAGAAGGACAAAACAAAACTTCGCGGCACTTAAAATTGAAATTAATCTTAGTTAGAAAAATATTTTAATGATATGACATTGGTAAGCAATATTGGTACACCTATGTTATTTATAAACTTAATATTTTGAGTTTGTTCAAATGTTTGTAACCTGGTACAAACATTTGCTATTATTAACAATGTTTAGAGTCTAATGTTTTTAGACCAATATTGTAATATAACCCGCTTAAGAATTCGTGTTAAGAGTTCGGATAATTTTTATAAATGACATTTTTTCCAAAAAAACTTTTACATTTTCTAACATTAAACATTTTATCTGCATTCTACACAACTAATCAAATCGAAACATTGTTAAAAAACTATTAAGATAAAGTTTCTCAATTTATAAATCAACAGATAAATCTGGCATATACCAATAAAATTGTAATGATTGCGATTCTATCCACATTAGAAAAAATAAAAAAAGCTTTGATACTAGAGTAGAAGAATACTTAAGGTGCCTAAATAATAACATTTTTTCTGAATTCGCCAACCATCTGATATATAAATATATATAAATAATGGGGTTGGGGTCTCATGGCCATGGCGGACTCACGAACCTGAGGCCCGAGATTCGAAACCCACGCTACCCCACTTGATTTCCATTTTATAATAGTGAGTTATTTACAATTCGTTGAAAATGGCCACCAAAATTGAAATATTTGGATAAATTATAAAAACGCTAATATTTTTTCAATTAAATAATATATATATATAAATATGTAATAATAAGAATTTTAATAAAGACACTGGATTAAAAGTTCTTCAGGTTGAAAATAAAATGTAATATTTAGACAACTTAGAAATATTAGAAATTTAAAAGTATAATCAATAATAATAAAAATATATAATGAACAACTTAACAATATTTCCTTTAGACCACTCCTGTCTTGTTTTAAAGGTCGTATTCATCTCACTCCATATCCCCCCCCATCTTTACAAGAACAACATGACAAACAGACTTTATTTATTAGCTCCATATGTTTCGATTTTACATAACGTAAATACTGTTAAAATGAAATACGATAATATTCGTTAGTTGAGTATACCTTGATAAAGAAGCTTGTGGAGCTTTATATTCGGTCTGCAAAACAAGTAAAAAATAATTGCTTAAAAAAAAGTAGTTTTTTATTCATTTATTGTATTAATTTATTTAAATAAAAAAACTACGTCCTTTTAATCAAAATATTCAACATTTAAAAAAAAAACAAAATTATAGGTTGAATATAGTTTTCTGTATATTACTAGGTACTAAGGCGGCTTCCGTGGTGTAGTGGTCAAGACGCTTGACTCACGCATGAAAAGTTCCGGGTTCGATTCCCGGTGAGAACACAAAAATTAAAATGTGATTTTTCTCAAGCCTGGGTGTTCTGTGATGTAATTCACCACTGTAATTGGGCCTCCTTGGCCTGTTGTGCTGCAAAATAGAAATAAAATAAAATAATAAGCCAAAAAAAACATGCGAGTACTTGCGTAAAGTCACTTGTAAAAAGAAAAAGAATCACAATTTTAATAATATAAAACATAAAAATAAAAATAAAAAGATTTTTATTGTTAACCTGGTCCTAAGAAAACCTTTCCGTCAATAGATCCACACGGAGATACTCCAAATTATCATTTTTTTTCTTTAGAAGAAGAGAAAATAAATATAATATAAAAGTATACAAAAAAAACTAATATGTTTGTTAAAATATATTTAATATTTGCAATTCAGTCTGTAGCCTTTCCGTAATGGTTCTTAAGAGTGAGAACATATATATGAGGTTTATTGTCCATTGATCAATGACACAAACAGGTGAAATAATTTTACCTGAAATAAAGAATAATGACCGATAAAGCAAGTCATCATTTTATCTTTTTGAATATAATTCTTCTGTACGTGTAATGTCACTGAACCCCTTTTAAACGGTTCAACCGATTTACGTGCGTTTTTAAGCGAAATGTAGATCTTTGCGCTGCACGTGTTCGTAGATATATTTTTTTTTAATCGAATCTGTAAAAAAAGTTAGAAGCATATTTTCGATGAGAATGCATATACAAAAAAAAAAGTTTTTGTTTTCTGTGTTTAAAAGTTTGTTTTTTAATTTTTACTAAAACAACATTCGCTTTTTATGGATCCCAACCAGATTCTTTTCTTACATTCTTTATAATTTCTTCCTATTTATTTCTTTTTACTGCATTTTTGGTTAAAGGTATTAAAATAATATTAACTGACTTTCAATGCATTTGTGAAAATCGCATTCGTGAATAAAGTGCACCCCTGTTGGTAAGAAAAGCCGAGGTTGACATTTGCGAAAACAATTAAATTATTTTATGTCTTGAAATTCAACTATAAACAAGTGCCTAGGTACCTGCTTATCAGTTGCAAATGGTGATGTTATTTACATGTAAGCTATAAAAAAATATCATGTAATATTTGTACCTACATAGGAGGTACATAATATAATGTAAGTAATATATACTATTTATTGATATTTTTCTGTGGTTCTGTGTGATCCAACAACTCTCATCCATGAAATCAACTCAAACAATATAACTTCGTGATATATTATATTATAAAGATATATTATCTATTACTTTGATACATAATTCATTAAAACATAAATAAAAAATACCACTATAAATTCAGTCGATATTAGGTAATCAATTTAAATGTCAACTGGCCGAATTGTTCTAGCTATAAATAGTGCTAAAAAAGGCCGCGTCGAGCGCTATATGTCCTGTAATATGACGCATGAAAGTAATTATGATCTTATGTCAAAAGTATCATTTGAAAAAAAATAGTCTAAAAGAAACAATGTTTAAAATACTGTTTTCCAAATCAAGAATCTTCAAATGATTTGTGTAATCTGCATGTTTTATCTAAAAGAAAAAACCGGCACTGGGGTTAAGACATTTAAAATAAAGTATACCTATTTGTATGAAAAAACAAGCTGGAATAATCGGTTAGTTTCTTGGCTCGTCGCAGGCGCTGGGTAAGCTTTATTAATATTTATATTTGTATTAGAATTAAAATACAAACGGTAAAAAATGATTATAAATTAATGCTAATTATTTATTGCTTTTCTGTAAATAAAGTTACAATAAAACATTATTACGGTTAGTCAAATATAATGGTCAGTTGCGCATAATCGCTTCTATACACGGTTCGCCATTGCTGCTTATCAATGAAAAGTCTTTTTCCAAGGTTATGGCAGGCCAACGTTTGTCAGGTCCTCTAGTATTCAATATAATACAACGTTTCAATCAACGCTAGTGAACTTTCAAACAAATCGAAAGCCTATTTAGAATCATAAAGTCCACGCCATACTAATATTATTTCTTCATTTAGAATTAATAATAATAATATTGTAAACAAGCTCCGGTTTTATTTTGAGTGTTGTAAATCCTATGTGAATTAGTAATATGAAACGTGCTCTCGGCAAACTATTCCATACATTCCTTTAAATGCATTTTATACCGCGGAATTTCCTATAATCCCCTCAAAGTATTTTTTGTCACGTATGACTCCTAGCATATTCCGTGTATATCTATATATACTGTACTACTAAAATGAAAACCAGCTATTTCTTTCGAGTAATTAAGATCGGATAGTGGTAATCTAAATTAAACTAGAATTATACAATGGCTTTGAATATGGTTGTAATCCAGTGAAAGTATTTTGGACTAACGAACCCAGAAGTCCGAGTTTAAAAAAACTGTTACTTGTCAAAAAAAAATCCACAGTTTATCCTCGGCACGGGATTTTATCGAGAGAAGAAAATTTATAAGTTTGAAACTGCGAAACATGATTTATTTATTTATTATCATTTCATGTACACAATACAATACATTAAAACAAAGTTGCTTTGACGGTCAACTAGGGTTATGTTCTCCGTTTTAAGATAGTAAAAATATAAAAATGAAAATAAAAACCAAGTGACAATAAAGACTAAAAACAATATTTTTAGAAAAAGGTAGTAAATATAGTGAAATTATAGTAAAAAACATTGAAAAAACATATTTAAAAATACGTTGTAAAAACAAACAGTAAAAAATATATCAAATAACATAATAAAAAAAAACAAAAACAGTAATACTATCAACGCTTAAAATAAAAAAAATTAGTAATAGTTTATTTACATACATAACAAGAAGGAGTAACAGTGATTTTTTTACAGTTTTTTTTATCAAACTATGGTTGCCACAAAAACATAATAACACTAAAATTTATTTATTTATCGAGTTTGTTTTGTAAAAAGCCATACATTGCTATTTAAATATTGAAATGGAACACTATGATTTGTTGAATCTTGTAAACACGTGGTCACATAAACCTGTAATATTGCTAAGCAGTTCATTATTATTAAAAGCGTTCAATTAAATGCGCTTTTTCTTACCACGTGTAAGAAAACATTTTTTATATCCAATTTTCTGTAGCACTAAACTTCTTTATCCCTATAATCTGATACATTTTTGTGGTAATACATATCGCTGGATAATGTCTGCCTAACTAGGTTCAATCTGTTTTAAGGCAGACATTTTTTTTGCAACGTTAAATAATAATAAACCATCTAATTCAATGATCAAATTATAATTACAAAAACATGTATACCGCCAGAGACACAATAATCATATATCATTAATTTAAAAACCTGTAAATAAATTATCAGTTAGGGATTACCAAAATACAACTTTATTTGTCAGCATGCGTCGCACTCCGAGTATAAACACAAATTGGTCGGTATATAATTACAACACCAGGGGGTTTACTAGTATGGAAGGACTAGCTGTTTCTAGGTATTGTAATAAATATGGCAAAAGGACACTTTAATACAGTATAACTAAAATAAACAATATTACGAAAAGTAAGTTAAATATAGGAGTGAGACTTTCGCTCAAATCATGGGAATTGAATCAAATTTTCTTTAAAAAAGATTCGTGGTATTTACAATAAACATTTACTGCTTTAAATGCTCCTATCACCGTTAGTGCACATCATAGGTTTAAGGGTATGTTAGTTAACGCTGTAGTCTGGTAAAACGCTCGCAAAATGAGAAAATCATACGATTTTGCCATTTGAAAAATAATGTTTTTTTTAAATCGCGCATTTAAAAAAAAAAATTAAACATAAATGAGATATGAACAATATTTTTGGAGGTATTTCTGTTAAAAATATACTTAAAAGTTTTTTGTTACTAAAATATAATTACTTTTAGTCCGGCAGATTACGCCATTTCAAATTAAGACTAAACTTAGGAACCTGGGATCTCAATAAGTTCTAAGTATTGAACTAAAATTTGTCACAATAATTTAAAAATAATAAATTGAACATTAAAGTGGCCGAAGCAAATTTTAAATTTTTTGTTTTTGAAAAAAAAAAAAAAAATTAAAGTGTTTTAAATCACATACATTTTTGTGACATTTCAATTTATTTCTACGTTAAATTATGCCTTCGGTTACACTTAAAAAAAAATAATCAATAGAAATATTTTAGCTAAAACCTTTTTTTATAGAATTGTCTTCTCTTTTTTATAAAAAAGAAGACAATTCTTGTTGTAATACTTAATTTAAAATAACATTTTTTTTATACGTTTTTATGACCTTAATACCTGCTCTTACCGAAAACGATATAAAACGAGTATATTTTTTAGCAGAAATACCTTTAAAAAAATATTGTTTTTATCTAATTTATGTTTTTTAATTTTTTTATTACTGCGCGATTAAAAAAAAACATTTCTTATAAAATGGCAAAATCGTATGATTTCCTAATTTTGCAAGCATTTTACTAGACTGCAGCAATAATTAGCTTGTTAATAGACTCAAGTCTAACCGGCCAAACCAGAGACATCGCCAACCCTCCACTGGCCATTCTCCAATAGTTTATATGATAAGGGTAACCTTTTTACACCATTTTGCAGTTTGAAAGACACCCTGATTCAACTATTGGCCATAAATTGAAACCTACCAAGCCCAAAAGAAAATCAAAGTTCCTAAGTTCATTATATTTCCAAAATTACCCTGTTCTAAGAGAAAAACCTTGCACGAAAATATAATATATGAAAATCAACAGATGAAAGAAATACAGATGATCACAGTCAGAATTGTGAATGTCACAGTGTCATTGAAAAGTAATTTTTCAAAGAGACCCGAGTAAAAAAATATGCATTTGAAAGTAAGAATGTCATTGTAAACACAATTTAAATTTGCATAAATAGCAAGAAAATTTGTTCACCAACTGCCACTTGATCAGATACTATAAGGCAGTGGTCGGCAAACCGCGGCTCGCGAGCTAAGTGTGGCGTTTTAGCCACTAGAGTGCTTACACAGCGCAAACTTCTCGTTATTTCGCTACTTGGGTTATTGAGGATATTGCAAATGCTGTCATTAAATGCACGGAGAAGCATCACATTGAACTGACAATATTTTGAGTTTGTCAATTTTTTTGTTGACAAGGACTGGACACCTGGTCCACGAGGAAGTATAGAAATTGAAAAAAAAAAATTTCTAGGCGTTGCCTAGTATGTAGGTGAAAGAATTTGATTTTATGAATTTCACCGACATAAATAAAGGTTTCTGCTCTTTAAATTCACAAACATCAACAAATGAAAGAATTGAAGGAATACAGATGTTCAAATATGGGCGGAATGGTGAATGTTACACAGTGTGTAAAGTGGCCCCTTAAACAAGTCAATGACAGGTCATTGGCCCTGTAGATGCCTAGATTTCTATATTACCTTCTTTAAAATGTTCTTTGTTTCTGCTGTAATACATATTAAACCAGATTAAATTTTTCCAATTTCAGCACATGAGGCTTAAAGTATGATCAAAGTGAGACAGGTTTTGTTTCTATTTTCCAAGCAGTAATTAATCATGAGACACTTGTTTTAAATGTTATGGATTTGATGATCAAGATTGTCAACACAATTGTCTCTCAAGCTATTTATTTTTCGCTTGAAATGAAGAGTTTATACTGAAATCTTCGCTGCATTATAAGAAATGGATAGATGATTGGCCTCGAGAGGGGAGACTACACTTACGGAGAAATTGAGTTAATGTTAAAAATCTTAAGTCTACAAAAACGTAGAAATAACATCGACTCTATATTAATGCTTAATTTTATGAATGGCTTAATTGATATACCATCGTTACTGGAACAAGAGGCATTCAATGTTCCAATCCACCGGTCGCGAAATAATAATGTTCTGTTCCTCGATCAACACAGCACAAACTATGGCTTGCATGCACCAATGTCCCGATTGTGTCGCATTGTAACTCGAGACAAGATCTAGACTTTTTTGGTGTAAGTCTTTTTAAAGGTTTAAAAAATCACTAAGATAGACCAGATCTTGTTTTGAGGTAGTATTTTTTTTGTCCTAGCTTTAATTTCATTTAGTTGTATTTTGTTTTATTAGTGCCTGTATTTATTTTAAGAAATAGTATTTAACATCGTAAGAACGGATTGCATAAGTCCGTCAAATAAATAAATAAATAAGTGTTGGTTTTCAGGAGGAAACAGTTCAATACGAAAGTAAATTTGGCTTTTGGAAGAAATTTTAAATGTTGTACTGCAAATATTTGGCTATTTTGGCTTATAAGTTTTCCGACCGCTGCTATAGCTTACTAAAATTCCACATATTTCTTCAAAATGCCATTAGAAATTCTTATTTTTATTAGAAAGTTGATGATGGCAAATAATAAAAGTGTATTAATGTAATCTGATTGACTTAAATCGCTTCGAAATATCATATTAAAAAAATTGCTTCAGGTGATAAAAACGGACAATTAAATTATCTTTTGTGACTTAGGCCACACTGAAAAATCATTTTTCAATTATTGATTACTTAAATTAGCAAATGACTTGACAGCCTCGTCAATATCTTTATTTATATATTTTCCTTCCAAAGAGGTTCTCTATCAGGGTTGAAATATCTTTTAATTGTAATTTTAATTTCCGCTTATTAAATACTTAAAATATTAATGGATACTGTAAAGTTATCACCATCTTAAGAATTTCTGATCGTTATTCAGCTGTCCCGTGGTATCTTGGTGGGGGGGCGGAAAGCGGAGAGCTGGTGGTCTCTTATTGGCCGTAATTAATGTGACGTCACTAGCAGACTCACTTCAGATACTTCTCGGCTTTCCCGGAACTGCAAGATGTTCGGAAAGTAATGGCTTGGCGAAATTATCCAGTGAACGTTTTCAATTTATATTTTATTATTCCAATAAATAAATAATTAAAAAAAGAAGAATAGCACACACTACAAATACCGATAAAACTGGATTTAGAAAATGTAATTGCATTTTCAAAATCAATATGGATATGTGGAGAAATGTTTTCATGCATCACTTTTAAAATAAAATTGTTTAAAAACATTTTCTCGAAAACGCGGCATGTTTTGCCTTTACAAATGCTCAATACGTCAATATTTGTTTTTTTTGCACTATAACAGGCCAGAAAACCCAATTACAGTGGTGAATTGCATCAAAGAAAACCCAGACTTGAGAAAAATCACAACCCGAAACCTTCCGTGGGTGAGTCAAGCGTCCTGACCACTGCACTACGGAGGCCGCCCTGATGATGTTCTATTTAAATTTTAACTGTCACAAACAAAGTTCAAAATTGAACCAAATCGTGACGTTTTGGTGGGGGGGGGGGGGGGGGGTGGGATGCTCAATGCAACGAACCGTTTTCGTGGGAATTACAATTATATATTTTTTTTTTTTTAACATTTTTTTTAAACTCGACAGTATTTCATAAACGCCTATTTATTAAAATAGATGCGAAGGTTTTCACGGTCACTGTTATCAATACGTTTCTTTTTTGGGTGATACCGCGTGTGTTGGATTTGTTTTGACGTTTCGGCTACCATTGCAGGAGTCATCTTCAGGGTAAACTGTTCAGGGTGTCCATGTTAAATTGAAGACAATTGATGTGGGACTATTTATTTAAACAATTTACATCGTGTTGAAAATGAAGACAATCATTAGGAGATTCAATATGTTTAAGTATCTTGTTGTTATCAACAAAAAGCCAGAAGTTTGTATTATGATCTAAATTAATTGCAAAATGGAGGAAAACATGATAATTTACTTTTCAAAAATGATTTCCCTGATTTTTTGCAAAAAGTAAAAAGAAAACCTTTTATTCATATTTTATAATATATTTTTTCGACAGTCAGAAAACTTTTGTAAAACATTTTGCAGAAATGTAATATTTACGTCGAAAGCATTTTTTTTTAAAGAGCAAAAAATACAGGTTATCACAAAAAAATGGGTTTAAATTCAACTGTTTTAACAATATGAGATATCAAAACAATAAAATTATTAAATACATAAATACGTTTATTTAAATTTTTATGTATCTTTAGCTTTTTAATCTTTATTTTCTATTTAATACGTTATGTAACTTGAATTTTAAAAATAAAACGATAATTTTATTAGTTGGTTGGAAGAAATTGCTATTTGGCAATAAGCCCACCAATGTACAAATAAAATTATGTACAAAAAGTTAAATAAATAAATTATTTTAACAAATTATTTTTTTTAAATACCACAAAATTTATTTTACTTTAAAAGCTTATTTTTTTTGACAAATCCAAATTAAATGTTTTTTACTTTACTGTTTATTTTTGAATTTATGTATGTGTAAAATAAAATTAAAAATATGTACGCGTATGTATGGTACGTATGTGTATTTATGTATGCATATATATTTATGTGTATATTGTATGGAAACATGTTTATTAATTTTTATTTCTTTTTGCATTGTCAAATATTTCCTTACTCTTTCTTATTCCTTCTTCTTTTCCTTCCCTATTTCCCCATCTCACTTCCTTTTACTCCTAGAGAACTGCAGGATTTGTTAATGAAACCCGTAATAAGTCATTTTATTTGTTGTTATTCTGTATGTATTGTTTATTACTATGACTTTTGGTTAAATGAAAAAAATAAAAAAACTTAAAAATTTTGTCTTTACGTGAGAACTAACGTACCTAAGTTAAGTTTGAAATTCAAACGGCGGCATAATCTACCAGTAAAAAAGTTATTTATTTTGTTATATGAACTAAATACACACGTAATTAATTTATTTTAAAGAATTCGTTCATATTTTAATGTCGGGATTTCGAAACAACGGCGTTTTGGCAAATGTGTATGATTTTCTTACTTTTTATCAGATTACAGCTGTGAAGCCAACTAGATATAAATCAATATTGCTAGTCCTGTCTTTAAAGATACACTGTAATTATTTCAAACGATGGGTTGAACATCTTTGAGGGATTTTTTTTTTTTACTTGATAATTCAAGCAATTTTGCGTAAAATATAGAATAAAATCTAAACCTGATAATGTTGGGGGTAACGATTGAAATTAAAATCAGTATCTCTCAATATTCGAATGAGTACGATAAAAACATTTCAATAATTGGATATTTGATATTATCCCTACATTTGTCGGTAGAAAAATAATTTAACATTATGATTATTTCTCAAGGCATTTCATGTAAACCAAAACACAAAGATTCTAAAGTCATAGTGTATTTAAAAAAAAAAATCGTTTGTTTGTACATAATTTAATCAACCTGTCGATGGCTGAGTTCCATAGAGGGATAAATAAAAAAAATTGAGTTATACTATTCATTATGCCATATAAAAAAACATCCCTTTAGTATTCTTCAAAAGATGACTTTTAAAACTTATTGGATTTGTGTTTTCAGACAAATGTTTTCATGGGAAAATTAATTAAACAAACATTTTCTCAGCTCCATAACTAACTAAAATGAAGTGATTATTTATTTAACCACTTTAATCATAAAATAAGTTACCATTATGTATTTACTCGTACTTCACATCCTCAGGAAATTGTGCAACAAATCCCGCCCTGACCTTGATCAGCCTCTATATAATCATTAACAGAGGACTGAGAAAGTTGACAACTTTAAATACAACAGTTCACATTACTAAGAAAAGGAGCATGCACAAAAAACTCGCAACCCACCTGAGAATTGCTAAAGCAATTTTTAACATGACGTGCGTGGTTTGAAACTCTAGTCTATACTCGGTAAAAACGAAATGCAAATTATTCAATCTTGTATAGTGCCAGTACTCATTTTTAGGTGCGAATCTTGGCACCTTACTGAAGCTCAGAACACCAAACTTCTAAGTTTTGAGAGTAAGTGCTCGAGGAGAATATTAGGCATAAGGCGGTTCGATTTTATAACTAACATTAAAGTCCAAAAACGGACGCAGCAGCCTCCTTTAACGAACGTCTTGAGGATGCGGCGGTGAACCTGGCCTGGACACGTGCTACGCATGACTCAGGAGAACCTAAACCCAAGTTGCCTCTTCTTCAAACCTGCGGGCTCAAGCCGTCCTGGAAGGCCGTCGATGACGATATTTCGACTGTATTCAGCAGAGCTAAAGGGCGATGTATTGTCGTGGAAGAGGCGAGAATGCTGGCTGGCGAAAGGGTCTCCTGGAGGCAACTGGTGATGTCCACATGCTCCACTTAGGAGACGGAGACGAAATACATACATGTATCCTTTACTTCATCGTCATTTCCTTTCTAAATCTAATAGTGCATAGGGCACTGCATTGGTGCACCAATCGCTGCGTATCTTGATCATTTTTCAACAACATTTTGAGTTTGTACAAATTTTTGTAGACAACGACTAGATTCAACTCCCTGGGGAGCTGCCTATATCAACATATTACAACTGAGATGAAGAACATTTAAGAGAAGGTAATATAGAAGTCTAGGCATCTACAGGGCTTATGACCTGTCAATGACTGGTTTAAAGGGCCACTTTACACACTGTGCAACATTCACCATTTTGCCCATATTTGAACATCTTGATTCCTTCAATTCTTTCATATGTGCAAATAGATGAATCTCACCCGCATAAATAAAGGTTTTAGCTCTTTAACTTCACAAACATCAACAGATGAAAGTATTGAAGGATTATATATATTCAACTATGGGCGCATCTGAGGAGCTCCCAACGCGATACCTTAGTTTGGACAAACTGACGGAAGAGTGCAAAATTCGTACTGTTGGCCATCAGATCCACATTCTACGCTGGTCGCATGACCCTTGTCAGACGTCAGAGCGCAGCTCAACACAGAAGTATTCCATATTCTCTCCTTTTCTCACAGAGCGTTTTAATACTGCCTTTCTTGTCTCAAAATCTATTGGAGGAACTCCTGCAAGCACAGAAAGAGTCTCAGACGCCACAGTCCGATATGCTCTTGTCAGTGCCAGCAGAGGAACCCTCTGTCCACTAAGAAGTGCTAGTCGAGCCACTCCGATATTCAAACGATGTACCCATACATGGGCCGCATACGTAACCTGGGCCACATAGGACCCACGATATAGGATCCGCAGGGCTGGAGAGCGGATTCCCCACTCAACACAACTTAGGCGACGTAAATGGAAAAACAAATTTTTAGCCTTTATATATCTTTTAGCCTATATATCTTTTAGCCTTTATATATCTATATATCTATATCTATATCTATATCTATATCTATATCTATATCTATATCTATATCTATATCTATATCTATATCTATATCTATATCTATATCTATATCTATATCTATATCTATATCTATATCTATATCTATATCTATATCTATATCTATATCTATATCTATATCTATATCTATATCTATATCTATATCTATATCTATATCTATATCTATATCTATATCTATATCTATATCTATATCTATATCTATATCTATATCTATATCTATATCTATATCTATATCTATATCTATATCTATATCTATATCTATATCTATATCTATATCTATATCTATATCTATATCTATATCTATATCTATATCTATATCTATATCTATATCTATATCTATATCTATATCTATATCTATATATTCTATATTCATATTTCTATTCTACATATTTCCGTATGCCAGGTTCATCTGTCATTGTTTCCAGCACGCGACGTTCGCGTTCGTGCGTCGAAAATATCTTCACAGAAATTCGATTTTAGCGTATTACGTTTATTTTGGGATCTCCTTCACAATAAAACGATTCATTGTTTGTTTTATGGGTGTCTTTGTACGAGGGACGAGAGAGTTTAAATAGAAATGAGTTATGGTAGAGATTAAAATCCACCCCCTTAAAATAAAGGGGGGGATGTTTCAATTTCACATTAAACGTATTAAATAGAACTGACATTCCAATACACGTATCTAATATTTGAGTTGGGTTGATCGAAAAAGAAGAAAATATTTCACATCAAAATAAAATTAATTGGAATCTTTGTTATTGAAAGTTTTCATTATATTTGAGAAAATCGTGTTGGTTATAGATGTACATTTTTGCGGATCTGATAGGCAAACTCTTCATAATATGAAACGATATTAATTTTGTTTGTTTATCAACAGTATTTCAAAAATTAAATTAAAATTTACTGGGACATTTTTTATCGTTCCATATACGAGTATTTTTCGTTTTGATTTACATACAAATTATGAATTATATTGCTACTTGTACTTTGATAGTAATTATATAAGACATTATTCTTATTCTTAGAGGTGGAGGTCAGTCTTATACAAGCTCCTGACGTCACTGCGACCTGTGAAGATCTTTTGTGACGGATCCTCTTGAATAGTCCTCGCCCTCTAAGCCTATGGCTCCGATTACAATGGGAAGTTAACAGAGTTATCTTCGACTGTCTAGCAAGAAAAACCGATATTTGTGTCTATAACCTATAATTGGATATGTTTTGAATAAAAAATGTATGCATATTCTTATTTTGAAAATTTAATTAAGCTTTGTGGATAAATGTTAACTTCCGATTTCAGTTAGGGTCCTGGTCTATAAAGAGCCTGGCGAGAGTTTACATTTCGCTAAATCTCCCCCTCCAAACCCAGATCAGTAAAGTATCAACCTATTAGGTATGGGGTAAGTTTTTTAACATCCTCAGGTGTAACCAGTGCTCTTTCGAGGATGAGGCTCCTTTTATTATGTATAGCATCACATTCACATATAATGTGTATAGGTGTTTCCTCATCTGCAC
Organism: Micrasema longulum; assembly: GCF_059751315.1. Lineage (NCBI taxonomy): Eukaryota > Metazoa > Arthropoda > Insecta > Trichoptera > Brachycentridae > Micrasema > Micrasema longulum. The sequence continues at coordinate 97,748 of NW_028278352.1, forward strand.
AGTAGAACCTGCATCTAGAAATTTTGGAAAGGTTTATTCTAGCAAGGTGTTTGTTCAATCTGCAGCGCCCTGTAAAGGCTCTAGTGATAACCCTCACTTGATTTCGACTGAGATTTATTTTTTGAACCAGGTTGATTTATCAACGATACTGAGTTTGTCCAAGAAGTATTGAAATTGCAAATTAAAATTTTCAGACGTTGCTTAGTATATTGGTGAAATAATTCAATTACACGAATATCACCCGCATAAATAAATGTTTCAGCTCTTTTACTTCACAAACAACAACAGATGAAAGAATTGAAGGAATAAAGATATTTAAATATGGGCAGAATAATAAGTATTACACATTGTGTAAAGTGACCACTTAAACCAGCCAATGACAGGTCATAAGTCCTGTTTATACCAAGACTTCTATATTTCCTTCTCTAAAATGTTTTTGATCTCTGTTGTAATATGTTAATATTCACAATACATATAAAAACCATTAAAAAGTTTAGTACAAAGGCCTCAAAAATGCTTGGGAATAATGTAAATAAATCAAAATACCTCGCAAACGAGTGGAGACATTAAAAAAAAAAACCTTAAAAAACTTGATATTTAGTACAGAAATAATATCAAAATACTCGACATCATTTTGTTATCCATGTCTTGAACTTCTAGATGCTATAATATAATATTTTAGTATGTTTTCTTTTTTATTTAACATTTATGATTGAATGGTTTTGAACTAATGTTTGTGTTTTTGATTCGATTATGTTTTCTTTTCGGGATACGATATAATCTGTAGTTAAAATCAATTTGGAAGGTTTTTGTTCAATGAAAAAGTTTAGTCCGAAAATGTTTTCTTACTCAAGGCAAAAATTAGAATCTTAAATTATACGGCTAATTTTCTTGAAATCGTACGAAAAAAATAACTAAAATTATTTTAACCAAAACGAACTAGTTCTTATCAATCAACAAATGATATGAGAGACCGAGAAGAAGGGGAAAAGAACTTGAGACGTCATGCGCGTGTAATCTCAAAACACCAAATTTCAAAAAGTCGTAGCGCTTATAATACGACGGTTAAAATTTTTACAAAAATAAATTATGGTTGGTATTTTTTAGTGAAAAAAAATCGTAACTGATTGACATATTTTATGAAATGCAATATTGCAAAAGAAAAAGAAAATGTTTTTGAGAAGTGTATATTTGAAAGTCAAGGCATTTAAAAGGATTATGAACTGTCATTGGCTTATCTAAGTGGCCTCTTTACACACTGTATCACATTTACCATTCTGCCGTTCAAACACCTGTCACGTAAAACGGTCTCTTAAATCAGCGAATAAATGGATTTAAGCCATGTTTATACCTAGATGTCCATACTCTTATCCGAAAAATGTTTTTCCTCTTTAAATTTTTTCACTTTCCGCAATAACACAAAATAATTGTTTTCACCAAACTTTAAATTGTTATTTTTTTGTATTTTCAAATAAACGAGGGTTAGTCAAAAACAAATGCCTTCTATTTTTTCGTCTTAAATAAAGTTATTGAAGCAAGTAATTTGAATTTGGCGCTATTTCTTAAATTTTATTCTACAAATGGCCGACATTGATGTTCGTATTAAACAGCGTTCTGTTATTGAATTTTTAATGCATTAGGTGGAAAGCCCATATTCATATTCATGAAAAACTGAAAAATGTGTTTGGTGATACATCAGTGGATGTCAGCACTGTTAGACGATGGGTTCGTCTCTGTACCGGATTTGAATGACAAACACCTTTGTCTGACAAAAAGCGTAGCGGCAGGCCGTTGACTGAAGTGACTCGACGCTACATTCAGCGAGTCGATGACGCCATTGACCGCCGGACGATGATGATGACGCACAAGTCAATTGTTTCACGTTTTCTGTCTCATTAAAGACAGTGTGCTGATGATTATTTGACAACTGGGGTACTCTTTATTACTACAATGGAATACACGGCCTCGTTAAAAAACGGACCAAAACTGTGAAAACCGACCGAGATTAAAAAGTGACAAATTAATCGTCAGCAGCGAATTTTCAACCTATGTTACTGCATTGTAATTTCTCGACGGTTAAAAGGAAATAAAAAAATAAGTGGCATTATTTTTTGACTGACCCTCGAATAAATGCATTTTAAGGTGAAATTAGTTCAAAATGAGTAGGTTTTTAGTTTTAGTAGTAATAGATGTGTCTTTGTTTTTACGAACTCATTTATTTTATTGTAATTCAAAAGACAGCTTTAAGGTGACCACCCTCCTTAATAGCGTCCCTTTTCTTTCTGTCCAAAAGTTCTTAGTCCTTTATTAGGAATTTATTCCCGAAGTTGAGACAAATGGAATAAAAAAAGTTAAAGCCTTAGAAACTTTCTCGTATTTAATCTAAACTAAACGGCGGAAACTTTACTGTCTGGGTATGCTTATAAAATAAAGGTGTCGCAACTATAACAAGGGATGTATTTATAAACAAGAAAAGAAAAATAAACTGGTGAAAACTAGAAGTATCGTTAGGAAAAGTAAGAAATTACTTACAGGTTTATACTACTGTTCAAAAAAATCGAAACCCAAAAACACGTTAGTTTTATATATTAAAATACTTGTTTTGAATTATTCTTTGATGCTCTTTCTTTTATAGTTAAACATATTTATTGAGGTATTGGCATCACTTTTATTCCCAAAATAAAATTATCCTTCTGATGTAAAAATGTACATTTGAAAATTACAAACGAATACATTATTGATCATTTATTTATTTATTTTTTTATTTTCTTTTATTCAGGAAACATACAGTACAGTTACAAAGTTTAATATTTTACACAATTGGACTTAATTCTAATGGACCAGTGAAGTTTCCATATTAAAAAGCAATTAAATCTAATGTTAATTATGAAAGTATAAAAAAGAGAAGGAAAAAGAAAACATAAATGAAAGTTGTTTAAAAATTTGAATTTAAGTGAAAAAAAAAAATATTTTAAGGTTTGTAGTTTGTAGTGAGTATTTACAAATGGAAATAATATTAAAATATTTATATGAATAAGAGATATTTGAATGTATTGGAATCAAATTAGGTATGGCAATAAACACGAAAAAGTGGTTGATGGAAGCCCTGGTATTCTCCGTTTTCCTATATGGGGCTGAAACGTGGACAATGCGTTCCTACGAGAGGAAGAAGATCAATGCATACGAGATGTGGTGTTGGAGAAGGCTGCTGCGAGTGCTTTGGACAGCCTTCTGGCTGTCCAAAGCACTCCACGACATTTCGGATACCGTTACAGATCCCATCTTCAGGGTAATGACTCGCCAACAGTCCAAATTAAACGCCCTGGAGACTAATCTTTCGAATATCTAAGTTTAGTTTTATCACTCTGCTGCTTCAGGAATTACACTAGCTACGTTTTTCACATAGGGTGAGTTATAAACTCTGTTGGCTTATGTATCGCCAACTAAAGTAAGTGTACAACTCTGTTCCGAAATGATAAAAAAACACTACGAATTCCATATGAACTACATGATTATAGTCTTAAACTCAAATTACGTACATCTACGGCTATAGGCAAAGATATTATACATGTAAGCAATCAGCGCACTAAATTCCGTAAACGTGCATTTTCGGCAGCAGACCCTGTGGTTTGTTATGCTCTTTTAGCACAGGTGCAAAACTGTTGAAGTAAATTGCTGTTTCAATAGAAACTTGAAACCCACCTGTTCTTTAAATCATTTTAATAAATATGTAGCATGTGAAGACAAAATAAATTTTTATACTTAAATTATATATTTTGAGTCAAAATGTTGTTTATATTCATAGAATCACGTTAAGCGACTTTGAGATATTATTTTACAAAAAGTAGCGTTTTATAAGTTTTTCAAAACAAAAATAATAATATTGAAAATTAAGATGGTTTCTACAACGTCATACGGTGATGCTACTAACTTACTCAGGCGTAGAGATCTCCAGCAACAAATTCGTATAGACACACCTGTGTCTAGCTGCTTGCGGGATATCATATGGAGAAACAAAAACATGGTAACTGAAAGTAAGGTCAAGATATACATAGAAGACGAGCGTCTGACCCATCATGACCTACAAGATGGAAGTGAGAGCCGACACCAAGAGGAAAAATGTGTTCTCAAATTAGTTGAAATGAGAACCCTACGATCCATCGCAGGCAGAGCTGTTAGAGATTGGATCAGAGATAAGACGTAAATGTCTGTCTGAGATGTTGAAGACATACTGATAGTGGAGGGATCATGTGGACCGCATAGAAAATACGAGATTACAGTAAATTTCTTAAGAACATAGTCATGAATCTTGACGTCAAACTATCAAGTCCAAAGACCTTTTTTAAAAAAAATAAAAATAAATTCATATTTTAAAACTTTTCTCCACAATATTGATTTCGAAAATACAATTGATTATTTTAAATGCATTTCATACCTTTTTATTGGTGTTCGCAGTATGTGATATTTCCCTATAATCAGAAAGGCTATCGAAAAATATGAAAGAACAACTAGACGTCATCTTTCTAGGACAGCCCACCGTCACAAACAGATCATACCAAGAGGAAGAAGAAAAAAAAGAAGAAAAATAAAAAAATACAAACTCAAAATATTGTTGATAAATTACCTGGTCCATGAAAAAGTATAGAAATTGAAAAAATAATATTTTCAGGCGTTGCCTAGTATGTAGGTGAAATAATTCAATTTGATGAATCTCACCCGCATAAATAAAGGTTTCAGCTCTTTAACTTCACAAACATCAACAGATGAAAGAATTGAAGGAATGTAGATGTTCAAATATAGGCAGAATGGTGAATGTTACACAGTGTGTAAAGTGGCCACTTAAACCAGCCATTGACAGGTCATAAGCCCTGAGGATACCTGGACTTCTATATTACCTTCTCTTAAATGTTCTTCATCTCTGTTGTAATATGTTAATATTGTAAACTTATATATTTTTATGTGAATAAACTAAAAAAAATTGAAAAAAATGAACAAAAATGATGTAATACTGTTAAGTCGAGAAAATTTGACCTTTACATTTATTCGTTTAAGAGACATAACATTCATTTGTTCATATTTTAAAGATTAGATGCTTTCTACAAAACTTCGCTTTAGAGGGAATTCAAATTCGACCTAGACTTAACTACCCCTAATGAGTCTTTTTTAAACTTCCTACCCTTTTAAAATGTTCTCTTAATTTCCTGGTAGTTTAAATTAAGGAAACTTGAGTAAATCACTTCATTAGGATAAAAAAAAACTACTTAACAACATGGGAAATCGTCAAGTAATTAGGTTAATGAGAAATCATTTGAGAAAACGAGTTTTTTTGGATATTATACAAAAAAATGTAGGTTATCATTAAAAATAATATTCCACGCTTATTTTATGCAATTTTCACTCATTTTCTCCAAACTAGCTTTTGCTAGAAGGATAATTTTCAAATTTATAAAAAACTGCTTTTGTTATGGATTCGTTAATTTTGCGCCCAAGAGTGGCTTACAAAACATGATTGTCGATAATTATTGTAAAAAAACAAAATGACGTGTAATAAATAGACACGTTGTTTCCTTGCTAAGATAATCTAAGACAGTGTTTTTCAACCTGTAGGTCGCGAAGCCATGCTTAGGGGGTTGCGGTCCCAGTTCCGGGCAATATAAAGTATCACTCGTTTTTTATTTCCATAATAAAATTTAAGGGGTTTTGGTAACATACTACAGTACAAATTCTATCATCATTATCATAACCTTGACCACCCTGGGTGGGCCTTGGCTGAATCCAGGCATCTCTTCCACTCTTGCCGGTCTGCTGCCCTTCCTCTCCAGTTTCTCACTTCCAACATTGTAATATCTGCGTTGATGCCAGTGGCGAACGGTGAGTTTTTAAATTGGTAAGCTATGAAAATTCTGATAAAATGTCCATAGCGGTAGTATGGCATATAAAAAACAAGTATATTTAATAAATAATTCCTAACAAATGGCTCCAGCGGCTAATAGTTTCAGTCAACATATTTTCTAATGTAGCAGAAACATTAGATTTAAAAAATACAATTTAAAAAAACATAATTGCAAAAAAAAAAATTGGAACCCCTATGGATTCGAACCTCCGCCTAAGTTATTAGAAAGCGACGACTCATCCGCGCAGCTATTTCGCGTTTTGCGCTAAGTGTCGAAAAAGTAATTAATAAACTAAATAATTCATTAGCGCACCGGTGCATCTTCGGCTAAGTCAGACTATTATAACTTGTCTTGAAATAAAACACTATTTCTTAATAAATGATAACAATTAAATAATTAAAAAGTATTCCTTACCGAGTACGATAGTTCACCAAACAAAACATAAATTACGTTTTAAGAATCATTGTTTCATCGACTTTTATATCACATTATTATTCACAAAACGACATAAGTAATAAATATTATAATTCTTCATATATATTTATTCTTTACACTATACACTAGTAACGTTTTTATCATAACTCTAACTAAATTTTAAAAGTTTAAATGGATACTGAAGAATAACCTACAATATTCAACTGTCATCGTATGCACAAAAAAGGAATTACAATCAATAAACAATAAGCCAATCTTTGTTTTTTAAAACCCACTAAAGGATTTATACTATATTATGGATTAAAATATTAATTCGTTTCGATTAAAATATCAAAATATTTACTTATTTTAAAGCAAATTTACTTTCAATCCACCGAAACATAAGTATGCTAAATTACTTACGACATACAAAATATATTCGTTATCTCTTTCTTACACATAACGAGTGCGTATATTGCCGCCTCTCTTAGACTGTCGTAAGTCAAATTGATGTATTTTAAAGAATACTAGCCCTTATGAAAAAGTATTGAAAGACTAAATTGCATTAATGAAAGCTGCAAGATTTTACTGTAATCGCAAGTGTAATTTTTCGAACGAGATTCTAAAGTTTAAGGTTAAAGACTTATTTGAATTAGTGATTTTAAAGTGAGCAGAGTAATCTCGTGTAATCCAGTAGTTATAATTTTGGCCAATAGAGGCGCAACTGGTCGCTCTATGGAATAAAGGAATATACAAATTTACTTACCCAAGAAAAGTAATATATTTTTTTGGTGATGTGTTTTTTCCTAATAATACTACAGTATTATAAAACATTACTTACGATGTCAAAAAAATATGGTAAGCTGCATGTAATCGATTATAAGGAGCATTCGCCACTGGTTGATGCAGTCTATCCATCGCATTTTAGGCCTGCCTGGTCTTTGTCGTCCTTGCAGCACAGAGAGAGTTAGGTGTTTTATTCGGTTTTCGTCATCCATTCTAATTATATGACCAGCTCACCCCACCTTGATGGAGTTGATTTCATTGGGCGCTCGGTAGATATCATATAGCTTTCTATCGTAGCAACGACGCCAATGGTTGTTTTCTCTCACAAGACCATAGATAACTCGCAATAGTTCCCTCAATATTATTTGTCACAACTCAGGTTTCGGAGGCATATGTCAGGATTGGTTTAATTAGAGTTTTGTATAGTATTATTTTTGCATTTTTTTGTAGTAGATTGGACCATAATTGTTTTTGAAGCGCGTAATAGCAACGGTTGGCAGCCATTATTCTCCTCCTGATTTATTCTGGTATACTGTTGTTAATGGTGACTGTAAAACCTAGACATGTAAAGGACTTCATCCTAGTTTTCTTCTGTAAAGGTATGGGGGATTATGCCGAGGTTTTGGGGGGCAATCCCAAAACCTCAAACCTCAATCAATTTTGTTTTGTGCTTATTAATGATGAATCCCATTTTCTTTGCACTTAGTTCAAGCGCTAGGATACTTTCTAGGGTAGATTGGTGAAATCTTCGGATGATGTCAATATCATTCACGTAGGTGAGCGGCTGAACTGATTTAAAAAAGATATTGCCCCTGGTTTTTATTTTTGAATCCTTGATCACCCTTTCCAAGGCTACATTAAACGGAAGACGTGCTAGCGCATCCCCCTGTTGTAGGCCATTATACGTCTGAAGTTGAAAGATCTTTTTAGATTTTTAATTTGGATGAAATTGGGCTCATTGTTGTTCTTACAAGTCGAATCAGCTTGTTTGTGATGTTAAATTCGACATTGCTTCAAAGAGTTAATTTCTGGTTACACTATTGTAGGCTGCCTTAAAGTCGACAAACAGGTAAAGAGTGTCTCTGTTGTATTCCTGACATTTTTTCAGTATCTGTCGCAGCCCATGAATTTGGTCAGTTGTACCTTTACCGAGTGTGAAACTACACTGATAATTGCCAATGATCCTATTGGTGTATGCAGTAAGTATCAAGAAAAGGATATTTGAGAATATCTAGAGAGAATATTAGTCTAACTGATCCCCTTTTTAATGCAGTGGGCATTGTACACCCTCAGTCTACTCCTCCGGTATTGTTTCAAATACTATAGTTTCAGTGAAACGGCTATGCCCGTTTAATTTTTAATAATTCGTTGAATTGTGGTTCTATTTTTGATACAAAAGAACCCAATTGTTTTAAAATTTGAGTCGTCTATTTTATTTTTTATGACTCAATTAAGGCGAACCTGAGTTCGCATAGGCAGAATGTGGCCAATGGCTAACAATTTCAAAGTTTCCCTTGTCAGCCCTGATTTTTCTTATTGTGTCTGCATCTAGAAGATGTCGATCTCATGTAAATTTAACTTCATTTTAAGTATAACATCAGCAGCAACATGTATCAGACTTATGGACCTTGCTGGTATCAGCGCACTTTGCCTGCTTTTCTTCAATTAATAACATGGTCTCAAAAGAAAAGTATGTCATCGTTAAAATTACATGAAATTAATAACATACAAGTATTATGAAATTAAGGTCCTGGGGGGTCACCCGTTATTTAAAACTGGTAAAGAAGTCGTCTTTTCAAAAAGTTTGAAAACCACTGATCTGAAATGTTGCGTTGCTTTCGACAATAAAAAAAAGGGATGGCAAATCACGATACACACGCAATGATTGCAGCGATCATTCAAATAAGAAAAAGGCACCTTTGCCTAGTTCCTAAGTTTGCATTCATTTTTATGTTACTTGTTACCATAAAAACGACGCTGGCTGGCAGCTGTCAAAATTTAAAAAAATTACTTAAAGACGTAGATAGTTATTTACTGGTTCCATAAATATGATTTTTTTTTAAATGAAACGAGTTACCGTTCAATTTAAGCATTTTTCGTCACAATTGCGGGTATATTTCTGCGTAGCATTACGTCTGATCACGATGGAAGTCCGCAAGGAGATAAATCGAGAAAAGTGTTGAAGTGAAAAATACGCTTACTTTTAAAAGAGATGAATCTGCGATGATACCGCACCGTGTGTAGCGCACAATTTTTCAAATCAAAAAAAAAAAAACTAATTTCATAACCTTGATTCATTAGCACACAAAAAATATATTTTTGATCAGATCCTGCTTTAAAAAATTGTAAATAATAAATTCGATTCCCCAGATCTTAATAATCTACTCGCTTACGGTGTCCTTTTTAGACTAACTAGACTATCTGATATTTTCTTTATTCGTAAAATTGACACTTATCATCGAAAACATTCTACGATCCCTCGTATATGTGAAGCATTTTACCAAAAATTTTATAGTCTCGATATATTAAACACTCCATACAATATGTACAGAAGAGAATTAATAGGTTTGATTCAGAATAACAGAGAATAGACGTTTTGTCTCTTTTCTTGTATGTATAAATACAATGAATTTCTTAACAAAGGTACCAGTCTCGAAGATGTCGCAAAAGCGATGGAACCGGTCACTGGATATTCCAAATTTGTGGATTAAAGTATCACTCGTCTTATATTTTCTATAATAAATTACAATGAACTTCCATAAAGAATTTTCACTTACCAACTTAACACTTTTAACACAACGTGTTTGTGTGTTATCGGGCACACTCGCACAATTGTAGTCTTCACGCACTGAAGCTTATTAAATTAGCCCTACGGTGTCGATTCATAGTTCCAACCTTATAAATTAGTTTTGTGAGATATTGAATAAAAATAATATTATGATTAAACCCGTTTGACTTTTGCTCAGAGATATCTCTCATTTATCGCACCGAGATTGTTCAATATTTTGGAAGAGCGTATTGAGCTCTAAGGACAAAAACTATATTCAAGAAAGTAGTTAAGGACTGGATTTTCCTTAGTGGGAGGGATTTGAGTGGGAAACTCCTTGATGGTTTTCTGAATGTTTGAATGTACTGTTTATCATATTGATGTGCCATATATATATATATATAATGTATTAAAAAATAAAAATAAAATACGTTCATATCCTATATTTGTGGTAATATACTCATGTGTCTGTGTCATATAATTGCTCGTCCCATCTCAACACAGGACTTTTAGTCCCTAGAGTTGGGACTTCTCAAATAATGGACAATTAACTTAGTTTTTTATGGTTTATTTTATTAATAATAATTAGGTATATTGGATTAATTACGTTTTTTTTGTTGTTATTATTACAGTAATTTTGTTGAAAAGCTAATTTAAGGCATGTTTCACATTTTGTAAAATGTTTCCCTCGGCACGGAACACCCCTGTGAGGGAACATTATTCTGTAAAAAAAAGAATACAAACAATGTTAAAGTATAAATAAATAAAAAAAAATAAATATGTAAATAAATGAATTAATAAATTCATTGAAAAAAAAACCTATATCGTTTGTAGTATTCTTTAATAATATGCATGCTACTAAAAGTAGAAGCATAGAAAGCTATTATGTTGTATCCCAACTCAACACAAGGCCCTTGGCCTCATAGAGTTTTGGATACGTTATAATTATTTTTGTAAAATGCATCTTTATATGCATAAATAAATTCATTTATTTTATTATTCCACGTCTGCTCCCTAGTTGGAGCTTATGGTGTTCACAAACATTATCCAAGCATCTCTGTCAGCTGCCAACTCCTGTGCATCCTCCCAAGTCTGGTTCGCGCCCCGTAGTTCTGACGCAAACTGCCGACGAACAATCAGCAGTGTGCGTCTAGGACGTCGAGAACCTGATGCCTTGTAAAGTAGGCAAGCGTTGTTGAGACTCTCCGCAGCACTTGGCCAAGCTAACCGTATTGCTTCCGCTTGATGACAGTTGTTCCCGTTGTTTGCTGGGTCCGTTCTTTTATTACTTCATTCCTCACAGAGTCATACACCGCACACCCAAGATTCTTCTAAGGCACCTTTTCTCGAAACTCAGAATTTTGCAGTTTATCACGATTCGCATCCATAGAGGAGAATAGGTGTTATATTGGCGTATAAGTAAAATAAATAAATAAATTATAAATGTAGTTAATATAATCATACGGTAATATGTTTTCAATGGTCAATTGTTGGCCTCTCGGTGCAGTGGTAAGCGCGTTTGCCTAGTATGCCAGAGATTTCAGGTTCGATTTCCGACATAGTCGACATGAAATATTTATTTAAAAACGTGTTTTTACACAATATTTTTTCATAGTCCGTGAAGCGTAAGACTGATCATCTTACCTTCACGCAACAAAAAAAAATCAAGGTACGATTCGATTGGTCTACCGATTCAGTGCCCTATTCACCATTAGGTGCGGAAAGGGAATGATGATGATGATGATGATGATTCCAAAAACATTTTTTAATTTTAACTCATCACTTAATGTAGACTGTAAATATAAGTTAGAAGTTAATGAATTGAAAGCAGATAGCTGCTAAACTTTTGATATGTACAGAAAAATAGATCCATATTATCCGCAGAAGCCATATTCAGCAAGCGGATTGCCATATTAATGGATGAATTATGACTTGCGTTTGTACGGCTTCTGGATACGTAAGACAGTGTTTTATATATTGCTCTATAGTCCTTGAAATATAGCTCGATTAGAATGACAGCTGTCAAACTAATTTCATTAGTGATGAGAAATTACTGCTCACTGATCAAATCGATTTGATCAGTTATTTCATGCAATCATGAAACTCTGTTTCCAAAAATTAATATCAAAAACGCGAAAATAAGCCTATTATAGTGTGTTTAACACAATTATTCACCAAAAAATGAGACAATTATATTTTTTTTATGAACAACATCACATGAACTATTTTTTTATTCTATCAATTTACATTGATGATGCAAAATGATGTAACCTTGTAAGAACGTCGTTAATAATTAGGTTTATTTTAGTTATCTTTTAGTTTTAAAGCTTATTTTATAAATAAATGTTTATTTATTTTTCAAGCTTTGTATTAAAAAAATAAATAAACACGCCATATACAAATGATTTTTCGTGTGTCGTTATAAATAACTCTTTTGACGTTACTACAAAGTTATGTCGTCACTTTTTTTGTCAACTGTCATTCTAATCATGTTACATTTAAAAGACTATAGTATTGGGGATAAACAAACTCATCTCTTTCAGTATATTTGGACTTATAAAAATGTTGCACAAGAAAACTTGACGTCGAGATTCGAGGGTGTTTTAATTCAGCGTCCCTGCTAAAAATAATGATGAAAAGAATGATGGATTTTTTTTAAAGACAAAAGTACGACAAAAATTGCTTTTGAACCTTCTTAATTTCATTAATGAGGTTTGATTCAAAATTATGATATGTTAAATTGTATTAAACAGAAATGCAGATCATATGAACTGCCGTCAGATGCCATTATCAATTTAAAACACATAAAAATATACATCCATCCTTTATAGCATGTGCACTTCATATTTGACCAGCTGCTTCTCACTAAAAAATATTTCGAAATTTGAATGTCTGACTGAGCATAGGGTGACCACAATGTGTAACCGACCATAAAACCCCGGAACAGACTGCAGTTTTTACGCTTGCTTAAACATGCAATTTTCAACTTAAAACTAATGTTGTACTATGACGTCAGCTTGCATAAACTCTGAATTCTGTACAACTGTTCCACATATGAAGTTCATAGAAAAAACTGATTCAACAATTTAAATGTTGACTTTTAAGTCGAACCTTTGCTAGTCAAGAGTTCTGTAGTAAATGCTTTAAAAGAATCAACAAGATTTATTTGATATTTTTCTAATGCAATCAATAAAACAACTTTGTTTTTAACCACTAACTTTTTTTTATATTTTCCGACGACCGATTTAAAAAGCAAACAAGCTTCTTCGTCAAGGTTTACGTAACTAATGAATTGATTCCTTTTTTATTTTTATCATGTTTACTAAATATTACACGTGGACCCAATAAATCAAGTCTTTTTTTTTCCAAAGGTGGTAATTTGATATCAACATTTTCGAAGCTAGACAGGAGAGGACTAAGAGAAATATTGTTTATTTGGTTATTTATTATTTTTGATTAGTTGTCTAATTTTTTTTCAACATTTAGTATACATTTGAAAAACTAAAAGAAACTTTAATATAAGAGTAAAAGAACAATTATTATGCTTATAAAATAATAATTTTCCTGAATTCGCAAATCCTCTGATAGAAAATAATCTTAATTTCAATAAAGACACTAGATTAAAAGTACTTCGTGTTGAAAATAAAAATTATATTAAAATTAGACAACAAAGAAATCTTAGAAATAAAAAAAAGTGATTCATAATAATAAAAAAAAATTGTGAATAAGCAATTAAACAATATTTATTTTAGTCCTCTCCTGTCAAGCTTCGAAAATATTGATATCAAATTACCACCCTTGTAAATAAAAAAAGACTTGATTTATTGGGTCCTCGTGTGGTATTTAGTGAACATAATAAAAATAAAATAGGAATTAATTCATCAGTTACGTAAATCTTGACTAAGAAGCTTGTTTGCTTTGAAACCGGTCGTCGGAAAAGAAAAAGTGGTTAAAACATTTTTTTAAATTTTTATTTTATTATAATGAATAACCACAAAGTTAGTACTTTAAATATAAACTTTATTTTTTATTAATATCCCTACAGAGATGAGGTAGAATTTTTCCAAATTCAGGATTATGGATATTCGAGCGTTTACAGGGCTTATGACCTGTCATTGGCTGGGTTAAGTGGCCACTTTACGTTTTACAACATTCCCCATTCCGCTTATTAGCGAATATCGACACAGGTAACATTTTTTTGATTTTTTGTATATGTGTTATTAATTGAGAAACCATTCACTAGCGTGTTGGAGCGCCATCTATGTATTGATATTGAAGTTAAGTATTTTTAATTAGCATATTACTTTATTTTATGTATTTAAGACTCTTCCGAGTTCAATTAAGTACTAGTAATCGCCTGCAGATGATTCTGCAATTTATTTAAGTAATAAACTTAACACACTAGAAATATGGGATTTCCGTTGTTTCATTTAGTTCTAAAGTTTATCCTAATAATTAAAAGAATTTAAGTTAAAATTAACTAGATTGCCTTGTAATATTATGTTGAGAGGAAGGGGTATATAATAATGAAAGAGTGCTTGATCAAATTCCCATGTAGGTTTTATAGTCTTTTAACAAATAAAGGTCTTAAGTTAATTCTTAATACTACGGACTTATAACTTAACTTAATACTACCAAAAAAAAACGATCTGGAGGCAGCAGCATCTAGCTGCGGCGAGGGCGCGCGGTTAGCGCGTAGGTGGCGTCGTGTCTGTGGACGACGCGTGGAGCTGCGTGTTGCAGGCGGAGTTGTTTGCGGTGGCCGCGTCCAGCTGCGGCGAGGGCGCACGGTTAGCGCGTAGGCGGACGTCTTGTCGACGACGCGTGAGGCTGCGTGTTGCAGGCGGAGTTGTTGCGGCGGCAGCATCCAGCTGCGGCGGGGACGCGTGGTTAGCGCGTAGGCGGACGTCTTGTCGACGACGCGTGAGGCTGCGTGTTGCAGGCGGAGTTGTTTGCGGCGGCAGCGTCCAGCTGCGGCGGGGATGCGTGGTTAGCGCGTAGGCGGACGTCTTGTCGACGACGCGTGAGGCTGCGTGTTGCAGGCGGAGTTGTTTGCGGCGGCAGCGTCCAGCTGCGGCAGGGATGCGTGGTTAGCGCGTAGGCGGACGTCTTGTCGACGACGCTTGAGGTACGTCATCACGATGTGCGCTGATGAAGCGTCGTTC
The DNA here is from genome assembly GCF_059751315.1 of Micrasema longulum. NCBI lineage: Eukaryota > Metazoa > Arthropoda > Insecta > Trichoptera > Brachycentridae > Micrasema > Micrasema longulum. Next base: position 112,774 of record NW_028278352.1, read on the forward strand.
TTGAGGGGCGGCAAGGGGCGCGGAGATGGTTCCTTCGCTGGCGGTAGGCGGACGCCTTGGACATGGTTGCAGGCGGCCACGTGGTGAAAGCTGACAGACTGGGCCATGAAACTTCGAAGGTCCGGAGTTTGGAGATTCAACCGAAAGGCTGGGACAAGTCCGAGTACTTGTCCCGCGACGAGTTTCGCGACTTTCTTCTCCCGACTAAAAACTCCCTCGACTATCTTCCCTCAACTGAAAACACTTCGGAGGTCCGGAGACCTGCCACTCAACTAAAAAACTGTAAGGGCTGTGGCCCATTTTATAGACCCACCCGATCGTGTCTGTCTCCTTTCCCCCTCACACATATAGCACAATTAGAATGTTGTCCTTTTTCAACCCTTATTACTACACAAATCTTACATCTAAACTCATATCCAACAAAACTATAATAATACTTATAATTAACTTACACTTATTTAATTAAATCAACTTAAATACAAACATAGATATTGAGATATAATTTATTTATAATTTCGCTTCGTGGTTGATGGTTGATAGAGGTTCCTGGACCGGAACCTGAAGCGTAAGCTGACCATCTTGCCTCCATACATATGAGCGACCGGAATATCTGTCGACCGTGTTAGTGCCCTATGCATCTTTCGGCATGCAGATAATCCGAGCAAAGTTTCTCACATTCCGGAGACGGGAAGTTTTACCTTTTATGATGGGGTAGGATTAAGTCCGGTCCCTTGAAAGAATTTCGGGATTTACTTCGTCGTACGGAGTCGTGTTTTATTGACCTCTGTTAATAAGTGCGAAAACCCAAGTATTTACCCGTGGCGGGTTGCAAGGAATTTGCTTAAGCTTTCAAAATTTACCAGAACGCACGTGTATGATTATTTATCACTATCGGCATCCTTAGTTAAAAACCCAATTTTAATATTAATTATTTTTGCCAATGGTTTTATTGGTAAACACCGCTTTGGTGTTTTTCCATACATCAAACTTTATTTTTATGATATTTTTTTGTTTCATTGAGGTAAGATGATAATTCTTTTATCGCAGATGCCAAAAAAAACTGTTAATGAAGAAGTTTAGGGTTTTGTGTGTTAATAGATTATTAAGCTAATAATTATTTTTTTTTAAATATGTATCGTATTATAAGCGCAATGATGTATTCAAGTGTTGGATTTTAGATATTACTACGCTTGTGACGTCTCAAATTCTCTTCCGCTTCTTTTCGGTCTAGGTCAGTTCCGCCGATCGATCCGATGACGTACCGTAAACTGGAAATCTTTCACAACTTTCTTATCATTTGTTGATTCATAAAAACTAGTAGCACCGTTAGAAGTAATCGCTTTCATTCAAATAGGGTCAAAGCGCCAGTAAATGACCACTCTCCAGTAAATGGTTGGTTAATAAAATACAATATAATAAGAATTGCTACATGTGTCCAGTCAAAAAACTTTTAACCCTAGAAACTATGACAAAAGCAGTAGGCGGACACATCTTTTGGTAAGAAACAAATCTATCAGTTTTGAACTGTGAGTTGTCAAAAGGTAATAGTGCGTCTTCCCGTTATTGTTTTGAGATTGATAGTGTTTTTATAAGGAAAGGTGTGGTAAGTGTTTTATTTTATGCTATTTCTTATGTAATTCTTCGAATATTTCCATATTATAATGTGTTAGGGTGTTTTATTATGTTATGATGTGACTAAATCTAAGTATTATTTTTACTAGGATTTTAGTGGTCATTCACTGGTTATTCTGCTATTTTTTTAGAGTAATATTAATATTAATTGTAATACTCGTATTTCAGTAAAAAAGTCAAAGTACTTTGAAGAAAGTGTTTTTTTTTTCCTTTTATTTTGTACGCTTAAATAATGAAATTTATACCTTTATGTGAATTTCACTACAAGCTGAAGCTTCATTGGTGCTTTAACTCTGCTTTATTTCATTTTATCCGTACATTTTCTAGAAATTTTGCCAAACAATTTGACGCTCTAATTTTTACCGCACTCAAGATAACATTTTTTACATCCAATTTCCCGTAGGGAACTTCTTCATTAAATATTTTGTGTCCTCTCTTTTGTGGAAAGCAAACGCGCTGACCATTAAACCACGATGTGACGTATTTTTTAATAAATAATAAAAATCTTTAAATATTTTTATTGACATTACATGACTATTAAATTACAAATTGCGATGTTCAAACATAAGCTGAATTATTGTGAATCTAAAATTGTGTGTTGATTTGTTACCTAAATCAGCCAAAAGCAGGTCATCTAAATGCAAAGACTTATGTATACCTTTCAATTATGTTCCTATTTTTTATTGTTTGTAAACCAAATAAACAAATTAAAAAAATAAAAAAACAAAAATTAAAGTAACAATAAAAATGACTTTTAAATTTAAAAAAAAATAAATTATTTTACATATTTATTACAGCAATATACAGGTAATTATTTATACAACAAATTAATTCAGTAGTAAAAGTAAACATACATATTTTTTTTTTTGCTGTTGTTTCATCAAAACTGCCTAACTAGGGATAGCTTTCCCGTTCTAAGGCAGTAAATGATGTATTTTATAATGACATTTAAAAGTATTTACAGTTTTATCAGAATGTGTGCTTTTTCAGTCTTAAAGGTAAACAATGAATATCCAGAGAAAACATAAATAATACCAAAATCTCTATATCCTAAGTCCCAAGTCATTACTAGTAAAACAAGCAACCAGCTAGTTTTGATTAGTATTTTGTCATATTTAAAAAACCTTTTTTTTTAAAATAGTTTTTATTTATTAATACAAATACATCTTACAAAAAAAAAAACAATAATAACGTATCCCAAACTCTATGAGGCCGAGGGCCCTGTGTTGAGTTGGGATACAACATAACGGAAAGTGGAAGCACGTGCATAATTAAATAATAGCAAAAAAAATAAAAAAATAAACAATAAAACGTTATATTTGTAGATTTAATTTATTGGTCAAATAAAAAAAAAAGTACGAAAAACTAAGTGAAGTAATTAAAATCCTATTATCCTTCACTATTCGTCGGAAAATGTTTCTCTTCAAATGAGACCTTTTTCTTTTCCAGAAAAAGTCCCTTCGAGCCTCCAGGCTGTAATTTGCCGGTACGGGGGTGGTTTGGTACATTTTTCATTAGGGTAGTTGTTGCCAAATATGTAGAAGTTATTTCGCAACCCTTAGTGAAAAATGTTCAAAGTTCATAAGTGGATTTTAATATCTTTTGTATTTAAAAATCGTTTTGGGTAAATATTTAACAGTGACATATTGCATGTACTTGGATTGAACGTTTTTTTTATTCATTTATTCATTTGAATACCCGTTTGGGTAATTTATCAGCCTACGTTAAATCTAAACCATGTTAAATGATTCCATTATGCGGTACAGAAAATCAAGGACATATAAATACATAGATTACAACGCTAACAAAACAAATTTTGAAAACTGACGTACGACTTACCATATTTAACTCCAACAGTTGAAGTCTATAAAAAGACAAAATAATTTAATATACCTATTGACATATTAAAACGTAAACGCGCCTTATAAAGTAAAATATTTTTTTAAGTAGCTATACGAAAACGTTGCCATACTTACCAAGTTTGTTAATTTAAGTCAGGGCTGCATTAAAAACAGGCGAAAATCGAAAAAACATCATTTTGGGTACATTATTTTACTTGTGGTGCCTTACTAGATCACCCGATGTTGGCGATCACTACAGCGAAAGCATCTTGGTCCTGCACTAATCCGACGCCAGGACGATTGCTTGTTGGATGTACTCGCCATAGTGATTCCTGGGAAAAAAAGACCAAAATGGTTTCCCGTGGCCATCTTTGGTAGATTTTTCTGTCGGAGTTACCTTACCTTTCCTGGTTGGTTCGGGTTCGGAGGCGCCAGAAACTCGCCTATCATCTTTTCGTTATCTGCTGTGATCACACCGCTATGAGTGTGATTCCATTGCCCGGGGTTCGCGACGTGAATGCTAACGAGTTGGACTAGTATGTTCCTGATAATTACCTAAGACAGCGTCAGCATAAATTGTTTCATATTCTGATATTCAAGACCAACCGGCCCATGGTTATGCCTGTTAGAAGGGCTACCGCTTTGCTGAACAACATCGCTCTGGATATTGATACGTTCCATGTATCCGAAGGGGTTTTCCGGAGCAGGATTCTCCTACTACTTTGAAATGAGTCTCTTTCGTGTATTTTTTTTCTTTTTTATTATATGTACGTATTGAATATATTTTTGTAATGGATATGTTATACTTAAAACAAATGAATTGAATTGAATTGAATAGTCAGTAGTGTTTTTTTTATTATTTTTTTTTCAAAACTTTTTGTACATATTTTAATTGTAGATTGGCGGGATTATTGCCAAATGGCAATTAATTCCAATCAATCAAGTCACCACGCTGCTTCTGCTCTTCCAGTGAACTTAACCCAAGCTTCCTTGAGCGGTTCTTATATGATTTATATCTTAGAGAAACTACCATTTTAGTTGCTTTTCTCTGGGCTTTCTCCAACAACTCTGTCTTTTATAAAATAGGGACTACGGATTTGGTAGGCATACTCCAGGAGTAGACGAACAAATGTTTTATACATTTTGAGAAACAAATCTTGGGTGATGTGAGCTAATGTTTTTCTTATTACGTATAAGAGGGAATGGTGCGTTAGTTTGACAATTTCGATGATATGTGATTCCCATTTAAGATCACAAGTAATCACAACTCCGAGATCTTTTTTGACGTTACTGCTTGTTCTTGATTTTCATCCACGGTTAAAATTATTTTTGGATTTCCAAAGCCAATGTGCAGGACGGTGCATTTCACAGGGTTTAGCGTTAATAGTCATTCTTTTGTCCATTGAAAAATCTGATTAAGGTCATTTTGGATTTGCTGGTGCCTCGTTATTGGGTTGGCAAACAACTTTGTATCATCAACAAGGAAATATTGAACGACTAAAATGATTAACGACGCGAATGTTGATGTAAACAGAAATAGAGAAAGACCGAAAAAGACATGGGATTACTAAATCCAAAAAACACTTCAAGATGGGCATGTCAAATGTCGGAATAATCGGCGCGCGTGCATGAAAAGATGTACGAATGAAGAGATAGCGAAATATGTATGTAAATACAGAGTGATATGGCGTTCTATCCTCTCTGTCTACCCTTACGGAAAAATGGCCTGATGGTTTGTTTGTGTGTGATGTATATATATTAAATTAATGTTATAAAAAACCAAACAACTATTTTTGAAATTTTTATCTAACGTATTATTAGCGCCATGCTTTATTAAAGTTTTTCTTTGCTGAAATTACTCCGCATGTGACGTCAAAAGTTCTCTTCCGTTTATTCGGATACCATTTACAGCTCTCTGATAATTGGTTGATTAATATGAACTTATGACGTCGTTCCAAGGAGTTCGTTTTTATCAATATATATATTTTTGAATTTTCAAGAAACTTCTCCGTACAATTTAATGCTGTAATTTTACTGAGCGCTAGAAAACATTTTTGTATACACTTTTCTGTAGGGCTGAAGTTCATCATTGTCTAATTTTATTTAAATCTATAAGGGTTTTTTATTTTATACACTACAACAGGCCAAAACCCATACATAGATTCGTTGAAATTCTTTTGTTACCGTTTAAATTAAAGTAAAATGTCGTCACGAATCTTGACGTCTCAATTGTCAACGCCATACATATCGCGTTTTTGTTGAGACGTATTTTTCAACAAATTTATTTTAAATGTTATGAATGAAAACATTTTTCTACAATATTCATATTGATTTTGAAAATACAATGATTTTTTAAAAATCCATTTCACATATTTTTATCGGTATTCGTTGTATATATGTATTGTTCGATAAAAAAAACGATTATGAAATCATCAAGTGAGGATTTTATTTTAATATATTAAATGAGAAAACACCAAAAAAATCTTCCAAATAAACGATAACCTAATAAATAAATTATGGGAAATATTCCAGATCATACGATTATTAATTAATAATTATTTAAGCCATTTAGATAATGACAACCCTGTTACGGTTTCCGGAATCAATTTGGCGTCATGTTGGTCAGCTGGAGCCTTCTGATTAACCGGAAATAGCCTATTTCGGTCACCATTTTCCCCGATTCGGCACCGCACCGGAAGTACTAAATGTCATTCTATAAAAAAAGAGTGGATTTCTTTAGGTTCATAGTTTGCCTTCAAACTAAGGGCTTATGAATAATTCATTTAAATATGCCGACAGACTAACGTTAAAATAAAATTATATTTATAAATTCAAAAATAGTTACACTGGCGTATTTTGCTTTCATTCTTGTTCAAACGCGCTGACCATTACACCACGAGGCGGACAGTAAATGTTATTCAGTGTAAAGTGATCACTTAACCCTGCCAACGAGAGATCATAAGACGGGTTATTTTCCAATAAATTATTTATCTCTATTGAACACCTATTATCTATTACGGATGTAAATTGGTACCTCGCTGATCCCCAAAACAGCAGAATACAGAATTTTGAGAAAAGGTGTTTTAGAATAATCTTGGATGTGCGGTGGCTTGACTTTGTGCAGAGTGAAGTAATAAAAGAACAGACGCCGCAAATTCTAGCGACAAATGTCATCAATCTGAGGTGATACGGCAAGCTGGGCCATATACTGTGAATGCCTCCTGAGAGCCTTAATCACGTTTGCCTACAGAGATGCTTAGAGGATCTTTGTAGACACCATATGCTCCGACTAGGGAGTGGACATAGAATGATGATGGTGAATACATAAATGCTTTCTGGACTAATTACTAAAGCGAATCGTGGCACCTCACGAGGGCCCAAAAGAGCAAAATTCGGAGTTTTGGAAATGGGTGTCTCTTGAAACTTGGGTGTGTGGTGGTTTGATTTTGTGAGGAATGAAGTAATAAGAAATTGGACGCAACAAAATCCAGTAATAACTGTCATCAAGCGGTGGCTATACAGTTGGCTGGGCCATATACTGCGAATGCTTCCTGAGAACCATAACCACGCTTGCCTACTTTATAAAGCATTAGGTTATCGACGTCCTAGACGTCTACTGCTGACTGTTTGTCAGCAGGTTTTTGTCAGATCTACGAGACGAAAACTTGACTTGAGAAAACGCGCAGGAGCTAGCAGCCGATAGAGATGCGCGGGGGCTCTTTTTGGACACAATGTGCTCCAACTAGGAAACGGACAAGGAATGATGATATATCCAGGTGCATTTGTATGTAAACCAACTAATATACAAATTATTTCTGAATTATAATTTTAATAGACAAGCACCGTGGCGCAGACGGCTATCCGTGAAACTGGCGTCGCGGGTTCGATTCCCTCCAGTTGCAAGAAAAAAATCCAAGAAAGATTATTTTCTCAATTTGTCTGGGTGTTGTGGTGTATTTTTCATTACCTCCTTCCATATCCTCTCTATCCCTTCTGGCCTCTATTTTGAGGTTAAGCGGGTTATTCCTTTACAAAAAAATGTTAATTCTGAATTCTTATTCTAAATGCAGCGCAGGTACCAGGTTAATCTTTGGAGTATCAAAGTAATAACGTATCCCAAACTCTATGAGGCCAAGAGCCATGTATTGAGTTGTCATACAACATAGTGAAAAGTGTAAGCATGTAAAATGAAATAATATTACATAATTAACATATTACAACAGAGATGAAGAACATTTAAGAGAAGGTAATATAGAAGTCCAGGCATCTACAGGGCTTATGACCTATCAATGGATGGTTTAAGTGGCCACTTTACATACTGTGCAACATTTACCGTTCTGCCTATATTTGAACATCTATATTCCTTCAATTCTTTTATCTGTTGATGTTTGTGAAGTGAAAGAGCTGAAACCTTTATTTATGCGGGTGAGATTCATCAAATTAAATTATTTCACCTACATACTAGACAACGCCTGAAAATATTATTTTTCAATTTCTATACTTCTTAATGGACCAGGTTATTTATCAACAATATTTTGAATTTGTCCAAATTTTAGTAGACAAGGACTGGATTCAACTCCTTGGGGAGCTGTTTATATTGACATATTACAACAGAGATGAAGAACATTTAAGAGAAGGTAATATAGAAGTCCAGGCATCCTCAGGGCTTATGACCTGTCAATGGCTGGTTTAAGTGGCCACTTTACACACTGTGTAACATTTACCATTCTGCCTATATTTGAACATCTATATTCCTTCAATTCTTTTATCTGTTGATGTTTGTGAAGTTAAAGAGCTGAAACCTTTATTTATGCGGGTGAGATCCATCAAATTAAAAACCATCAAATTAATGCTGCATTCGTGTAATGAAGAAAAAATGTTTTTTTAAAAATAATAATTGTACTTGTTCCTGTCCAAAGAGCTGTATTAAATGAATTCTACAATTTATTTTTTATTTTTTAAAGGAATAACCCGCTAAGCCTCTATTTTGAGGCTTGTCAGCAGGTGGGATAGAGGAGATATAGAAGAAAGTAATGAAAAATACACCACAACACCCAGACCGATAGAGAAAAAATCTTTCTTGCATTTTTTTCTTGCAACTGGCGGGAATCGAACCCGCGACGCCAGTTTCACAGATAGCCGTCTAACCAACTGCGCCACGGCGCCGGCTAAATAAAGGAATGTTTTTGACCACAGCACCCTTTGTTTGGTATTTTTTGCACTCTTCCAATCAGTGGCAACATATGGTACAATAGGATGGGGTGGTTGTGTTTAGGAAATCTATAGAACGCTCACGATCACCCAAAAAACATTACTAAAAATTACACATAAATATCCTTTTACCTTTTCATCTGATTCATTGTTCAAAGAGGCCAAAGTTCTTTCAAGTAAACAAATGTACTTTTAATCATGCCTGATCAACCTTTGAATCACTAGTAAACAAAGAACTCAACAAAAAATAATAACAGGATATTTTTTCTGACGTAATTTACTACGCACCAAAAAGTAAAACAAACTTTGGCTAAGAAGCATTTCTCTGTGGTTGGTCCAAGGAGCTTTAGTTAATTGGATCAGATGACTAAGTTAAGTTTTTTAGTTTTTATTTTTTTTTTCAATCTAGGTATAATTTATACACTTATAGAAAGTCAATATATAAATAAACAAACAAAACAACACAAAAAGATAGTTAGTTTTCAATATATAATTACACATTCCAAAAATAATCAAATAAACTAACACAAATAAAATAATTCTATTAGTTCCATATATTGCTATCATTCTTTCTTTTTTTTTTGAAGTACGCTTTTTATGAATATTTCTGAAAACTTCTTATTCTGAAAAGGAGTCTGAGTCATTTCCAAAATTTATATCTGGTTTGAGTTATTGGTTTGCTCAATATCTGCACTGCAATATAATGTATAATAATTAGTTAACGATAACAATATGTATGCATAAATAAAACATCTAATGGGCAATATGATGTAAAGTGTATTGATGATATGTAGTATGATTTGTATGAACTTTATATGTATGTATAAAATATAATATAAATATGTATAAACATATGTTAATTAATGCATCACAAGTGGTCCTACTCATCACGGATTTTCTAGTGAGTCGAGACAAGCTCACAGGCATTGGTCGTTCCTGATTGTGTCGCTATAAACTGTGTCTCTGTCCCTAATTAATGTACATTAGGGTTGGCCGATAATTTTTTTTTCCGAATTTGAAAATGAAAGGGGTCTAAAAAGTTGCCTTTTAAATTACTCAGAATGCAAACATTATCAAAAGAAATATTCGATATTACTTTTGGCCTTCAACCAGAGCTTGAAACTTTCGAAAAAGTCGATTTTTTGGAGTAAACCAGCTGTCATTTCGTATTTAAGTAAGAAAATCAGTCTAATTAAATGTTATAATGTACATTAAATCTTATTAAATAAGCATCTAAGGGCGTGGGGTTGCACTTTGTTTTGTAATAAATAGGTAGCATTGTTTTAATAGGCCATTGTTTTCGTAAATATTAGCCAGGCGCTCGACGGAATTAGTTCTGCGGAGTGTAAACTTTTTCCATTTCGGTAGTTTTAAAGCGCGTTCGAATTTATAATGTGATTAAATTATTTCTTTACTAACACAAAATAATTTCATCAATATAGATAATTAACAAAATGTTCAGAGAGTGATAAACTTCAAACCTCGGTTGAGGGCCAAAATTAGTATGGAATATTTTTTTTTATAATTTTTACGTTCAATGTGATCTAAAATGCAACTTTTTAGACCCATTTCACTTTGATGTCTAAAAAAATAAAAAACCTCATACATCATCGGCCCACTCTCATGTTCATATAATGTAATGAATAAATAAATAAAAATATCCCGCGAGATCCCGCAAACGCTATCCCGATCCGAATGGGATCAAAAAATTATGCTAGATACGGGTGTAACAGGATTTTAATAAACTAAGATGGAAGGCCTGATCGTGCCCAGTGAGGCGTTCGTACAGGAAATTCAAAAAATATAATGTAAAATAAATTAAACGAATTAAATAAACAAAGCAAATTAATAAATGAATTGTAATTAAACTTTGTCAAAGTAAGACGACGTACGTACGTAAGTATTACCTCGGTTCTATCCAAGATGAGAGATTATATATTATTATGAAAGCGTTATGAAATTTGGCCAAAGGCGGGTACAGTTCACAGTGGAATAAAAGTCTCTTACATTTTCGTGGCCAGAGGCTATAACACATAAAATTAAGGTAATTTAAATTCTGGAACTCCTCGGTTAGTCTGCCTTAAGCTTTCAAGGATTTACCTGCCTTTTGCTAAATGTTATAACAACCGTAAGGTTAAAATTGTTATCAATATTACGAATTTTAAAGCAAAATTTTCATTAAGTTTTACCCTTCAAAATTAAATTATTAAAGTATAGGCAAACAAAATAAAAAAACATCAACCCGGTTCCCAGTAGGAATATCCAAAGAAAATAATGCGCCACCTTACACTGTCTTCGCATACAGACCTCGTTTTCTCTACATTAACATTTTCTCATGCACGCACGCCAATTTTTTTAAGTTTCTAAAGGTCTGTGCATGTCTTTGACACAATAAGGTTCCAAATTTGACTCCCGGTGGGAAAACAAGAAAAATATATTTTTCTAAAACTTGAGTGTTTTGTGTTGTAATTTACTACTGTAATTGTGTTTCCTGGCATGTTGTAATGCAAAAAATGTCAATAATCAAGTTAAGTATTTGTGAGATATGGTCGTGTCAGGTGGTGTAACACGCATAGACAGGATCCGCAATGAGTATACCAGAGGGTCGTTAAAAGTGGCGCTGATAGCTAAAAAACTGAAAAAAAGCAGGATGAGATGGTTTGGTCATGTCATGCGTAGAGATGAGGACTATTCAGTATGAAAAGCGCTCAATATCACAGCTAAATCTTAAGGTAGAGGCTAAACAGGTATTAAAGTAACATGGTGGTTTACTATTGAGAAGGAATTGGCAGCACAAAATGTCCCCATTGTGATGGGGACATTTTGTGACTTTTAAACAAGAGTTTGTTAGAAAATGTCAACAAGACGAAACGCGTCACAATATACCCTTTGTATATTTATAAAAAAGAAAATAGAATTATGATCCAACAAACTTGTTTCATTTTGGATAAATTACCAAATTATTTTTTCCCCTTTTTCCTTCCCTGGTCTTCTTTTTCTCTCCTTCCAAACTCATTATCTGTTCCCACATTTCTAGTATAACATAATGTACTTTAAAAAAATATTGATGTTAATATCAAATCAAAAAAACAGCTGTTTTTTTATTCTATTAGTTTTTTTATATTTTATTCTAACATATGTATGGATCGTTAAATATATATTTATGATCTTTTAGAGCATAATTTTGACTAATCTCTTCTTTTGACCAGTCTGTTTTTCGGTTGGCTGGAAGATATTGCTTTTAGCAATAAGTCCGTCAAAGTAATTATTCTTTGTACTTAAAGAATAAAGTAAATAAATAAAATTAAAATTTATTGTTTAATTATTTTTTAAATTTAATATTGTTTGGTATAAATATTTATATAAACCATGAAGTAAACTTTTTGACATTCCTTTTAAAGCACTTTCTTTTTCTTCTCTTCCTCATTTTTAAAACTGCTATTTTCTTTAATTTACATTGTTTTTGTATATGTAAATATTTATATTTGTTACAGATGTAATATTCCCTTTTTTATATAAAAATACTGTTTACCATTGTATAACATTTAAAATGCGCGTCTTAAAACATACTTTTTTGTCTTATACTTAGTTTCAATAATAAAGTCTTATTTTATCTTATTTTATTTTATTTTATAAAATTTTACCTCTCATTCTTAATATTTTATATATATTTATATTTTCGACACTTGACACCCTCATTCTAATATACCACCCACTCACCCACCCTCTCACTCACTTAAGCTAGGGTTTCCTAGGACAGCGGTGCCCGTATCTTAACGGTCGTAGTGAATGGTGATGCGGTGGACAGCCGTCGTAATGGTGACTAGAAGGTGGTTCACAAGGAAAACGGTGTTGGTAACATTTATCTACACCGTTTTCCTACGAAACCACTCTCTAGTCACCGTTACGACGGCAATCCGCCGCATCACCGTTCACTACGGCCGTTAAGATACGGGCACCGCTGTCCTAGGAAACCCTACCTTTACACTCACACAAACACACTAGTATGTATTGTACGTGTATTTTATGTATTTCTCTTGATATCTTGTCATTGGTTTTATTCTCTGTATTTTTTATTTGTTATATTTTTGTTAAATGTATTACGGTTGATATCCCCAATAAATACAATAATTAAAAAAAAAATACTTTTCTCGATATTTTTGTTGATTGTTAATCTTATGCTATATTTTGTAATATTTTATTTCACTTGTTTTAATTGCAATTATGTAAAAAGTTCATAGAACCGTCAATTAATCAATACTTATATATTATGTCAATATTTATTGCATTAAATACATACCTATTTTATTTTATACAAACTTATATATTACATGCATACTTATCATATATATGCATTAAACATTTAGTAAAAAAGAAGTACTCCACTATACCGCACTCTTTCACTTGCTTGATTTATCTTTGTGTTTAAATAGAATATGTGTGTAATTTTGCTATGTGATTTTTCTAATATATAAATAAGTAAATACCCAGAGAGATTGGGCTGTTTTGACAAAATATTAAATAAACCAACCATTCTGCATATTCTTCTAAAGACGAGAAATGATTATTCTGATGAATATTTGATTACAAATATCAATGTTTATTGAATCGTAAAGTTTTATTTTGTTTTCTGTCAGTATGATGAAAATGAGCCATCTAACTGGAATCGTGGTGTTAAATGTACCGTTGCCAAAGCAATTATCTTCCTTTATTGTTCAATACATAATGGAGGGGGATGTCGTATTGACAGCTTACTAATATTTGGCTGTAATTTATTTCCCCCTCGATCTACCTTAATACAGAGAACGATATATTCACCGACATGATCATGAAAGAACCTTTTATCGGTGTGTTATAATAAAATAAATAAATTTTGCATTTACAAATGGCTACTGGAAGAATACGAAAGATTTCGTTTACTACTATATTTATTTAAATTTTGTTTTAAACAAAATATTACTAACATTCATTATAATTCAATGCCCGCTCCTTAATTGGAGCATATGGCGTCCATGAAGATCTTCCAGGCATCTCTGTTGGCTGCCAGCTTCTGTGCATCTTCCCAGGTCAGGTTCGCTTCTCGTAGTTGTGACATAAACTGCCAATTAAATAAGCAGCGGACGTCTAAGACGTCAAGAACTTGTAATCTTGTAAATAAGACAAGCGTGGCTCTCAGGAAGCATTCGCAGAACATGGCCAAGCCGACTGTGTCACCCCCGCTTGACGACAGTTGTCACCGGTTATTGCTTCATTCCTCACAAAGTCAAACCACCGCACACTTATGATTCTTCTTGATGAAACTTAATGATTTCTGGTCTTTTTTTTCAGGTGGAAATATTTACAATCAGGGAAACTCTAGTTTTTGCCTTAAAAAAATAAAAATATTTGCGTTCCTATGATTTACCCAAATATTTTATTTTTAAGGCCGTTTTTAACGAGCTGTAAATAATTCACTAAAAATAAGAATCAAGTTAAGGTAGAGTGGAATTTAAACCACGGAACTTTGATGCGTGAGTCCAAGACACTAGCCACAGGACCACAACCCGACCACAATAATTTATTTTTTAATTAAAAAATGATTAAAAAAACATGTGGGCTTTGAATTTCATTGAAAACAATTATTTAATCTCACAGATTCACATTTCTGCAGGGAGAGTATTTCATGCCATAAAGCCTCTTACCGCAAATGCGCGTTCACCGAATTTAGTGCGCTGATTGCGTTGATTCCTGTCACCTTTTATGCAGTTGATCGTAACGTAAGTGGTCTGTTGGCTAGTTCATCTGGAAAGCACAGTTCCCGTAGATATTCTGGAGCAGCGTTGTGCAGTGACTTATACATAAGCACATTTGGAAAACTCCAAGACTGAGTTTGGAAAAATGATAAAATTACAATATTTACCGAAGTACAAGTTTATCAAGCGGTGAAACCTAGTCAACTTACAGACACCAAGAAAGAAATATCAACGTTTTTCATTTGCGATGTTTGCAAATGTACTAACCCGTACTCAGCACTGCAAAGTACGACTATTCGCAGATGATACCCTTATATATATAGCGGGAGAAAACTATGAAGACTCAATTAATAAATTGAATGAAGATCTACAGAACATATCGTCATGACTAAAGATAAATAAATTGAAATTAAATGTTAGTAAAACAAAATATATGGAAATAGGTAATAAAGCACATGGCATAACAATGAATGTAAATATTGATGGTAAAATTATTGAAAGGGTTGATGAAATGAAATACTTAGGAATTATTCTTGACTCCAGATTAAATTTAACATCACACTTTGAATATATACATAAGAAAATTTCAAAAAAGATTTTCTTCCTAGGAAGAATTCGAAAAAAAATAAATAAAAAGAGTGCAGAACTTAAATACAAAACAATAATTGCCCCTCATTGGGACTATTGCTCTACTATATTATATTTAGCTAACGAGGGAGACATAAACAAGTTTGAAATACTACAAAATAGAGCAATGAGAATTATACTGAAAAAAAGCAAATATAATAGTGTTAAAAAAATGAGAAAACAATTGAACTGGATAGGAATAAAGAAAAGACTATTGTATAATGTATTTGTATTTATATATAAAGTGTTTAATAATCTCATGCCAAAGTATTTTATAAGTGAAATTTTATTAAATAGAAATGTACATAAATATAGGACAAGAAATAGAAATAGGATAAGACTACCACTTAAGAAAAAAACAAAATCACAAAATAGCTTAATGTATAAAGGGTTAAAACTGTATGATGAGATGCCTGAAAGTATGAAGAATGAAAGAAAACTTACGGATTTAAAAAAAAATGTTATGTTTATTGTAATAATGTAGTTATGTAAGAAATATTTAATAAGTATTTGTTATAATTGTAAATATATTAGTTAATATACAATGTAATATTAACTAACCTAAGTAAATAAATAAAATAAAATAAAATAAAGATGTCTTTGGTGATGGCGATCTTAAAAGAAAGACGCCTGCAATAGCTCGGTCATATAAATCAAATAGACGATGGCTAAATACTGAAAGATATTATGTATAGAGAGCTTTGTGATGCTTAAAGAACCAACGGTGGTTAGCGATTGCGATTTAAAGATGTTTGTAAACGTGACAGGAATTTTTTTGCATTGACGCTGATCATTGGAAAGATCCCCCCAAGAAATTAAATGTGTAGAGAAGAGCTGTAAAAGGAGGGAAAACTGTCATACGATGACTTCTGGCTGGAAAATTTGAGGCTCAAAAGACGACGAGGAAGACAGCTACCTTTGGGAGCCCCCCCTACAACCTGGAAGTGTGAGAGATGTAGCTGACTGTGCTGGTTCCGTATAGGACTATACAGTCATCGGGATAGCTGTCTTTCCCAGTCTTCAAATTAAGTATGCATCACCATCGTCTTTTGAAGACGGACGGTTGCCATATAGATAGATGGTTATACATAACCCGACCGTTTGTATTTCACTCTCTGTGGAAAGCGTGGCCAGAGTAATTTTAAGTTACCAATGAAGTTTCTTATGTACCATCAGGTTTGGATAATGATGTGATGATGATACTGATTAAACTTTTTAAAATTCTAAATTTGAAAAAAATCCAATATATTTTTTCTCTTTTTCCTGTTATCTTTGAATTCATTAGATTAGCCGAGAATTTGGAAAATCCCGATGTATTGTAGGAAAAACTCGAATCCCTAAGGCAAGATTGCGACGATAACCCAGGCAAGGATTTCGTTTGAATTAGAAAATAAAACTCGATTCTGCTGTGAAGTATTTTTTCGATAAGCTCAATTGATTATTTTTTCAGTTAACTCTCTTTTGTTATTTAATTCGAAAATATTTTTTTTTTTTTTTTTCTTTGAATTTTTTTACAAATTGACGATGATTTACGACAAATAACGTTTTTATTCACGAAAATCTTTTCAAAACAACGCATAAAATTTAAAAAAATATTACAATTGAAGCTTTACTCACGTAATTATTATCTTGATGACAAAAAAAAAATAATTCACCTGTACGTGTGATGAAACCGTACTCCTCCTAAATGGCTTAACTGATTCTCTGAAAACCGCCCCTAAGTGCAGTTTTCAGAAAAATATAGATCTTTGCGCTGTGCGCGTTTGTAAATATTAAAATCTTTAATCCAACATGTAAAAAAAATGTAAGAAGTATAAATGTTTTATTCATCGATCTACCAGGGTTGCATTCGAGGAGAATGCATTTGCAAAAAAATGGAAAGATGTCGTTTATTTGTGTATAAAAAAAGGTTATTTTTTAATGTTAACAAACATCATTTGTTTTTTGTGGATTTCAATTAGATTTTTTCCTCAAATTTCTTATAATTTCTACTCATTTATTTCTTCTTATTGGATTTTTGGTAACACTAAAATAATATTAAATTCAATGCATTTAAAAAAATCGTATTCCTACATAAGTACACCACTTTGTTGGTGAGACGACCGGAGTTTGAGGTTTGCAAAAATAATGCCATATTTGAAAAATAAATTATTATATCATTCAAAATTCAACCATAAACAAGTACCTACTTAAATTCAATATTTGAATATTAACAATTTTTAGTTTTGGAATTCAATCACAAGCAAGTACCTAGGTACCTACTTATCAATAAAAAGTATTTTTCCAAGGCAAGGTAGGACAGCGTCTGTCGGGTCAGCTAGTTATTTATGTATTTTAAATAAAAAATAATACTTGCGTTATGATTTTCCCGAATATTTATACTGTGAGGCCATTTTTAACTAGCTGTCAATAGTTTGATTTAGAAAATGGGAATCAATTTGGGGTAGCAGTAGCAAGCGGGCATTTTTGTTTCGATTCTAAACGCCACGTCTGGCTGGCGGTCGAAGAATAACTAAACACGCGTCAGGCATGACTGAGCGTTTGGGCATGAGATGAGTGTCATCATTTTTCAGGAGACTGCTGTGAGATATTGCATAGATTTATATACTATCAAGCGTGTTGACCAGGTGGCCTTTGAAATACCTATATGTTTGTTTACGTAATAATATTGAATTCTTTTTTTTGCGATTATTTAGTTATTCCACTTTCACTACGATATTTGAGTTTGTCCAAATGTTCGTAGACAAAAGACTGGATTTCACCCCCTCGGGAGTCATAAAGATTAACAAATTACAACAGGGATAGAGAAAACCTTAAATAAAGAAATATTGAAGTCTAAGCATTTACATGGCCCATGACCTGTCATTGGCTGGTTTAAGTGGCCACTTTACACAATAAAGGTTTCAGCTCTTTAACTTCACTAAAATCAACAAATGGAAGAATGGAAGAAATATGGATGTTCAAATATAGGCAGAATGGTGAATGTTACACCGTGTGTAAAGTGGCCACTTAAACCAGCCATTGACAGGTCATAAGCCCTGAGGATGCCTGGACTTCTATATTACCTTCTCTTAAATGTTCTTCATCTCTGTTGTAATATGTTAATATAAACAGCTCCCCAAGGAGTTGAATCCAGTCCTTGTCTACTAAAATTTGGACAAATTCAAAATATTGTTGATAAATTACCTGGTCCATTAAGAAGTATAGAAATTGAAAAATAATATTTTCAGGCGTTGCCTAGTATGTAGGTGAAATAATTTAATTTGATGAATCTCACCCGCATAAATAAAGGTTTCAGCTCTTTAACTTCACGAACATCAACAGATAAAAGAATGGAAGAAATATGGATGTTCAAACATAGGCAAAATGATGAATGTTATACTGTGTGTAAAGTGGCCACTTAAACCAGCCAATTACAGGTCATAAGCCCTGTAAATGCCTAGACTTCCATATTTCCTGTTTTAAGGTATTCTCCATCCCTGTTGTAATTTGTTATTCCACTTTCAATTATGTTGTATTCCAACTCAAAACAGGGCCCTTGGTCCAATAGAGTTAGGGGAACGTTATTTTTTTTTATGTATCTATGTGTGTGAATAAAATAAATAAAAATAAATAAAATAAATAATATTTTTTTAGGGCTCAGGGCATGTCTATGTGCAGAAATATGTCAATAACTTTAACATAATGTTGAAATATAAACCAGGTAAACTAGATAAATTTACTCAAATTTTGAGCACGACAGAAAAACATTAAGTATGCATGTTGAATAAACATTCTGCCATATATTTTAAGTCGATTCAATCGGTTCCGAATACTTGCGTACCACATATAATAAAGAAAACCATTTCTTTCGGTCATCTATTTAAGGCAGTCCAATCAATTCCATGTCGAAATATCATTCGCAGAGCTTTTTCATATTATTATTGGGTGGACAGCCCCTTGGGCAACCAACCAAAACGGTTTTACCCTTCTAAAAATATTTTCTGGGTTAAATTGAATAAACTTCATCAAAATTTCATACTTGGTACTTAACTATAGTGTATACTTTCTTTCTGAGGATTTTTGTCTATGGTTTACTTTCAATGCGTTTATACATTGCAATATTTTTCACTGTCTCTGTACTGGCGTCGATTAATTTCTTTAGGGCACTGATCATCTTCTTTAATTTTTTTAATCTGTTCCCGTCCACTTCTAGATAAATACCTTCTCCATTTGGCTCTAAGTCACACCGACATGTCAGTCTAGCTTATTTCTTTACCTCAGTTATAGTCGCGCTGCAGTTTTTATTGTTGTTCGAGGTTTCCAAGTAAACAAGCTTTGTGACCAATTCTTATCCAAGCTTTGCAGCCTGCCCGTTGGTATTTTAGGGTGACAAGCTTTCACCAGTTTTAATTCTGTTTTTTACCTCTTCATTTCTGACTCTATTTTTCAAGCTTATCCTAGCATGACTATTTATATGGCTCTTCGTGTCACTCGTACAGTTTGTTTGGAGTTTAACCACTTTATGCTTTGTGTAGCAACCAACAGCACACATGTTTCGTATACTTTTCTCAGAGTTTCATGTTATTGATAATAGAAATACGTTGCATTTGGTTTTCATTTTAGTTGCTCCATCGAGTTTAGTTAGGGATGATAATTATAATTCGGTTTGTGTTTTTTGTATCCCGGCAGATAAATATTGCTAGGGAAAAGTATTTTCACTCAGATGCGCGGCATAAAATAGTAAGAAGTGAGGCCCTAGAACTTCTACATAATTATTGAGGTAATTAAATTTAATAAAAATAAGAGAGTATCCTCGATATGCGGTATGCAGTGTCAATCGGTCCCAAATGAGATAGATTAGGAAGGGATGACACTAACCTGGCTTTTGCTTTTGTTTTTGATGGACTTGTTGGATCCGACTTGGCACTTACACGAGGGCAGGCCTTGATCTGGGGCTCAACATTGGTGGTTGTTGGAAACAAAGTTTATATTTTAAAGAAATAAACGCGCAACATACGACACGAGGTCTTAATGGGGCGGGTGATCAAAGGATACTAAAGCGAGTAGTAAACAGTGATTGTGAGTAAAAAGATGTAGAAGTTGTGACAATACTTGACCAATGCATACTCACATAATTAAGTCCCACCATTTACCTGGATCCTTTTCAGGTCCGTATATTACAAAAGCAAATTTTAAGATTTAACAAACGATTAATTACTTTTTTTATTATATACTCTTTGTTCACAAAAGATTCGGGTTTTTAAAATTTGTATCAACTGCTTTTAATGCTTCTATCTCCCTCAATCTAATGTTCCTAATTCTGAAGGTGACAGGATTTGTTAGTTCATTAACGTTTTAGAAAATCGGGAGAATCAAGTTCAACCAAGAGAATGGGAGCAGTCACCACCTTTCTACCGGTCATTCTTTAACAGTTTGTACAAAACAACTATCTCACGTTATTTTTCCACTTTTAAATACACCTTGATTCAAAATTCACTCTTATCCCAGAATCACAAAATTCAAAACAAAAACCTAATATTAACCCATTTAAAACCTTATATTACCTAGTCAAGACCTATTAACAACACAGTAAGAAATCCCAGTCTGCATACGAGGACAATGTCATTAAGGTTGTAGTCGGGTAAAACGAACGCAAAATGAGGAAATCATACGATTTTGCCATATTAAAATGAATGTTTTTTTTAATCGGGCAATAATAAAAAAACAAAAAAACATAAATTGGATAAAAACAATATTTTTTAAAGTTATTTCTGTTAAAAAATATACTTAAAAGTTTTATTTAACTAAAATATAATTACTTTTAGACCGGCAGATTACGCCATTTCAAATTAAGACTAAACTTAGGTATCTGGGATCTCAATAAAGATTAAATATTAAATATTTTTTATAAAATGCTTTGAAGGTAATACACTAAACATGAAAGTGGCAAAAAAACATCAGCATTTTAATTCACATACATTTTTGTGTCATTTTTCTTCATTTCTACTTAAAATTATTCCTTCGGAAATACTTTTAAAAAAAAAAAATATTGAAATACTTTAGCTCGTACCTTTTTTATTTGATTATCTTTTTTTGAAAAAATAAGATAATTCTGGTTGTAATATTCAATTTAAAACAATTTCTCATTGACTTTTAGGATGACCTTCAGACCAGCACTAATCGCTTTCGAAAGGGATCTTTTGTAAGGAATTAAGAAATAAAAGAACGGACGCAGCAAACTCCGGTGACAACTGTTGTCAAGCGTAGGCGATACGGTTTGCTGGGCCATATACTGCTGATGCCTCCTGAGAGCTTTAACCACGCTTGCCTACTTTACAAGGCATCAGGTTCTCGACGTCCCGGACGTCCACTGCTGACTGTTCGTCGGCAGTCAGAACTGCGGGACACAAACTTGACTTGGGAGGACGCACAAGAGCTGGCAGTCGATAGAGATACATAGAGGCTCTCTGTGGACGCCATATGCTCCAACTAGGGAGCGGACATGGATTAATGATATTGTTTTATTTCTTTTCTTTTACATTTGTTATATTTCACGTAATTTAAATTATTGTCTTAAGTATAAACAATTTTTTTGAAAAAAAAAAAGTTTTTTTTAATGTTTTTAAATTTATTTCAACGAAAGGCAAAAAATTTTTGAGAAGGAAATATGGAAGTCTAGGCATTTACAGGGCTTATGAAATGTCATTGGCCCATGTCATTGGCCCCATTTAAACCAGCCAATGACATGTCATAAGCCCTGTTAATGCCTAGACTTCCATATCTCCTCAAAAATGTTTTCCTTCTCTGTTGAAATAAATTTAAATATGAATAACTTCCTAGGGAGGAAATCCAGCCAGTCTGCAAGCATTTGGACATACTCAAACATTGTTTTTAACGTATGTTTAAATATAAAATGCAAAGAACGGGTCGTTTTCCGCAATAAATTAAAATAATTAAACTGCTCTTAATAATTTTATTTTAAGAATCGTATTACGTAGAAAACGTATAAAAAAGCTCTCCTGCTTCTCCAAGATATTCACGAATGGTGCAAATTTCTCGGGTGTCCTTCAGCTAGTAATACATTCTTTGGAATCGGCGAATTTGATAAAGTTTTCAACAAACTTAAGTAGAATGTTAACTAACGTAAGCACAGTTCGCTTCTACTACAACAAAGATGCTCAACCTTTTTAAAAGTCGGGCCAAACGGACGATTCAGAAATCTTTGGCGTACCAAAGAATTCTGAATCGGCGGACAGTTGATGTTTAAGTTACTTTTCAGACTGCCGTAATAAAAAATCCAGTACGAATTATGAAATAAAATGAAAATAAACGGACAGTGTATACTTGTAATGCCGTATTAAACAGACTTCGTGAACTTGGCAATAGTTATTCCCACGTATCTAATATATTTAGCGTAGGGTATTGTTCCTATACAACAAACCTTTTGATTTTTTTCAAAGATGGTGAATGGTAATTATATTGATTTATTCTTGCATTTCATAATTTATATAGTTTTTTTTTTACTTTGTCCAGCTGTATGAAACAGTGTTTATGATTTTCTTGTTGTATTATTGTAGAATGTGATGCTTCACATCATAAAAATAGCCTCATCCCAGAGAAAACACTGGTTAAACCTGAGGATGTTTAAAAGCTCACCCTTTACCTAATAGCCAGATACTTTACGGATCTGGGCTTGGAGGAGAAGATTAAGTAAAATGTAAACTTTCGCCTTCCAGACAGTAGCTAGGCTCTTTATAGACCTGGGCTTGGAGGGCGAGAACCATTCACAGGGACCAGCCACAATTAAACATCACAGGTCGCAGTGACGTCAGGAACTTGAATAGCACTGACCCCTATCTCTAAGAATAAGAATAAGGATGATAATAGTGATGAGAGGTATTTATTTTTTCTATAATTAAGATTTGAAAAAAACCTTTTCACAGACATATGTTCATTTAAAACTATTGAATAATTGCAAGGCCAGTTCAGTTTTTGCAGGAAAGTCTTATTTTGGTACCAATTTCCAGAAAACTTCTAAGGAATGTTGTAGTTTCAAAGACAATTATTCGGCAAAAAAGTTTTTTAGGGTAAAATGATTTTGTAGTTCAGGGAATTCTAAATGAATATTGGTAGTAAAGCTAATTTATTTATTTATTTATTCACACTCTTTATCAAAATACCCCGTTCCTACCCCGTTCCAAGCTAGACAATTATATTTTAATATATTATAAAAGTAAACAAATTAATATAGAGCACAGACAAACAAAATATAAACTTATTCGTATGCACATTTTGATACATATAACTACAGACATACACATATATACACGCACATATATATTTATATATATATATATATATATATATATATATATACATATATACACATGTACATACACACACACGTACATATACCCATGCGCATACATATACATACATACATTCATAAAAACATAGACAATTTTTTTATGCGAAACTTCATGGTTGTCATCTATAAATATTTTTTTAAAAAATTATTCCTTATTTTTTATATTTTATTTTGGACATCCAGTAAGAATCTCCAATCCGTGGCATGCATCAACTTTTCTGACTCCCTACGACCAATGTCATGAAAGAGCGAGGTCAACATCTTCCGTAACTTGACAACACTCCCGTCTTTCCACGATTCTGGCAAAAGGTTATGGACCTTTTTGCCTACGTAATAGTGTTGTCTCGATGCCAGAACAGTGTTGAGCGTGTTGTTGTAATTATTTTAGTTAAACTGATTATGAAAGGATTGATAAAAAAATATATAATGTTTCTTACTATCGATGCGGGCCATTTAAAACTCGTAGGCGGGCCACAATGTGGCCCGCGAGCCTGGGGTTGAGCAGCCTTGTTCTACAACCGTTATGTTAATACGAGGATCTTTGCATATTAATAATGTAAAAACATTCCAAGTATTAAAACTTTTACCACTATTTGCTTTTAAAAATCGTTTCGTTATTTTATTTCCAGAAAAATAATATTAATAATGATTTATTAGTTTAATTAAATTGAGTTAATTGAAATTGAAAACGGCCTCGTAGCGTCATAATCAGCTCGTTTGCCTACTATGGTAGAGGTCTCGGGTTCAATTCCTGACTCGGGTTGACATGAAATATTTATTTAAAAGGGTGTTTTTAAACTAGAACATTTCATAGTTCCTGGACTGGTACCGGTAGCGTAAGACGGATCATCTTATAATATCTCACCGTAAGAAAAAAAGACCGAAATATGTTGATGAGGGAATGATGATTTATTTATTTATTTATTTATTTATTTACGGACAAAGTCCATTATAAACATTACAATTAAAAGAAATTTTTACAAAGGAATAAAAAAATATAAGGAACAGAAATAAGCAGCAAAGACAGATGATAGATTTTTTAGATTAAGTAAAAAGCATAGGCTAACTATACAGATTCTTTAGCTGATTTGTAAAGAAAGACATCCTTACACCATAATAATCAAGATCTTGATGATCGTTCACCCGCCTGATCATTCTGGGCAAAGGCGACTGTGCACCATAATTGGTCCTGTAGTGACCGAGGAAAAGCATTTCATTATTTCTTAGTCTACGGGTGGGAACGTTAAAAAGAATCTTTTGCAAAATTTCAGGGGCATCAATGAGACAGTTCATAATTTTATACATGCAGATTATATCTGCAATGCATCTGCGTTTTTCAAGACTTGATATGCTTAAAAACCTCTCCATATCAGAATATGAATAGTCTCCTCTTTCCAATCCCATCTTCCATGCAATTTTTCTTATAAAACGATGTTGAACTGATTCAAGGCGCTTGATATGAACAGCATAATGAGGGGACCAGATTACAGATGCATATTCAAGAATAGGGCGAACTAAAGAGCAATAAAGTGTTTTAAGTGTAAGCATACTTTGGAAATCAGACGTAGTTCTATTAATAAAGAATTAATGATGAATTGAATTTAAATTGATTTCATTTACTAACGTATTTATTACCAATAAAATTAGAGCATTTGAACGTGAATTTGATGAGGCCTTCTGATTGAGTCTCCAACTGACGGGGCTCAGACTGTTCTAAGATATAATTTTTTAGTGTTTTAAATTATATATACCGATATTGAAAAATCGTATTTTAAAGTTTATATTTATATATTAAGTTAAAAACCCCTTGAATCTACAACATTTTTGTAGAAATACATTAATTTAGATTTGAGTGTAGTGTTGCCTAGCTGTTTTATGGTGGACATTTTTATGTGCAGTGGAAGAGACGCCCCTTTTTTATTCACATTTAAATCACGATGCGAAATGTCACTATCTGAATATTTGAGTTTACCTTTCTCCTCCATATTTTGTTTCAACTTTTACCTCCTCCTCTTTTTATGGTACAATGTATGTTTTTTTTGTCAATTTCTGTATCGTTAAAAAAATAAAAACCTTTGTTTCGTTTAACATTAAAATTAAATGATTTTAATTTATCAACAATATGTTAATTGTGGATCTGCAAACATTTGTCGATCTGCAAAATGCATTTGATTGAGTTACCAGAGAGAAATCGTGGAAGATTTTATCGGAGTATGGAGTGAATTGTTACCTGACAAGGGCTATTGCATCACTGTACAAGGACAGTACAGCATGTGTGAAGGTTAATGGGTCATTCACATCGTGGTTTAACATTCCTAAAGGACATTTAAGAGAAGGTAATATAGAAGTCTAGGCATCTACAGGGCTCATGACCTGTCAATGGCTGGTTTAAGCGGCCACTTTACACACTGTGTAACATTCACCATTCTGCCTATATTTGAGCATCTGTATTCCTTCAATTCTTTCATCTGTTGATGTTTGTGAAGTTAAAGAGCTGAAACCTTTATTTATGCTGGTGAGATTCATCCAATTGAATTACTTCACCTACATAGATTGGCGGCCTCCGTGGTGTAGTGGTCAAGACGCTTGACTCACGCACGGAAGGTTCCGGGTTCGATTCCTGGTGAGAAAACAAAAATTAAAAAATGTGATTTTTCTCAAGCCTGGTTGTTCTGTAATGTAATTCACCACTATAATTGGGCCTCCAGGCCTGTTGTGGTGCAAAAAAAAATGAAAAAAAAAAAATAGATGAAAGAATTGGAGGAATATAGATGTTCAAATACAGGCAGAATGGTGAATGTTACACAGTGTATAAAGTGGCCACTTAAACCAGCCATTGACAGGTCATAAGCCCTGTAGATGCCCAGACTTCTATATTACCTTCTCTTAAATGTTCTTCATCTCTGTTGTAATATGTTAATATAAACGGCTCCCCAGGGAGTTGAATCCAGTACTTGTCTACAAAAATTTGGACAAACTCAAAATATTCCTAAAGGAGTTAAACGGGGATGTGTAATGTCAACATGGTTGTTCAACATATACATCGATGACTGTACGAAAGAACTAAAAGATTTAAGAATGGGAGCAAAAATGAGTGGTATAACTGTTAACCGTTTTCTGTATGCTGATGATGCCGTGCTTCTTGCTAGCGGCAAAGAAGACCTGCAATTCTTGGTAACAAAAGTCTAGGATGTATGCGAAAAAAACGTTTTGCTTATGAATATTTTGCTTATAAATTGGTTATTGAAAGGGATAAAATATCACTAAATGTGAGATCAGTGTGAACAGAGATATTAGTGTTTAAATAAATGAATAAAAAAAATAGAACAATAAAATATTAATATATCTGCTTTAAGTCCCCTCAGTTGGATTGGTTTGCACAAAAGCTCTGCATCTCCTTGGTCACTCCGGTCTTCCCTATGCAGCCCTTTTTAGTTCTTTATATGACTTGCAGCTAATATCTACGCATAAATCCTTGAAGTATTTCCGGCACAGGCGCCCCGCAGTTTGTTCCCTCAGACATCCTCTTTACCACCGTGTTTTGTCAACCCCCATTAATTGAATTATAATTAACGTTTAATTATCCAAACAATTATGTTTCAGTTATTCTTCTAATTTGTCGCTATCTGAACCCACTAAAAATTATTTTATAAATATATTCAATTGAATCAGGGTCATTGTTTTACAATGTTTGGGATTGCCCATTGGTCTCAAAAACCTGCAAATTACAAATGTTTTATATCGTGTTACACAGTAGGAGGTGTACGATTTATATTGTCATTTTTAGTCTGTCTAATTTAAAAACGTCATATTAGACAGATGGCATCTTGTGACATGAGAAATTAATAATGGACTCCTATGAAGCTCAGCAACGCGTTAACTCAAAATTGATGGTGATTTTCGAAGAAAATCATCTTCTGCAATGATGCACACGGAAACCATAATTGAACGTAGTCATGCAGAAAGCAGCCAGCCATAGAAAAGTGAAACTGAGATAATAGCGCCTTTGTGAAACGAGTGAATAAACAACTCTACACAACGGTTGGAATGTTTTTGACTTTAACAAATGATTAACACTGAATATATTAGTTTTTTTTTGTATTACAAACAAGAATTTAATTATGTTTTTGACCCATATTAATAATTTTTAAAATTCGTTAAGATTTTTGTAGTGCTGTGGGTGTTTTCTGCTAATTGAGAAATGCCGTTTTTGTGATGGACACCATTTTCAAAGGGTGATAAAAACATTTTTTTGTAGAAAAGTGGTCTTGCTGTTATAAGCAGGACATATAACTGACCTTACTGCACCCGATAACAACAATATCACATTTTTTCAAAATTGTGGACTGGCTGCTTTCTGCATAACTACGTTCAATTGATTCGTTAGTAAGCAGAATATATATTCGGGCATCTGAAAATTCAAGAGCAATTGAACGTAGTTATGCAGAAAGTAGCCAGCCATAGAAAAGTGAAACTGGGATAATAGCACTTTTGTGAGAAGAGTCAATAACCAAATTTACACAACAGTTGGAACGTTTTTGACTTTAATAAATGATGAAAAATGAAAACATTAGTATTATTTATATTACAAACAAAAATACAATTATGTTTATTTTCCAGTTTCAATGATTTTTAAAGTATCATGAGATTTTTCTAGTGCTGTGGGTATTTTCTGCAAATTGAGAAATGCCATTTTTTTTTATCAACATCATTTTCAGAAGCTGATTAATACAGTTTTTTGTATGAAAACGTTCTGTCTGTTTTGAGTAAAACATAGAATTGACCTTACTGTACCCAATAACACCAATATCTATTTTTTTTTTAAATTGTGGACTGGCTGCTTTCTGCATAACTGCGTTCAATTTTCGAAAATCCTTGCATCCACAAAAATATCAAACCGTCATTGGACAGTACATTTTAGAGAATGAGACCAGCTAAGTGATTACGGCAAATAGTGAACGTTATTGTGACATGATCACGAACTTAACACCGCTGGGCTTTTTCAACGCCAAGTCCATGCCTATAAGTCTTCAACAATTTCAGACCCAAAGAATGAGATTATTTGGCATATGGGTGAGATAGAGCCCCTATTTGGCTTTAATTTGGAACAACCTAATTTGTCAGCATGCGTCGCACTCCGAGTATAAACACAAATTGGTAGATGATTACAACTCCAGGTTTACAAGTATGGAAGGGCTAGCTGTTCCTAGATATTGTAATAAATATGGCAAAAGGACACTGCAATACAGAATACATCAAATATTAATTATGTTACCAAACAATGATAAAAAATAGTGAGTTTAATACAGGAGTGAGACGTTTGCTCAAATAATGGCTAATGGAAAAAAGTTTTTTGCATTAACGATAGTTTTAATCTTAAATAATGTGATAAAATATGGTATGATATGTTATGTTTTTCAAATAAAATTATAATTAATGTAGGTTAAGTATAAACAATCTAAGTAATATATAAGAACCTGCTGACGAGTTGTATGCTTGCAATTCAGCAAGATTTTAATTTTAAGACTATTGTGTAAATATTTTTTTAAATAAACATTTTTTTATTTTTTTTAAAGTGTCTAAACATTGTACCAAAATTTCAAAAAAGTACGATGTTATGCAAAAGATACCGAGGGGGGCATTTGAGTGATATTGTGTTTCATTCATAATTTCTATGTCTCGAATTTGCTTTGATGTCAACAAGCTTAGACATTTCAAAACCAACAATGTTTTGAGTATGTCTAAATGTTTGCAGATTGGCTAGATTTTCTTCCTAGGGAGTTATTTATATTTAAATTCATTTCAACAGAGATGGAAAACATTTTTGAGAAAGGAATGGTGAATGTTACACAGTGTGTAAAATGGCCAATTAAGCTAGCCAATCTAGGCCCAACTTCCATATTCCCTTTTCAAAAATGTTGGCCCTTTCCGTTTCAACAAATTAAGATTTTGAAACCCTTTCAGTTTTATTTAAAAAAAAAACAATTCTTGCACATCTTGTGAACGATATTATTTTTTGCCTTTGTGAGTTCAAAAAGTTGTTTAGCATCGAAATATATTTTATATAATCTCAAATTCCGCAGTATTTAATGTACCTGGGTTTATTTAACATAAAGTAAAAATGAGTTTTCAAAGCTAAATAAATTTGAAATACAATGAATAATGTTTGCCTTGGCGTTTGGTGCAATTTTTCTCTACTTGAAAATGTGGAAAATTTCAGGTCTCCGTAAAGCAGAGTTACTTGGCTTTCTTATGTATGAATGTGGACATGTTTAAATATTTATAAGTGCTTGTGTACCTTAGCTGGGTCGAGAGCGTATGTACTGGAAATCCTGAAGGAAGGGTCATTTAAATGTTTTATGTATGAACGGGCAATTATTTTTCTTTTTGCACGGGTCACAAATAAGAGTTTCATTATTGTTTTCATCCAAAGAACGAATTTTAACATTTTTTTTATGACATCTCAAGAATATAAAGTTACATTTTAAACCAACATCTATCAGTAAAGTATTTTTTCATGTAATTTTTTGAATATATAATGCTCTCTATTTCTTTGATTTCTTCAAGTTTTATTTATTTATTTTATTCATTTATTTATTTACAACTTTTATCAAAAGTACAATTTTGCGTTCATTTTGCTCAGTTAACTAGGGCACATACCCTGTTCCAAGCTAGGCAATTACATTCTTATATATGATATTAGTTAACAAATTATTAGATAGAACAGACTAATGAAATATAACTACCATCACGTCATTTCCAAAATGGCATTTCTCCATTTGCAGAAAACATACACCGAACTAATAACAATAATTGAGGGTACTACTTGCAAACCCGGCAAAATCCAAAATTTAAAAGAAGTGAAATTCAATTCAATTCAATTAAATTAAATTAAATTTCAATTAATTTTAATTTATATATTCATATATATGTTTATTATAAAATGGAATCTTAATTCATACATTCAGAAATAATTAAAACAATAACGTAAAATGAGGTATTTATAAAAATAATACATAAGTATACATTATATCATGAGAATAACATGTTAAAACAGTAAGAGAATCTTGTTACGAAAAACTCCCTCAGAGACGTGAAAACTATCAATGTCCAAAGTAATATTGTTCAACATAGAAAAAGCCCTTCCAACAGGCATAAATATTGACAGGTTGGTCCTGTATATTGAAATGTGAAACAGTGTATGCTGACGCTGTCGAAGATAATTATCTGATATTAATTGAAACTTATTCAGAATACAATTTTTACAATATTTTTAACATTTTCAGTGAAAAATACGGTCTTAATTTGTAAGACTTGACTTTTAAATTATCGGCTTTGTTGCAAACATGGCAACCTCTACTTGAGTATTGAAAAGTTGGTAATGTATAAAATTAAATTTATTTTTTTACTACTGTTTCTTGACACAATTATGCTTTTGTCATCCCTGCTTACGTATAAAATATTTACTGATTATAATATAAAAAAAAAAGTAAAAAAAAATAATTCAAGTATTGCATAAGTTTGTGGTTATTTGCTTAAAATAAAGAAATATGGATTTCGCCGGGTTTACAAGTAGAACCCACAATTTGTCAAAGTCAGAAACATTCCAACTGTTGTGTAGATTTGATTATTCACTCTTTTCACAAAGGTGCATTTTATTTTCATCTCAGTTTCACTTTTTTATGGCTGGCTGCTTTCTGCATAACTTCGTTCAATTTAAAATGACTTCAACAGACCTGATAAAACTTGAGCATTAAAAGTGTAATATGTCGATGTCACTAAAACTGTCATTATATGCAGTCTGTCTTCTTTGAAGCGTGCTATTTTTTTATAAAATTAGTCTGTGAGCGTGAAATGTCGAAGAGTATAGAATGACGAGACAAATTCTACAGATTCTACGGACAGAGACGCGGTATGAAATGTTTTTAACAATTTGTGAGCTACTTATTAGGTGATTAACAATTTTATAGAGAAAATTCATACCCGCATATTATATGTGTATCATGACAACAAACTAAAAAGCGCTAAAAAATGAAACAAATTTAAATTTCATTGTGTATTTTTTTGAACACTAACTTTAGTGAACTCGTTCGGTTTTAAAACAAAAAGTTTTAAAGTGCTCTTTAAAATAATTTTGTAAAAAGAGATATAAAAAACATTTTTGAGAAGGGAATATAGAAATTTAGGTATTTACAGGACTTATGACCTGTAGGGACAGCAGATGTATGACAGCAGTAATAGGAAACGATGGAAATATGGTGATGAATGATAGTGGAATTAAAACGAGATGGAACGAATATTTTGAGGAGGTGTACAAAACGCACACAGGAAATATAGACAGCGTACCATTTTCTCAAGTATATATTTCATAAATGCAGATGACGATGCGAAAGAGATAAGTATGGAAGAAATTAAAAATGCTGATTAAAGTATACGAAGAATGGGAAAGCGCAAGGTTATGATAACATTGCCACAGAGTTTATAAAGGCGGGTGGAGAAATAATTTTTGTATGGCTACATAAGCTCAACCTTTGTTTAGAGAAGAAATACACTCCCCATGTTTGGAAGAGAGCTGTTGTTATGCCTCCATACAAGGAAAAAGGCTCTAGGGTGGACTGCGGAAACTATAGAGCTATCAGCCTTTTGTGGGCTGTTGGAAAGATTTATGGCAGAATACTGATTGAGAGAGTAAGAAACGTGACTAAAGACAGAGTGTGGGATAAACAGTGGAATAAAGTAGATTTATGAATAGAAGATGATGTATGGATCAAATATTTGCTCTGCGAAATATGACAGAAAAGTTTCTGGCCAAATACCAAAAACTTTTCTGCGCATTTGTCGATCTGCAAAAGGCATTTGATAGAGTTGATAGAGAGAGATTGTGGAAAGTTTTATCGGAGTATAGAGTAAACGGTAACCTGACAAGGGCTATTGCGTCAGTGTATAAGGATAGCACAGTATGTATGAAGGTGAATAAGTCATTCACATCGTGATTTAATATTCCTAATGGAGTCAAACAGGGATGTGTAATGTCACCATCGTTGTTCAACATATATATTGATAACTGTATGAATCGTGGTTTAATATTCCCTAAGAAGTCAAACAGGGATGTGTAATGTCACCATCGTTGTTCAACATATATATCGATAACTGTATGAAAGAACTGAAAGATTTAATAAAGGGAGAAAAAATGAGTGATATAACTGTTAACTATCTTCAGTATGCTGATGATGCCGTGCTTCTTGCTAGCAGCAAAGAAGACCTGCAACTATTGGTAACAATAGTCTTCGATGTATGCAAGAAAAGCGATTTGCTTATGAATGTTGATAAATCGAAAGCGATGGTTTTTGAAAAGGATGAAAATATAACTAAATGTGAGGTCAGTATGAAGGGAGATATTTTGAATCAGGTAAAATAATTTATGTACCTGGGAAGTATGTTTACTAGGGATAGAAAGACCGAGAAAGTTATTGAAAGGACGGTGAGTACCAGGAACAGGGTGAATGGTGCACTGAAATCTTCTTTGGCAAACAAATGTTTATCGCAGGAGACTAAACTAGCAGTTTACAACAGAGTTCAAGTGCCAACTCTAATGTATGGGAGCGAAGTATGGAATTGGAAAAATGATGATGAAAGTAGGTTGAATGCAGTCGAAATGCAATCCCTCAGGCAAATGTGTGGTAAAACGATGTATGATAGGTGCACAGATGTCGAGATCCGTGAAATGTGTAAGGCTGAGACATGCATTATCGACAGAATCAAGAAGGGGGTGCTGCGTTGGTTTGGACATGCAGAGTAAATGGACAGCAAAATAACGGTTAAAAGGATCTACGATGCGAATGTTGATGGATGCAGAAAACGAGGAAGATCGAGAAAGACATGGCACGATCAAGCCTCCAGCCTCCGTGGTGTAGTGGTCAAGACGCTTGACTCACGCACGGAAGGTTCCGGGTTCGATTACCGGTGAGAACACAAAACTTAAAAATGTTATTTTTCTCAAGCCTGGTTGTTTTGTAATGTAATTCACCACTGTAATTGGGCCTCCTGGCCTGTTGTGGTGCAAAAAAAATGATGATGATGATGAAAAATGATGAAGTCCATCAAATACTTGAAGATGGACATTTCAAAAGTAGGAATAATCGGCGTGCGTGCGTGAGAAGATGTATGAATGTAGAGGAAGCGAGGTCTGTATGCCAAGATAGAGTGATATGGCGTTCTATCCTTTCTGCCTATCTCTAAGGGGAAACGGCGTGATGGTTTGTTTGTATGACCTGTCGTTAACTTGTTTAAGTAGCCACACTGTGTTACATTCACCATTATACTTATGTTTAAACATCCAGAAAATCCAACCGGTCTGCAAACACTTGAACATACTCAAAACATTGCTAAATTTTAATTCATTTTAATAAGTTTCGATTTTGGCTGAAAATTTTGTTTAGGTCGGTCACTAGATAATATGTAATAAACGTATAAACATATACAATATATATAAAAATAAAATCTGAATAATCCAACCATTGAAGTGATATCTAGAGTGAACAAAAGAAATTCTTCGAACGAAAACATTTTCTTTTTGTATGGAGAATTACATTAAACCGAGCTTTGTTTTCAGGTGAAAAGATAATAAAATTTTCTACAAGAGAATATAAATAATTCCACTTTTCAAGCGAATACCTCGAGTTTTTTTCTTTATTACTTTCATAAATGTTTTCAAAGGTAAATAATTTATAAATATTTTATTGGGTCTATCTTTCAATTTTTAAATCGAGTTAAGGTTCCGTTTTGGACTCAAATATCAGAGGCCCAAAGTATCTTTGACCCAACTTTTAATTATGTTACGCAAGATCGTCAACAAATATGTATAAAAAACTATAAGAATGAACAAACAAGACCAAATAATAAAAAATGCAATAAAATACGCTTCGGAGCTCAAAAAAATAAATAGAACGAGAACATGAAAATTAACGACGGAACACTTAAATAACTAAAACACGTGACAAACCTTAGACTCACCAACGAAACACAGACGGACTTACCGAATTAGAAGCATCATTACATACCTCTTCCACAAAATTAAAGACCTCACACTGAAAAAGGGAAATCATGATGTATGTTAAAAGTTAATGAGCTACATTTTTTACGCTTTCCGTGGAATTGGTAACAACACACACATAATAACGATACAAAGACAACAAAATGGAACAATTAAACTAAAATGCGTTATTCAAGCTTTCTGTGGAACCAGTAACAAGACAGACATAATAAAGATATGAAGACAACCAAAAAAAACAATTTAACTAACATGCAACATTCAAGCTTTCTGTAGAATCAGTAACAAGACAGACATAATTATGATACAAAGATAACAAAATGAAACAATTAAACTAACATGCAACATTCAAGCTTTCTGTAGAATTAGTAATAAAACAGACAAAATAACGATACAAAGATAACAAAATGAAACAATTAAACTAACTTGCAACTTTCAAGTTTTCAGTAGAATCAATAACAAGACACATAATAACGATACAAAGACAACAAAATAAAACAATTAAACTAACATGCAACATTCAAGCTTTCTGTAGAATCAGTAACAAGACAGACATAATAACGATACAAAGATAACAAAATGAAACAATTAAACCAACTTGCAACTTTAAAACTTTCTGTAGAATTGGTAATAAGACACATAATAACGATACAAAGACAACAAAATAAAACAATTAAACTTACATGCAACATTCAAGTTTTCTGTAGAATCAGTAACAAGACAGACATTTTAACGATACAAAGATAACAAAATAAAACAATTAAACTAACATGCAATATTCAAGCTTTCTGTAGAATCAGTAACAAGACAGACATAATAACGATACAAAGACAACAAAATGAAACAATTACACTAACATGCAACTTATCGTTCATGACCTTTAAGACTCAACTCTATAAAAAAAAACACAACGGTTTGACATAATACATAATACATAATACAGAATACTTTACAAAAATTGAGACGGTAAAAGTTGTTTTCAAAATTGCACTGGAAAACATACAAGACGATGACATAACATTAACCAAACATGTTGACATACACAAATATAATAGTAGACAACAACAACATAACCACATTAAAAAGCAAAGACAAACGAAGGAAAGTTATAAATACTATATAATAGACGTAAACACTACCATCACTTATCTTACCTACCTGACAAATTGAAAATCAATCTGAAATTCACACGATTACTACACTAGACAAGATACAACTACTAGACCCTATATTACTTATTATATAACCCTAACGTGTTTTTACAAATGATAAATAAATACAAATAATCATCCTCCCGCACTTGAGGTACTAGTCAAGACAAAATGGAGAGAAACAGAAATAATTGAAGGAATACAGATATCCAAACACAGGCAGAATGGCGAATGTTACACAGTGTGTAAAGTGGCCACTTAAACCAGCCAATGTCAAAATATCAAACGAATAAACTTCAATCTGTTTTCAATGCAGCAGCAAGGCTTATAACGGGAGTAAAAACATATTCTCACATCTTACAACATCTTTGAGATTTGCACTGGTTAAAAAGCCCAGAGAGAATAAAATACAAGCTTTGCTGGACAGTATTCAAATCCCTTCATGAAATGGCTCCAAAATACCTATCGGACCTTTGTATTAGGGAAAATACATGTCAAAGAAAATCTACTCTTAGGTCAGCATTTGATTCAGGAAGAGGAAAACTTGTCGAAATCCGGCGCTCCCCAAACACTAGATTTGGAGATCGTGCTTTTGCCGCTGCCGGCCGAACCAATTGTCTTCAAACTAACGAATCATCGACAGTCCCAGTCAGTTCAGATCCCAACTAAAATCCCACTTCTTTAGACTATCATACCCTCAATTTTAAATCTGGAAATATAATATATCACTTTAGTTTAGTTAGAATATAAGTTTAGGTATACAATTGTAAAGCGCACTTGAGGTGATTTTTTACAAAAATGGCGGTATATAAATCAGCCAAATATTATTATTATTATTAATGTTAGTCTATAAGCCGTGAAAATGTCTAGACTTCTTTATTTCGCCTTCAAAAATGTTATTCATTTCTGTTGTTATATATTAATATTAGTAACTCCCAAAAAGGTTGAATCCAGTTCTCGTTTACAAAAAGTTTGATATACTCAAAATATTGTTGAAGTGTAGACACAATGTTAATTTTGAATTTAAAACGTAGGACCCAAATAGCACTGTATTTATTTAAACGCCTTTTAGGCTTTTACATGTTTTACATACATATACACAAAAAAAGACACACAGAAGTAGCAAAAAAAAAGTATAAATAATTTTTAGAAAAAAAAAAAAAAAAAATCATCCCTACGTATTAGAATAAAAGTGGAAAGAACAGAAGTGCATTTTAAAATATGAAGACAAAAATGCATTTTACACAAAAAAGAGCAAAAATAAAAATGATTTAAGAAGAGTAAGAAAAATAATCATCATTACATATTAGTAGAAAATATATGGGGAAACATATTAATACATACATATATTGCAGTGGAGAACTGGAGTACATTTTTTTGTATAGGTTTATATTAAATTAATCTTAAAATGAGAAGAAGTAAAAAAAATATTAATTACTGATAATAAGTCAATAAACGGTAAACAATTGAAATCAACATAGTATTTTTTAGGTATTACAATTTTAAAATAGTAAATTGATACACGGCCTTTTAAAATTCAAAAGTGTTACATTCAATATATCTACGTCGTTTGCGTATTCATTTGCAAATGTATGAATTCACCTTATTGGCGAGTGTACACTGTGGTTTGTTATAGATACATTTAATAAATAAATTATAGAAAATTTAAGGATAAATTAAAGAAAAGCTTCTTGACACAATTAACATTAACTGTATTTTGAAAATGGAGATGTATGTTTAATATATGCCTGTGTTTATAAATTTTGTGTTTTTATTTATAATTTTTTAGTGTTATATTTTCTTAATTTAAAACAAATATATTTTTATTTATTTATTCTCTTATTATTTTGTTTTATTTATTTATTCTCTTATTATTTTGTTTTGCATTTATTGTTTCTTTTTTATGTTATTTTGTAAACTTGCCAAACACAAAAGCCAGACTCTTTTTTGGCAAGTTCAACCTTACATGTCCCATTTTTATACTGAATGTATTGTTGATTGTTTTATTTATGCTAATAAAGGTTTTTATTTAAAAAAAAAAAAAAAATAGTTTATTAAATCAGGTAACCCGGCCCGGAACTCGCAAGTTAATTAGTTGTAACAGGTCGGAACAATCAAATATTGAATTTAATATTTTAAATAAAAATAACAAGTCATTAAGTTTTCTTCTATTTTCTAATTTTTGTACATTTAAATATTTATTTAAGTATGAGCAATTAATAATTGGTGTATTAATGCATTTATCCTATGCTTCATCGGGTGCGGATAAGAATATGGTGACGATTATTTTTTATAAGCACTATTCCATTTAATTCCAATCTGTGTATGAAAAGTAAGTGGGTACTAAGCGAATCATTGTTAGTTCGTCTTTTATACATGTATTTATAGTTCGTGGCATTCGAAATCTCATGTCGAAGTGGTCCACTCCCCCTATGTTAGCGATCCTCTGCAAATATTTGTTTAGTAGCGTGTAACTTAGGTGAGTACATTCACAAGGCTAGGTTTGGACTATAAATAGGCATTATAATGAAGAATATAAAAGAAAAAGGTGACATACTAATTTCGCTTAAATGAGGATTTTTTTTATCTAAAATAAAATAAATAAAACAATTTTGTTTTTAACCACTCATTTTTATTTTTCACCGACCGGTTTCAAAGCAAACAAGCTTCTTCGTCAAGGTTTAGGTAACCGATAAATGAGGAAGTTCAGTGGTTTTTTTATTTTTTTTATTTGTTAATAAACTATTAAACTAAGTCAAAAAAAAATTCTTCTTTTTTTATATATCGTATTATCAGCGCTACGATTTTTTAAAGTTTTGTATTTCTGAAATAACTTCGCGTGTAACGACAGAGGTTCATTTCCGCTTATTCTCATTCAGTTCTCCCCATTGGTCCAGAAGCGACAAGCAGACCGGAAATCTTCCATAGCTCTCAGATCATAGGTTGATTCACATGAACCAGTGACGTCATTCAAAGTAGTGCGTTTTTATTAAAATGTTTATTATTATTTTTTCCGTACATTTTCAAGAAACTTTGAGGTACAATTTAAAGCTCTAATTTTAACTCCGCGCAAGAATTCAGCCAATTTCCCGTAGGGCTGAAGTTCCTCATTGATTCCTTTTTTATTTTTATCGCGTTCACTAAATACTACACGTGGACCCAATAAATCAAGTCGTTTTTTCCTTACACGGGTGGTAATTTGATATCATTATTTTCGAAGTAAGGCAGGAGAGGACTAAAAGAAATATTGTTTATTTGGCTATTAATTATTGTTTTCTTATTATGACTCGCTTTTTTAATTTCTAAGATTTCTTAGTTGTTTAATTTTAATATTTTATTTTCAACATGAAGTACTTTTAATCTAGTGTCTTTATTGAAGATGATTTGCGAATTCAGAATAATTATTATTGTTTAAGCATCTTAAGTGTTTTTTTACTCTAATTTTAAAATTTCTTTTAGTTTTTCCAATATTCGTGCTTAATATAAACTACACTAAAATATAAACTTTAGATTTTTTTTAAATATTTATATTTCAAATAGCTTTATTTATTCATTTATTTATTTATTTGACAGATTGTAGTCTCAGTACTATACGGACTGTTTAACCTATTAGGTATAGCAGACTGTACATATAAGTTAGAAGTTAGTTAATAGAAAGCAGATAACTGCTAAACTGCCGATATGTATCGAAAAATAGATCGATATTATCCGCAGAAGCCGTATTCAGCAAGCGAATTGCCCGATTAATGGGTGAGTTCTGATTTGCGTTTGTACGGCTTCTGGGTGTGAAAAACAGTGCGTAGTATTAATTTGACGACGAAATTCGAGGGTGTTGTAACCCAGCATCCCGGCAAAAAATAATGATAGATAATTTACCAGATAGATGTTTTTTTTTTAAAAATATTTTTTATGTTTCTGATCTTATATTTGTAGTGATATTCTCCTGTGTCTGTGTCTAATTGCTAGTCTCATCTCAACACAGAACTTTTAGTTCCATGGAGTTGGGACTTATGTTTCAAATAATGTACAATAAACTTCGTATGTAAATAAATAAATAAATAATGCGTTATATAAATAAAAAACGAGAGAGACCTTAATTCACAAATTTGGAATACCAAGTGACCGATTTTATCGCTTTCGTGACATCTTTGAGACTGGTATTTTTATTAAAAAGTTCAATGTATTTATACAAAACAGAGGTAAGGATAGAGAATTCAAAATTATACGAAAGTAAATTAAATAAAGTTATTTTTATCTTAAGAAGGGGACACTAAAAATAAAATACTTAAACTCATTTAAATACGATTATATCAACTCATTAGTTGACCTGAAAAAAAATTGATAATAATCCTTAAGATAAAAATAAATTTATTTAATTTAATTTCATATAATTTTGAATTCTCTATCCTTACCTCTGTTTTTTAAAAATACATTGAACTTCTCAATAAAGATTTCAGTCTCGAAGATGTCGCGAAAGTGATAAAACCGTTCACTGGATATTCTAAATTTGTGGATTAAAGTATCACTCGTCTTTGATTTATATAATAAATTACAATAAACTTCCATCAAGAATTTTTGCTTAAAAACTTAAATGTTTTAAATAAAAAATGGATATTTTTTTTCAAAGATATAAGTATCGCAAAAATCGCTTTTGTATCTTTTCTATTTCAAGGATGTAGTTTGATTCAGAAGGGTCCCAAATGATGGAACAGTATTCTAGTATGCTGCGGACTAGTGTATTATACAATGTGCCAATTGCAGTAGTATTATATAAATATCTAGAGTTTCATAGTACAAATTTAAGCATCTAACTAGATTTATCTACAACACTAGTAATATGGGACTTAAAAATGAAATTCACTCCGAAAATATAACCAAGATTTTTAATTTAACGATTAATCTGTGGCAAACCTCACTTGGTATTAGGAATAAATAATTTAGATACTTAATTAATTTTTTCGTCAATCAATACGAAATTTTGTTAATCTATTGGGATTTACCCGATAGAATTATATATTTTATTGGGATTGAAAAAAGCTTGGTCTTCTAAGTATTGCTATAAAAAAAATCCGTTAGTCTATGGTGACATAGCATCTAGCAACGTTATTCTGTTAACGAATCCAAAATCCTACTTCAAAAAAAATTGAATAGCAAACATAGTTAAAGCAAGTCAACTATATAAATTTAAAGAATTAATTTCAAATTGATTATTTTTGACATTCCACCTTACTGCCTACTCTTTTTTTTAAGTTTTGTTCATTGTCACTATATTTAAGTATTTTTTTAGTGTACTTTTTTAATTTTCGGTAAAAAATTAGTATATCTTATTTTACATCAGTGCAAAATATCGAGACGATCGGTCGCTCCCTTGAGACGTAAAGGACACACAAACAAACACACTTTTGCATTTATAATATAAGTGTATAAGATGATCCTTTCAGAACACAGTGGTGCATAGAGCACGGCACTAGAAACCCAATGCAGAACTGTAAAATTTCACCTTAACTATGGGATTACCTTGCTTTTGATGCAACAAAAATCCACAAACAATGCAATTAGAATACAAGCGCAATGCCATATGTGCCATTAGAAGTGGAAAGAATGACGATGATTAATATATTTCATATGTTAAAGAGGTACTTAATTGGTAATTTTCCTTTTTTTTATTACGTAAGAAGTTGTTGGGTATACTTATAAGAATATTTTTTGCTTCTTTCGATAAATGTAAAAAATATGCTTGTTTTATTTCAAAAGCGATCAGTGCTTTATAAGCTCAAAGCAACAAAGGAAAAAAAAAACAAAGGCTATCAAAATAATTCGATAATATAAGATATTTAAAAATGCTAATATTAAAACAATATTTGTTAAAAAAATACTTATATCGAAACACAAACGCGGTTT
The DNA here is from genome assembly GCF_059751315.1 of Micrasema longulum. Taxonomy (NCBI): domain Eukaryota; kingdom Metazoa; phylum Arthropoda; class Insecta; order Trichoptera; family Brachycentridae; genus Micrasema; species Micrasema longulum. The sequence continues at coordinate 154,269 of NW_028278352.1, forward strand.
TAAAAATATTTTCTTGACTTTAAAAAAAAATCAAATTAAATCTGCTTTTTTAGCCATAATTTCAAAAGAGTTGACCTCGAAACGAATTACAATAACTCATGTCTTTAATTTACTATCCATAAAGTATATTTATGTACATTAAACGCCAATAGGGCTTTTGTAATGCAAATTTGCTTTATAATACGTAATTAAGTTTAACAATAACAATAAAAGGTAGCATTTTTACAAAGATCAAAAAAGTAAGGTAATAAAAACATGTTTAAGTAGACAGTTTCGAAGCGAGGAAAAATGAATTTCTCCTCAAACTCTGCGCGAGTTTATTTACAATAGGGAATGTCTACAACGCTATTTTTTATTATTTAGCTAGATTTATTAAAAAATAAGTGTTGACTCATAAAAAAATATTTTTGCTAAATAATGAAGGTAAAATTTATTAATAAGCATGGGAAAATTTCATACAAATATTGTTGTTTAAATCATTTTTTATTAACGCGATGTGTTTTTGATTGCTAAATTTTCTTCCATACGCTTCAAATGTAATATACATAGACATGCACACGTGTATGAATACAATATTATATAAAAGGATCCCATAGAAGGTAATCTTTCCCTTCAATTATCATTTTCCATTAAATCAACAGTACCTACCTCCAAAAAACATTTTGTATAAAAGATTTTCTCACTTTCATTTCTTAGAAGTATTTCTACGAAATGATCTTTCACATAAAAGTACGTATATAGGTAGTGTAAATAGGGCTTGATCTTCAAGTTCTGTAATGGAAAATTCATCATCCCGCGTTTCTTTTGAATATAAATTATATTTTTTTTATTTAATATTGGGAAAGGTAAATTTGCAAGTATATATAATAACATTCTTAAAAACTGTTACGTGTCTTTTATAACCGGGTACAATTCTAAGATTTAATGAAGAACTTAGTTCTAACCTTATTTAAAAAAAAAATTATTTAACACAGCTTATGGCCTTTTATTGTACAGAGTTATCCGAAATGAAATATACCTACTACATTGATAAATACAATATGATAGCAAAATTAAAATGGAAAACAAAAATAAAATACTCAAAACACCTGTATATGAAGGGAGAATTAAGTATAATTAACGTAAATTTGAAGTAAAAATTGAGATTCTAGACATTTTTTGATTTGTGAATCACTAGTGTAAAAAATATCAACAATATTCACAAATTAAGTGGCAATATTTGCCAACCTATTAAAAACGTTTAAAATATTTTTACTATGTTTTTTTATTTAAAAGAAAACGTTTTGTTTACTAAATACATTTAAAAAAAAAATATTTCAACAGACAGGGAAAAAAAATTGAGAAGGGAATATGGAAGTCTAGGCATTTACAGGGCTTATGACCTGTCATCTGTTTTTTTTTATTTTTAAAAATGTGTTTTGTTTACCACATCCGAGTACATAAACATTTTATTATATCTTTTACTTTATTTTTAACTTTTTTTTTCTCTTTCTACTAGGTATTTGGCTATGTTATTTTAAATATTCTTTTTACCATACACATATATATTTTTTTTACCATGACTTTAAATATGTTTCTTACTATGTCATTGTAATAGCATGAACTAAGCAGACATGGCAAGGGTGTCATCTTTGAGCCAGGACTGATAAAACTGCCTGCTACTTGAATGCTTGCGTTTGCTGTAGGAACAAATCAACAATGCTGTTAAGGAGACATTTTGTTAAATGTTCCGAAAATCTTTGGCAGAAGTGAAAAGAATCCTACCTTGATTCTAAAATTTATCACAGCATTGTTACGCCAATTATGGTGATAAACATTAAAAGTATTCTTAGCGAAGATAGTATGGACATCTATGTAGTGAGATATGTAATGAAGTCAGTAAGAATATGGGTCCTCAGTTTGGTCTCCAAATAACGTTACCCATATAAACAGTGTGAAGAAGGTCCAACACTAGTTTTCAAGATTTATGAATTTCAAATGAACTATTTCAATTAAATAGCTTAACTATAAATGTTTAATGAAGCAGTTAAAATTAATAAGTATATTAATAGATTGGAAATTTCAGATTAAGAGCTGCTTTTCAAGTTATAAAATAATGTTCTTGACAGCCCCGAACTTTTAATTGTGTTCATTTTTATCTAAGACGGAGGAGATAAAATACTACTTTTCCTGTTGATTTGCATAGTTCAAACTATGCTAAATACTCACTTATTTCACGGCTCTACGTGTAAGCAAACAAACATGGTGATTTAGATTTATTTTATTTATCTTTATATCATGAAAATCATTACTTTTTAATCACTTATAAATTATAAAAATGTACTAAACGTTATATTTGTTTCACTATTTATACTACGTTAGTTATTAATCAATTACTTCAATACATTTTATATTTAAACTGTTGATTGATTGTTGATTTGCTGCGTATCTATGCCATAATTTCTTAATTATTGTTTTTAATTATTATTTTTAACTTTGTTAAAGGCGTAAGTCATCAAATAAATAAATAAGTACCGCTTTGTTCAAAAGCACTAAACTAATCACTTTCACTTATCATGAATCAATTCACGAATTGTCATTTTTTCAATGCAGGATTTTTTCACTATTTTGCACCCTATCGCGAGTTGAAGAAAAATTTAAGAAAACGGGTAAAGAGATTAACAAAGTGAAAACCAAAATGCTTTTTGTTGATGATTACGAAATCACCAAGTCACTAAGATAAATGCGTAAATCAACCTCCAGGTTGTCTATGAATTTGATTACCTAAGCTCTTGTATAACAGAAAATAGCAGTTGCCTGCCTAAAATAAAAAAAAATGAGCAGAAATAGCGAAAACAATGCCAAGTTTGAAAATGATATGGAAGAACGGAAACATGGAGAATAAGTTCAAAAGAAGACAAAATTATAGATGTCTTTGAGATGTGGTGCTGGAGGCGTAAGCTAGAAATACCCTGGACAGCCAGACATACCAACGTCTTTAGGATCTAAAACTGACTAACAGACTCTCGACCATATGTTTCAGAAGAGTTTCACAATATTTTGGTCACCTTGCGAGGAGAGAATAAGACTCCCATGCGCTGGTCTGATCAGATAAAAAATTCAACAGGCTCTTCCTTTGTGACGGCTCTCAGAAATGCAGGGTGCCGAGACTAGTATAGGATTGCAGTTTTGAGAGTACGACAAGGTGGTCACGATCCTTAGTCATGCGTGACCGACCAGGAAGAGGAAAACTTTCCCAAAATTCATTACTCGAAATATCTAACAAGATTTACATCTGTTGATAGCCCAGTAGTACCAAAATTTAAAAATAAATATGGACAACGTACGTTGGATTATATTGTTCCGAAAATATTTAATTTGTTGCCACTTGACATGAAAACATGTCAAAGTAAAAATAAAATTATGTTTCTATCACGTAAGTGGTTAGTAGACAGAACGTTGCTTTTTTGATTTATTATTTATGTAAAACATTTTTTTTTTTATCTCTCATTGAATACATTTTTGTTATTTTCTTAGGTTAACCTTTTCTTTTTTATCTTTCTTATTTCATTTACATTTTTTAGATCTTAATTTTTGTATTTACTTTTAATTTACTGATTATTTAATTTTTTTCTGTAGATATGAATTGAAATTTTCGATTAACTTTACTTTGTTTAATTTATTTTTAATCTTATTTTTACAACATTTATGAGCACAAATTATTAATATATGTGTTTATTTATTTTTTCTTATATTTAAAATATATTCAAGTAAATTACTGTCCTTTAATTTGAATTGCATTATTTTACTCTATTTTCTTTCTTTAAAAAAACTCTTTTTTAAGTGTTTTATTTTATACGTTTACAGTATTATGTCTGTACTCTTCTTATTTGATTATTCATTAAAACTAATGTCTGAGCACCCGATGACAAACTATTATTGAATAGTTTATCGGGAAAAAATATATCTTAATACTGTGTTTTCTTTTTAATGTATTAATATTGTAATAATATGTATATTTTATTGAATAAAGACTCTATAAAAAATAAAAAAAATCAAAAAACAGCTTTGTGACTTTGATTTCGTACGTTTTTTTATGTTAACCTAAATTTAGTTTGCTTAAAACCGCTGTAAGTTGTAAATCAATTTATTTTCTCGGAAAAATAATTCAAAGATCATTCATGCTGAAATTCAAAATGTATTCACTAACGTCGTAGGTCTAATGAATGTAATTCTCAGTGTCTATATTGTTTTGTTGACATTAAATTGTCAAAGCAAAAGACTCTTACAAAAATAAAAAAATACAAAATAAAGAGACTAACGATTTAGGTATGGTAACAACGGTCGTGGCTATTTGAGAAAATTCTTTGTTTGATGTTCCACGAGATATTTTTTGTCATATTTTATTCACTTTGTTTTTGTTTTACGCGTTTGAGAAGTTCGGAGAAAGGAAACTTCGCCCGAATAAAAGAACAAGGGGAAGGAGGTACTCAGGGTTGAAAGGAAAATTTAGAACTTAGTTAATGGAGTAATCTCTCGCTGTAATAAAACAAACAGGAAAATGGGATTTGGCTGAAACACGTGTTCGTGTCAATATACATATTATTTTGTTTATGTGAGTGACATTTGCTTTGTTATCGTTAAAAACAAAAAAGCACTGTATGCGGATGAGTCAAGTTAAAATGAATTTTATAGTCAAGTTTTGTAAACATCTATTATAATATTATTAATATTTACAGCATAAATGTTGTGGTCAAACATTCAACTGAATGTTATTTAATATTTGTATATTTCCACTAACCGACTTTTCTATGCCTACCGGTTTCGAGACGTACCCGTCTCTTTGTCAGGACACTAATTAAACCAACATGCAAAACCCACTATACACCTTCACCATAGTTGTTGCACTAAAATATGAAACCATGACGATATGCATTTTAATAAGCACATGCACGATCTGGTCCGTGTCTACAAAATTTTGGACAAACTCAAAATAATATTGAAACATACTAGTCTTAAATGCCTCACAAAAGCGGACACAGAATTTTGTGAAACGGGTCATCGATTATTTCAAATTTGTAGATTTAAGTTCAGTCGTTGATGGATTTTGATTTTGATTTTTAAATGACACATTTTTTTGCACTCCCAGGAGTTTTGAGACGGAAAAATATTTACATTAAAGTTGGGAAATTATACAGTAAAACGTAATAATAAGAACATAAAACTGAAATTACATTGCAAGTAAAGTATATAATACGAAGAAATTAAAACAAAACATAATAATACATGTAGTAAGAAATATCTGAAGTAAAACAGAAATTCAAAACTAAATTTTGACTTCCACGTACCTCCTTAAGTAGTAATATTTTAAATTCATATTTTTATTTTTAATATTCTATAGGACTTCGAACTATAAACAAGGTGCAGCAGAGACCTTGGAGCCTTGGACCATACCCTTTCGTACGTGATCCAGGTATGTGAAAATTGAGAAATATTCATGTGTTCAAAATAACTAAGAACTTGGTTTTTCATTTATTAATATATTTGTTAACATATTACAACAGAGATAGAGAACATTTAAGAAAAGGTAATGTAGAAGTCTAGGCATCTACAGGGCTTATGACCTGTCAATGGCAGCTCCCCAAGGAGTTGAATCCAGTCCTTGTCTACAAAAATTGGGACAAACTCAAAATATTGTTGATAAATTACCTGGTCCATGAAGAAGTATAGAAATTGAAAAAATAACATTTTCAGGCGTTGCCTAGTATGTAGGTGAAATAATTCAATTAGATGAATCTCACCTGCATAAATAAAGGTTTCAGCTCTTTAACTTCACAAACATCAACAGATGAAAGAATTGAAGGAATATAGATGTTCAAATATAGGCAGAATGGTGAATATTACACAGTGTGTAAAGTGGCCACTTAAACCAGCCATTGACAGGTCATAAGCCTTGTAGATGCCTAGACTTCTATATTACCTTTTCTTAAATGTTCATCATCTCTGTTGTAAAATATTTATATAAACAGCTCCCCAAGGAGTTGAATCCAGTCCTTGTCTGCAAAAATTTGGACCAACTCAAAATATTGTTAATGTATTTGTTATGTTGAGCACACTGAGTTTGTGTCTATCTTTAGACCCATTAAGTTGTCAATAAAAGAGGCGCGCAAAATCGTTGACACTTATTTCCAGGAATAATTTTTGGCCCACGCGAAGTAAGCAACGGTCATTGGCTGGTTTAAGTAGCCGCCTCACATACTGTGTAACATTCACCATTCTGCCTATGTTTGAACAACCATATTTCTTTAACTCTTCCATCTGTTGACCTTGACAAAGTAAAAGAGCTGAAACCTTTATAATGTGAGTGAGATTCATCTGACTGAACCAATTGACCTTCTAAGCCATGCCCGAAAACCATTTTCCAATTTTTATACTTCTTCTTTTACCAGGTAGTTAATTCAACAATGTATTTAGGTTGCCCAAATCTTACCCACATGACAAAAGTTTCAGCTGTTTTTTCTTTAAAGTATACATAAATATTTTTTGTTTTTGCTGGTGGTTCATCTAAACTACCGAACTAGGAACAGCTTCCCCGTTCTAAGGCAGTAAAAAAAATAATAACCATTTTATTATTATGTGTGCCCTACTCCAGTTTTAAAAGTATATAATTAATGTACAATGAATACCCAAATAATACCAAAACCTCTATATCCTAAACCTTAAGCCATTACCGGTAAAACTAGAAAAAAGCTTACGTCCTTCTACACCGGACAACAATTTCTCTGACTCCCTCCGACCAATATGGATTAAAAATGCAGTCAACACCTTCTTCGGCCTGGCAATCCCACCACGCTTCCATGAATCTGGGATAAGGTTATATATCCTCGAGCCTATATCTTCATAAAGGTCAACAGATGGAAGAGTTGAAGAAATGTGAATGTTCAAACAAAGGCAGAATGGTGAATTTTACATAGTGTGTGCCACTTAAACCAGCCATTGACAGGTCATACGCCCTGTAAATGCCTAAACTTCCATATTCCTCCCTCAGAAGCCTGGCAATCCCACCACACTTCCATGAATCTGGGATAAGGTTATATATCCTCGGGCCTACATCTTGACAAAGGTCAACAGATGGAAGAGTCGAAGAAATGTGAATGTTCAAACTAAGGCAAAATTGTGAATGTTACATAGTGTGTACAGTGAACACTTAAACCAGCCATTTACAAGTCATACGCCCTGTAAATGCCTAGACTTCCATATTCCCCCTCAGAGATGTTTTCCCTCAATGTTGCAACAAACTTGGATATAATATATATTATGACACTATTTCAGATGGATGAAATAAAATCACATACCACTTCTCACGTAGGCTGTAAGAATAGTTTTTTTTAATGTTTTTAAAGTATGTTAATGTTTTGTTTATCTTTTAAAACTTTCGAAAGTGAATTGTTAAACTTTATCACTGTATACACAAAACTGATTATCTTCTGTTAGTCTAAGGTTGTTCACAAGTAGAATTATTTGACTCTCTCGTATTCCAAATATTTTGTTTTGAGTACAAAGTTCTCAAAAGAACACAAATATAAGTCATGGCAAAACCTGACATAATACCGAAAACTAAACATAACATGTTCGTTGGCATGCTCATAAAAAAAAACTTTCGATATATGTAATATATAAAAAAACTGCGTTCCATTATTCATCTTTTATTTAAAAAATAAAATAATACAGTTATTTTGGTCCATTTTTCAATTCAATGATCTGGATCATTTTAAAGCTCTTCTATCCAACTTTTTGCAGAAAGTTTATTCTGTAAAACCCCGTTAAACCGAATCTTTCAAGCTGTTAAAAATAAAATTGAGTTTGTGGAAATAAAAATCACCTTTGCAGAATGTAAACATGGTAGTTTTGAAAAACCAGTTACTAGAAGATAAAGCCGTAGACCTTTCATACCCTACCTTTTCCCAGTCACTACCCTTTTTACAACTATTCAAATACTCTGTATCGTCAGCTCTTTTGGCTTTAACTGTTTAAATCTTATCCTCTGTTTATTGAAGTGTTCTTGCTTTTGGCTTTTGATAATTTTAATTTTTTTGAAATTTTGAAGTTTGATTTTTATGAAATAATAGAATCACCGATTGATCGTAGTTATGCAGAAAACAGCTTGTTTACAATATTGGAAAAATAAGATATTGGTGTTTTCGGGTTCAGAAAGGTAAATAATATGTGCTGCTAAAAACAGCTAGTGGTAGTATTCTAATCCTCTTTCCCCTCCAGAGAGTGGTTAATTTGAATTCTATAAAAAAAGCTCCAATTAAAGTATTTCAATATTTTATTTTTTTTAATATTACCGAACGCATAATTTTAAGAAGAAATAAAGGAAAATGTCACAAAAATGTATGTGATTTAAAATGCTTGTATTTTTTCTCAAAAACGAAAAATTAAAGTTTGGCCGTGGCAACTTTTACGGTAAATGTACGAGTATTATCTTCAAATTATTAAAACGAATTTTTGTTTAAAACATAGTCTTTATTTAGATCCCAGATACCTAAGCTTAGTCTAAATTTGAAATGGCGTAATCTGCCGGTCTAAAAGTATTTATATTTTAGTTACATAAACCTTCTAAGGATATTTTTTAACAGAAATACCTGTAAAACATATTGTTTTTATCTAATTTATGTTTTTTTATTACTGTCCGATTAAAAATAAACATTCGTTTTAAAATGGCAAAATTGTATGATTTCCTAATTTTGCGTTCGTTTTTCCCGACAACAGCCTTAACGATGCTATTTATCATGTAAATATTATGTAAAAAAAACATATTAAAACAGAGATAAAGAACATTTTGAAGAAGGTAATATATCATCATCATCATTCCCTTTCCGCACCTAATGGTGCATAAGGCACTGCATCGGTACACCAATCGCAGCGTATCTTGATCATTTTTGTTTCATGAAGGTAATATGATCAGTCTTACGCTTCAGGTACCAGTCCAGGGACTACGAAATATTTCAGTGTGAAAACACCCCTTTAACTAAATATTTCATATCAACCATATCGGGAATCGAACCCGAGACCTCTTGCATGGCAGGCTAAAGCGCTGGCCATTACACCACGAAGCCGACAAGGTAATATATATTTCTAGCTCTAGGCATCTACAGGGCGTATGACCTGTCATTGATGTAAATGCCAAGACATTTCATTTTATGCATTTAATATATTTTTTTTATAATATGTATAAAAAACACAATTTTTTGCGGGTTTTTCAATTTTTATTTTTAAATCAATTTTCCAACAAGAAATCCAAAAAAGGGTGAAAATCTGATAAACTGTGTTCGAAGTATTCTCATTTGCATGGATATTGTAAAGGTCGTTGTTGACACAAAGATACGTATTTTATACGCCTCGAAACAATGGAAATCATTAATATAATAGAGTTCCTATCATGTAATGGTTTTCCAACAATACAGAGTAAACAATAGTTTAATATCAAGGACAGAAATGGGTTTGGCTCGGGTTCGTAACCACAGCGCACCCTGAAATAGGTCAGAATCTACAATTATTTTAGTTGATACAGAATATTGATATTTGTCTTTAACATTTGGTCATTTTTTTTTTATTTATTTCATATATTTATTAAAAATTACACTCATTTACATATTCATAATTTATTAAGGCTTTTTAGGCTGTGACGGTGTTAAACCATCTTCTTACGGTACTTCGTCAGGCCCCCCCGAAGCACAGCATTACTTTTTACCAATCCAGAGTGACAAAAGTCCAGAATTGAAATGTCCTTATTCACACGAAAATATTTTTTTACAAACCCTTTTAACCGCTGCACTTATTGGGTACCATCAGCAAGAGCAATTATGTCTACGCATAGCAACAACAATACCTAAAGTTGAACTGTTGATAGCGGCGCGACAAGCCAAGCGTACGCTCGCGGTGTTTGACTAGTTCGCATTTGTTTTCGCTTCATTGGGCCTCTATCCCAATTTTGATATGGAATTGACGTATGGAGATAAGTGCCTATAATTGTGTTAATTTAAATGAATGAGATAAACGTAATCTAAGTAGTTATAGGAGCATGAACTTGTACATCCAAATTTGTTAATAAAAATATGTGTTCAAAATAATGGAGAGTTTAGTTTGTTGTAAGGCAGGCTAAGGTGTAACGTAAATTTTATTTTTTCTCTAAATTTAACGAAAAATTAGAAACCAATACACATATCGTGCAATTTTATGCGATATCACAGTAAAAAAATATTTTGTGAACGCCCAAAACGAAAGGACATGTTTGACATTTGGCGATCTGCTTCTCCAATGAACTGAGTACGTATTCGAGTTTTTTTATGTCTCAAATAAATAAAAATAAGTATACGCAAGATAATAAGACTCGGAATATTTTTGTGGACAAATGTGAAAAAATTAGACAGAAATAGTTACTGAAAAACAGACAAATAGATCACTTCACCTCTTCATACGATTCATGGTTGAATGAAAATATAAACTTGGCTTCTTTCGTATCCAGTTCTCGAATGAATTTGAGTGATATCAGCAATACTTTACACACTAAGATGGGTCGACCTCCAAAAACTTTTAGGGAGAGTTCTACTAAATCAAAAAAAAAAGAAAAAAAAGCATTTTATTGAAAATTTGCACAAAATACCGATAATTATTAATTCAGTCTTCATGTTCTTCGTACGCAAATTAGAACAATGTAGTGCATTTTGCATATTAGTTACCGTTTGGACATAAAAAATGGCAGGCAAGAGATACACATGACAAAGAATCTGTGAAGAGGGGATAAGGTGATATTTAAAAAATAAATTAAGAAAGAAGTTGTACTCGTACCTGCAATACCTACAAGTATTCTAAAGTAATAACAAATTATGACATGTTTCTCTACCTGATGGTGTCTTCAAATCCATACATTATTTCATTACAAAAAAAAAACACAACCATTCATCTCTTAATTCTGATACGTTGATCTTACTGAAGCAATCCATTTATAACAAAATTCTTTTGTAAGCTATTAATGAGTTTTATTTATTGTATAGTTATAACGAAGAATTCCACTGTTTTCTAATTTTTTTTTTCTATAAGCGTACTATTTAACTAAGCAAAAATATATAATTTTTTTTTTGTGCGTTATTTACAAAGATATGATTTTTCAAAGTTACATTTATCAAATGCCGCGCCAAATGACTGTAATCAGTGTGTCACTTTTCAGTAGTGACGTCATGAAACGGTTGGCGTTCTTACTTTCACTTACCGCGGTAAGTTATTTTCCTCCAGCCAATAACTTCTAAGAATCTATGGAATATTGCTTTGATTACTTCATTTAGTTGATCGTAATTTGCACATTTCTATGTTATGGTTGTTTTTACAAACGTTTCGATTTAGGAAAACCTAGAAAGTTGACATAATCTCTGTTAAAAATGTCAAATTATACTATTTTTTTCTTTGGTCAAAACGTTTCTTACAAGGTACGGGGGTTTAAAGCTGAAACCGGTAATACTACACGTAGATATAAGGAGTGACGTCATTTTTTACGATTTTAAAATGAATACTGTTTTTAACATTAATTATTTATTTTTGTGTGCGTTTTTGAGATATTTCATCCTACTCCAACATTTTTAAATATTCACAAGTACACAAAAACATTTTTAAAATTTAATTCCGGGTTGGGCTGGAATTCCTCATTGTCAGGACCTTAAATGACTTTTGTCCCTTTAGATTGCCCCAAAGTAATACTATGCGACGTTGGTGATCACTACTGCAAAAGCATCTCGGTTTTTTGCTACTCGTCTATTTCGAAACCGGGACAGCTGTTTTTTAGATGTTCTTGCCATAGTGATTCCTGGGAAAAGATGACCAAAGTAGTTTCCCGTTGCTCTGGTGAATTTTTCCGTCAGGGCTATTTTTTTTAGCTTGGTTTTGGTTCTGGTTTATAGGCACCAGAAACTTGCCTTTCATCCTCTCGTTACCTGATGTGATCACGCCGTTATAAATGTGATCCCATTGCCCGGGGTTTGCAACGTGGACGCTAACGAGTTGGACTAGTCAGTAGTGTTGTCGGTGGAATGCAACTGGGCAATCGCAGCATTTTATAGAATCACACCCTCCAGGAAGATGTGACTCACTGCGACTCTACTGACAGTTAAAACCTCAATAAGCCGTAATAATTAACAATAGAAAATAAATAGTAAGAATAATTAATTTATTTATTAATACTTTTACATTGTTTGTATTATTTTTTTTATACACAATAATGTTCCCTCACTGGGATGTCCCGTGCCAAGGGAAACATTTAACAAAATGTGAAACATGCCTAAGATTAGCTATTTAACAAACTTAAAAGAAAAATAACAATAAGAAAAAAAACGTAATAAATCCAATTAGCCTAATTATCAATAACATAATAAACAATAAAAAGTCAAATAATCATAAAAAACATAACCAATATAAATAGATCAATAGAACAAATTTCATAAACAGTACACACATTTCACCTATTTGGCTTGATCCACTCATCGATCCGTGCACAACCTATTTCCACTATCCATTTCTTAATGGCAATTTTATATTGTGAAAGCTTGTCTAATTGTCCTTATGGATAATGAAGTAAATTGTACACTTTAACCGAGTAGTTGGCAAATCCTCTTTGACCGAAGGTTGTTTTAATTTTTTTGGAGCATCAGGGTGAATTATCTAGTAACTCTTGTATTTGTAACGGAAGGTATATAATAATGTTTACGTGCGTATAGTTACAAAGTTCTAAATCAAATTAATTAAATAAAATTATTATAACATATGATGCAATAGAATAATCATCCAATAAAAACAAAGTACGTTCAATAAATAATAAAAAAATAAGTAGACAACGCAAAAAACTAATCAGATATTGGTGGGTAAACGAATTTCTATGCGGCTCTATTGGTCCATTCATTGGTAGAATTTTTTTTCCTGCAATGGCCATGGAACGCGCTAGCGAGCGGTCGAGCTTTAAGGCTCTTCCGATATATGTTAATTGGACAGTATTTTTTTGGCGATCTAATGTAAACAAAGTGAGAATCCTCGCTATGCGGTATGCAGTTTCAATCGGTTGATGCCACTAACTTGATACTTGATTTTGATGGACTTGAAAAATCCGACTTGACACTCGCGAGCAGCACTAATAAGATGGTAGGCCCCTATAAAGAACTCAACACTGGTGGTTTGTAGAAACAAAGTTTTTTGATGCGGCACACGTTCAACGAAATAATGCGCGATGTACGACCCGAGGTCTTAATGTGGCGGGTGATCAAAGGATACTAAAGTGGGAGGTAAACAGTGGTTGTGGGTAGAAGATTCTAGTAGTTGTGACAATACTTGACCCATGCATACCCACATAATTTGCAACCAGATTTTAATATCAAATTACATGTACTTTAATACATATCCTTAAGTATATAATTATTCTGTAACTTTGTATGTCACTAAAATCCTCCTTAACGCCTGGACCAATTTTTATGATTCTTTTTGTGTGTATTTGAGTGATTTTTTAAATTGTGTGGATTGACGATTGCACTTCGTAAGTAGCATTGCAAATTGTAACAAACCCTGTGAAAACAAGAGTTAAACGGCGCAGAATAACGAGATATTGCACTGTTTTTTTGGTTTTGCTTTGGGCAACAGTAAATCACACAATGACGAAACGACAAGATTGAAATTTCAAACTTAATGTCAAATGTCACTTAGTATATAGTTTATCGAAAATTCGAATACCGAAAAACGTTTGCTGAACCAGCTAGCAAGCAAGTTAACGTTTGGGCAGAACATCGTTTGTCGAGTCCGCTAGTTATGTATAGTAAAACAGCGTCTGTTATCTAGTGGTTCATCTACCTACTTTTATTTATGTGATTTGGGTAAATATATTTTTTTATGATTTTGATAGGAACGTCTGATTTTGATATTTGTTGAAGGTTGGAGGTCCTACTCCGGTTAAAGATTAACAGAAGAAACTTTATTGTTTTAACAATGTGTATTTATTAGATGGATAATAAATATTGAATTGAATGGACATGCTGAAACTGCGTGACGTGAATAATTCATTTTCGAAAATCGAATTTTAGGAGGTACCTAGGTATTTGCTAATGATTGAATTCTAAATTTAAAAACAAGTCATTTTCATATAAATAATTCTTTTTGCGAATGTCAAACTCTGCTCTTCTTACTAACATGGGTGTTATTTATGATTACTAAAAATCCAGTTAAAAAAAACAAAAAGAAAGAAATTATAAGGAATTTAGGGAAATCATCTGATTTCCATAAAAAAATACTAATGATTTTTGAAAGCATTACGACGAATTGTTTTTTTTTAATCCAGCCACTCAATTTTTTAGTACATTCATTCTCCTTAAATGCAGCCCAGGTAAATGATGAATAAAATATTTACGCTCCTATTTTCTACATAACTCAGTAAGGATTTTAAGAGTCATAAATAGACCCATGGCAAATTCCATCATTTTGATAAAAACCGCACGTAAATCGGTCCGGTAGTTATTTAGTATATCGAGGACACGCAAACGAACATTGCCTTTTGATAAATGTAGTTAATATTATAAATGTAGGTGGAATAAAAAAAAATACGGATTTTATTATTATTTTAAGCCTAATTGTATAAGAAATAATTCTAGTAGTTTTTTTTCAAAGTCGTCCTGAGACAAAGTTTACCGCTGTTGTGTATGCTCACTTAAATATTCTTGCGTAGTAAGTAAACATCCTCCCATTTCTCAGTAATTAGAAGGGTTACTTCATGGCAAACTTGGTAAAGATGAGTACACACAATTATTATGTATTATAAGATTGTGATTTCGGGTAAGTTCCTAGACTGGTAACGTATCAACCATTAAGTCTACGCAGGATCTAGGATTAATGATATGTATACTGGTTCTATTTTAGTTGGTCATTCCGGGCCAATGGTTTTGGGTGCTTCGCGTCTTAACGATTCAGTGATCATCTACGGCGCTGTCAATTTAGGCAGGATAATAATTATTTCAAGAGAATATTCTTCGCTTAAATGTCATGTTACATCTTCTTCTTTGATAATTAATTACTATTTATAATTCAGTCAGATGAATTTTACCCGCATCAATAAAGGTTTAAGCGGAGAGTTGAAGAAATATGAATGTTTGATCAAAGACAAAATGATGGATGTTAAACAATGTGTGAAGTCTAAATTTATTGCAATGGAAAGTAAAAACGTTTTTGAAAAGGGAATATGTAAGTCTAGGAATTGACCGGGCTTATGATCTGTCATTGCCTGGTGTGTTTACTTTACGAACTGTGATATTCACAATTATGCCTGTGTTTAATTATTCACATTTCGTCAACTCTTACATCTGTTTACTTTTATAAATTCAAAGAGCTGAAACCTTTATCATTTGAGTAAGATTCATGCGGTTGAACCAATTTACCTACTAGGAAACGCCTAAATACATTTTTTTAAACTTTTAGATCTCTCATACCTTACTTGTTTTTGAAATTTTAATGGCTTTCTCTCAACTTTTTTTATAATTTTTGTACATTTAAGTGAACATATATTATTTGTTAATTGAATTCTAATTCTTAACTAAAAAAAAAACATTTTTTCTACTTAACTTAGATTTTCGATTTTTTTATTTGTTTATTCAATCTAATTATGAATAAAGATAAACCTACCTGTCTTTTTTTAAAAAATAACTTTAAAAAAAAATATGTAAAACATTTTTCGTACTTTTTTTATTTTTATATTCCTTTTGATGTTTTTTTAATTTTTAATTCCGTATAATGACTTTTTATTTTTATACTTGAACTTTTTATGTTTTTTTTTCCTCTTTTATCTACTGGATTGAAGTATTTATTTCATATATATTTAAATGTATATTTTTAAAAAATATATTTTTATTTAAATATATATTTTTAGTAAAAGGCACCACGTGCTGTGTATATTAATAAATAAATAAATACCAGTTTGTTTAATCAACAATGTTCTGAGTATGTCCAAATGTTTTTGAACTAACTGGATAAGGGAGTTATTTAAATCTAAATTGGTTGCATCTGAGAGAGAGAACATTTTTGAATACGGAAGTGTGTAAAGTAGCTATTTAAGCCCAGATACAGCAAACACCATAAAAACCACATATTTTGGTCAGAGGAGATTTAAAAGGTTTACTTTTTGATTTGAGTGAACAATCTACTTACATTGGCAAGTATGATAATTCGTACACTATAAAATGGCCATCAATAAATAAGGTGGGTAATGCATGTGGGTTGTCCACGGATTGATGAGTGAAAAAGGTCATATATATAATTGACATATTACAAAAGAGATGAAGAACATTTTTGAGACAGAGATAAAACATTTTTGAAGAACGAATATGGAAGTCTAGGCATCTACAGGGCTTATGACCTGTCATTGGCTGGTTTAAGTGGCCACTTTACTCACTGTGTAACATTCAATATTTTGCCCTAATTTTTTTTATTTATGCGGGAGGGATTCATCTGATTAAATTATTTCACCTACATACAAGGCAACGCCTAAAAAAATTTTTTTTTCGATTTCATGAACCAGGTGGATTTATCAACAATATTTTCAGTTTGGATTGGATTTCCTGGAGAGCTGTTCATCATCGCATCATCATTGTTCCCTTTCCGCATCTAATGGTGCATAGGGCACTGCATTGTTATCCCAATCACAGCGTATCTTGATCATTTTTTTACATGAAGGTAAGATGATCAGTCTTACGCGTTAGGTACCAGTACAGGGACTATGAAATATTCTAGTAAGAAAACACCCATTTAAATAAATATTTCACATCAACCATGTCGGGAATAGAACCTGACACCTCTTGCATAGCAAGCGAACGCGCTGACCATTACACCACGAGGCCAACAAAAAAAGAGAACTTTTCATATTAACATATTACAACAAAGATGAAGAACGTTTTAGATAAGGTAATGTAGCAATCCAGGCATCTAGATGGCTTATGATCTGTCATTGGTTGGTTGAAGTGTACAGAATGGTGAATGTGACATATTGTGTGAATTAAGCCCTGTAGATGCCTAGACTTCTATAGTACCTTCTCTAAAATGTTTTTTATCTCTGTTGAAATATGTTAATACTAACAGCACCACAGGGAGTTGAATCCAGTCATTGTCTTACAAAAATTTGGACAAACTGAAAATATTGTTCAAACATATAATCTTTTTATTCCTAACATATTACAACAGAGACGAAAAACATTTAAGAGAAGGTAATATAGAAGTATACTACGAAGTAACTTCACAAACACCAACAGATGAAAGAATTGAAGGAATAAAGATGTTCAAATATAGGCGGAATGCTGAATGTTATACTGTGTATAAAGTGGCTACTTAAACCAGTCATTGACAGGTCATACGCCCTGTAGTTGCCTAGACTTCTATGTTACCTTCTCTTAAATTTTTTTCATCTCTGTTGTAATATGTTAATTTAAACAGCTCCCTGGGAGTTTAATCCAGTCCTTGTCTACAAAAATGTGGACAAACTCAAAATATTATTTTTATTCTTCTTACGTTCTACCAGGTGTCTCCGACGTTGGCACTTCTTAAAAAGCCTCTCTGTGTTGCACATCTCACTCCGGTCCAGTCTCTTATGTTGCGCATCCAGGATATGACTTCTGCCAGGTCCACGTTGTCGCCAGGTCAATCTTGCCCATTAGTATAAAATCAAGGATTTTATATTAGAATTTTTACCGTGTCGAAGTTGTTGCTATTTTTTTCTCTTTAATGCACAAAATACACAATTTTATCATAGAGCACAATTATAATTTTTATATGTTCCGACTTGTTGGAAAAAATTGTGTTAAGTAGGAACTCTTCTATATATAAAACAATAACACAGATTAACATACTAAACAATATACAAAATAATCAAAAGAATATTCAAAATTATAATAGAAAAATATAAATTATGAAAATTAATACATGCCGAAAAATGGAATGCAGAAAAGTTATAAAAAAATACATGGCAATTTGTTATTAATTATTTCAAGTTATTTTATAATTCAATTCGGTAATTAATTGTAATTAAAAATTACTACAAAATAATACAATAAAATAATCATAGCAATACATCTACATATATGGTAGAATATGGAATTATTATTATATTTACTAAAAATAGGGTGCTTGGAAGAATGACTAGACAGGTGCCACCGTTTTGTAGCAACAATTCACGGACAGTGTATACTTGTAATGCCGCATTTAACATACTTCATGAACTCTGCAATAGTTATTCCCACGTATCGGATATATTTAGTGTAGGGTATTGTTCCTATAGAACAAACCTTTTGAACTTTTTCAAAGATGGTGAATGGTAAATAGATTTATTTTTTTATACATTTCATAATACAAAAAAAATTTGTTCACTTTTCCCAGCTTTATGAAACAGTGCTTACGATTTTCTTGTTATATTACTTTAAAATATTTAATTATTTAATTTATTTTTTCGATTATTCTTAAATTGTTTAAACTTTCTACTGAACATGTTGTACAATTTTTAGGGTATTTTTTTTAATGAATCTTGTATGTTTTTTGGTTTAATTTTTTTGTAAATCTGGGGTAAAAAGAAATTTTGTTTTTTTATAAAAAATAATATTAAGCTTAATATGAAGGTATCATTCATTTTTGTAAAAGGCAGGTTTGCCGTTAAAAAATAAAATATGTAAAATATTTTATAATCCACATTTAAATGCAACAATACGGTTATATGTCTTGATTTCCATAGCACTTCATTTTAGGTAATCTTCTACGTTTCTATTGGAATATACTTTAATATTTTAAATAATAAGTCTGTAGACACAAAAGTTAAGACTGAATTCCACGGAATGTTTCAGGTTATTTCAGGCATGGGCTGACGCGCGTTTGACGTAATCTTGAAGGACATTATCCATAGTATGGCTATGGAGGATCTGATAACAGGGATGATTTGATCACAAAAGAGGGCCGTGTGTATGTCAGGGGCTTATAACAATGAAACAGACAAGGGTAGAAAATAAAGATGTAAACTTTCTTCGTTTACTAGGTTTAAAAAAGTCTTTAAGTAAAAAAATCGCCAAGTAACTTTTATTTGACAGTGTTTTGAGGTTCTTCAAATTTTTGTCGTAAATTACTTGATTTTACTCCCAGGAAGCTATTAAGATCAAAATACTACAACAGAGATGGAGATTTAAAAATGCATTAACAAATTCCATGTAGGTATTTTATAATACGTAAACAGAAGTAACATTTACAAAATACACCTTAACAAAAACACAAAAAAAATCCTGTGACATGGCCTGTGTGTGGGTACACATTTTAATACAAATTCCAATAAAAGCTATTGGACGAATACGATGAATATAAAAATTTAATTATAAGTGCTTATATTAAAAAACATTTTTTGTGAAAAAAAATGATAAAATTATTCTAAAAATATGTTTTTCATTTTAAAAAAAAGCTATTTAATTCAGCTTTTTTATACAATTTTTTTAAGGAAAATTTAATTGTCACAATTTCAAATAATTACTCTCCATCATATTGTCTTTATAAAATGCAATAAACAGCATTAGAGCTATTAAAAATTTATATTTTTACTCGAGTCTGGATTAATAAGGGATATCAAGTAATTATTTAGTCTTTGGCTAGATCTATTTAAATTTTCAAGAAAAAACTGTCGGCGGATAAAAACATATTTAAGACATAGCTGGCAACGAATTTCTTGTGGCTTCGACATATCAGCTTTCAAAAATAATTGGTTGGAGAGATAATCTTAAGAGAAGGGAATGTGTAAGACTAGGCATTTACAGGGCCTATGACCAGCCATTGACTGGTTTGAGCGGTAATTTAACACACTGTGTGATATTCACCGTTCGACCTCATATTAACATTTTTTCAATTCTTCAATCTGTTGATTTTTGTGAAGTTAAAGACTTAAAATCTCTTTTGATGCGGTTGAGATTGACTAAATATATCACCCACGTTCCCTTTCATATTCCTTTCTCAAAAAAAAATATTTTCATCTATGTTGTAGTAAGTAAAAAAAGTTGTGTTTTTTTTTCTCCATTTCTAAAAAAAATATTTATTTTATTTATTTACTAACGTACAGCCTTATTAACCCTTTCAGAAAATGAGATCGTTAAAATTAAAATAGAAAAATGAGATATATTTTTTAACGCACTTACCTACCGAATAAAAAAGCAGCGATTTTATTATTTAACTAGTGGTATTTATAAGAAGGTGTGCCTTATTTGTGTTAATGTTAACAGTCGGCATTTGACAAATAAGTTTTTGAGAAGGAAATATTGAAGTCTAGGCATTTACAGGGGGTATGACCAGACATTGGCTGGTTTAAGTAGTCATTTTATATAAATTCACCATTCACCATTCTGCCTATGTTTAAATATCCACATTTCTTCAACTCTTCCTTCTGTTGACTTTTGTGAAGTAACAGAGCTGAAACTTTTATCATGTGGGTGAGGTAGTACTAGACAACACCTGAAAACATTTTTTTAATTTTTAACTACTTCTTATATCAGTTAGTTTAAGCAACAATATTTTCTTCGTATTTTATTTTTATTTATAAATCGTATAATATAAAAAACGTCGCAATGTATAATACATTAAATGAGATGAAATGCAGTCTCTCAGGTGAATGTGTGGTAAAACGATGTACGAAAGATGCACAAATTATGAGATCCGTATGTTATAGATGGCTGAGATAAGTATGGTCGACAAAATCATGGTTTGAACATGTAATAATGTGAAAAATATTTTAATTGCAAATGTTGATGGATGAAGAAATAAAAAAAGACCGAGAAAGACAGAGCATGACAAAATCTAACAAATTCTTAAAGATCTTGTTGAGAGTCAGAATAATCAGCGAACGTTCATGAGAAGATGAATACATGTAGAAGAAGCGAGATCTGTGTGCAAAGACAAAGTGATGTGGCTATCTATTATATATTACATATCCTTTTAAAAATGGAGGAAGTGATAAATCTAAGACTAAGGGAGGTAAGGTCGTTAACATCTCATGCCACGCAGATGCAACCATAGCAGCAAAGCCAATTTCTGATGATTACATGTGATTTAATTTTCCTTTTCAAAATTCTAAATTATATGGTTGGTTCGCCGCACCTTTTACAAAATATTGGTTTTCGTTGTTCTCTTCTCTTTGCCGGATTAAATTTTCTTTTTTATGTACCAAATTACAAAATCAATTATATCGCAAATTCATTTATTAGATGTAAGGAAAACGTGTACAAAACGCTCCTTCGAGGTAAAACGATCACTTGATATTTCAAAAAAACTATTAATGCCATCTATCGTTTAATTCCATAAACATATACGTAAAAACGTTTAAAACATTTGACAGTAATGGCGGAGAGACGCGTGCAGTGAGAACGAGTGTGCGTAAAAAATATAATTTTGATCTGTCGGATCTAAAGTAAGTCATTTTTAAACATTATATAAAGTTGTAATACAGCACATTCCTTATACTGCACAAAAACAATTATAAAATAATGCCTATCTCCTTTATAATTAGTTAATCAGGTTCTTTATTTTTAAAATATTTTATTTGTAACAATACCTCCTGAATGATCCTGTGAAATGATCATCAAGGGATCATTTTCTACACGTGGTAAGGTAAAAAATCCTTTGGAAGGGTTTTGCTAGAACCAATATAAAAAAAACACGTTTAATAAAAATATAATTTGATAAATTGTGGTAGATAGAAAAATGATTACACTTTTCAAAACTAGTAAATTTACCGAAAATAGTCTTTTTTTCTACATGATAGATCAATTCACCCTTAGAGGGATCATTTTGGACAAGTTTCCTTTACCTGTAAAAATTATAATGGACTCAGTATTCATGTAGATATTTTTAACTGTATGTATAATTAACTGCTTTCTTCAGTTAATTTAAAAAATTAAGAAAATTTCTGCATGGAGTTGATTATTTGGGATAGACGGGAACGCACACTAGGGTGGGCTAATATTTTTTTTTCCGAATTTCTAAATGCGAATGAATGCAAAAAAAAAAAAATTGATTCAGACTATTTTTGGCCCTCAACCGGAGTTTCAAGTTTTCAAAAAAAGTCAATTTTATAACCTAAATCGGCTGTTATTTCATATTTGATTAATAACATCAGTCTAATTTTATTTTATAATGTGCATAAGGCATTTTTTAATAAGTATCTAAGGGCGTTAGTTACACATTGTTTTGTAATAAATGGGTAGCATGGTTTTAATAAGCCATTGTTTTTGTCAATATTAACCAGGCGCTCAACGGAATCAGTTCCGCAGAGTGTAAACTTTTTGCATTTTGGTAGTTTAAAAACGTATTCGAATTTGTTATGTGATTGAGTGATATCTTTACTAACAAAAAAATAATATAATCAATATGGATAATTACCAAAATATTCAGACAGTTATTAACTTCAAACCTCGGTTGAGAGCCAAAAAGAGTATGGAATATTTATTAAAATAATTTTTACCTTCAATTTGATCCAAAATGCATTTTGTAGACCCCTTTCACTTTGATGTCTAAAAAAAAAAAAAAAACTTCATATATCATCGGCCCACTCTAATGTACACCTTGAGTGGTTTATGCTATGTATCGCATGTAATGTATTTGTTTGTGTATGTTTTACATGTAGATGCATGTACATAGATAATAAATGTAAACTATTGTGTTCATATATGTGTGCATGGATGGCTCGGAGTGCGCATTTGGTATTTTTTATTTATTACCAAATCGTCGCGTCGGGAAAACAAGGTTATATTAAACAAAATCTGTTTTTTTACTTTCAACTTTTACAGTACTCAAATTTAAATATCGGTTTTATCTGCGTCAAAATTTCAAAGAAAAACGAAATCAATCCTTGATAATTATTAAATTTATTAAGACAATATTAATACGAAATATTATATAAAATTATGTATTTATTTACAACATTCATGTCTCAAAAAAATCACGAATCTACATAAAACCTTGTTTCCCCAATGTGACGAAATATATAAACCTCCATGGATAATGAAAATGTTAACAATTATTCTTTTTTGCTTAAGTTTTTTATTTATTTATTTTTTGTCATATTAAATGTTTAAATCTTTTACATAATTTACGAAAACTGAACTGGTCTTGTGATGTTTATATCTTTTACGTAATTTACGAAAACTTAATTGGTCTTTTAATGTTTGAAAATCTTTGTTTTTTAATACTGATTATGTATGACAATGTTTTCGGAATAAAAAAATTAGACGCCTCAATATTTCAAATAAAAATATTTTGAAATATTGAGGTTTTGAAATCTTGAGTCTCAGAGTCGTATACTCCGAAGTACTTATACAAATGAGTAAAGCCTTGGCAATTTGCAGAAAGTCATTTATATTTTATTAAAAATCTTGACAATGCTCAACGTCAAAGAAATAGTAGCTTTAACGGACTGAATCGTTAAATAAATATATCTTAGATGTATAAACATTGTGTACATACATCAACTAAAGTTGAATGTTGAATAGAAACATGTCAAATTTGACACGGGTTTGTTACTTTATATACAAAAAAAGATAAATGTACTTCCAGGGTGAATATTTTTAGCCAACAATGTCTCAGGAGAGATATTTTTTAAATGTGGGAACTGTGAAGTAGCTTTTATTTATGTGTGTATTTATTTAAATACACAACATTGCGTTTCACATACTGTATGATAATCATGTAAGGAATATTATATTTTGAAACATTATACACGGTTTTTCAGGGCCAGAACGCGAAACTTGAGAGGAACGTTCCTCATGTAAGGTAAGCTTTAAAAAAAATATTTCTAAAATTTTCCTAAAAAGTAATTTTAAAAAAAAATTACAAAATGTAGAAAGTCCTCCATTTCTCGGACCAGCAGTATCTTCACAAACCCCTACCCATCTCCTACCCAACCGCTTCCCTTGTCCGCGTCTGGTGCGTATTGCTTCGTTTGTCAAATACGTATTTATATATAGAGTTTTGCGGAAGGGATGCGGGTCCGAGAAATGAAAGATTGTAATGTATAAATAATTCATGCAGAAATTTACTGTCTAACAAGTAAGCAAGAAATAAAATATAAAGTTTAAATTTTTGTTCAGAAACTAATTTATGGTTAAATCCATATATACCTAAACGTTTAGTCAAAAATACAAATAACCCAAGATTAGCAATAAAAAATCTTAAAACTTACGAACAAATGAAACAAACGAAGTAAATGCTGATTCAATTAATAACATTATTAAAATTTAATTATAAAACATCGGTCTAAAAATTTTAATATTAAATTATAACAAAAGTGATTTTAAACTTAAAGCGGACTGTATAATATTTAAAAGAAAATCATAAAATTTTGTACACAGCTAGAGTATTTGAATAAGAGAAAGGAGCACGACAATGGACCTACTTTCAATGCGATGAGGATATTTTCAATATTGGCGTACTGGATGATAGAGTTTGCTATGAATTATTGAACAATTTATGATTAAAATTTTCGATTCCAATAATTTTTATGCAATGTGTTGTAATGACAAAATTTTATTAAAAATGTTTTAAATCCAAATGTTCTATTTTTACAAATCTTCTATCTTAATTTTAGTTAGGTACCATAAGGACGGGTTAAGGAAAGGATGGGAGTAATAGGTAATCAACCAGTAATAGTATCAATAGTTTCATACTTAACAGCAATAAACTTACTCAATTATGTAAAATAAATCAAAATAAAATTATGTATAAAACAAGGTAAAAAAAAGATGATCCAAAAGGGTTGAGTATACACAAGGCTTGGCTTAAAAGTTTTCTGATTGATGTTGTCACAGAGAAACGGTAAACAGAAAAGCTGAGATCCTCAAATTCGCCTGACTTTTGAAGTTTCCATAGTTTGCCTCAGTTGCGAAATGTTTACATAGACTTATCACGCATGAATCCACGTCAAATTTTCATTAAGGCTGTAGTCAGATAAAAATTACGGAAATCACACGATTTTTCCCTTTTTACACGCCGTCCTTTTTTAAATCGCGCAGTAAAAAAAAAAGAAAGCAAACATGCAAAGTGCTTCTGATAAAAAATATGAAATTTTTTTAAAAAGTAAAATGTAATTACTTTTCCACCGGCCGATAAAGCCTGTATATTTTTATACCTTAGGAAATCATCATCGTTATTCCTTTTCCGCATATAATGGTGCATGGAGCACTGGATTGATTAACCAATCGCAGCGCATCTTGATTATTTTTGTTACATGAAGGTAAGATGATCAGTCTTACGCTCTAGGTGCCAGTCCAGTTACTATGAAATATTCTAGTGTATAAACACATTTTTGAATAAATATTTCATGTCAAAAATAACGGGAATTGAATTCGACACCTCTTGAATGGCTGGTAAACGCGCAGACCACTACATCACGAGACCGATCTTAGAAAATAGTTTTATCGGCCAGTAGATAGTGGGTAATAACAGATGTTAATTAGAGCACAAAATACCCTGGCTCGAAAAAAAATATATTTAATTTTGTGTTCTCATTGAGAATCAAAACCGAAATCTTCCGCACGAGTCCAAAAAGAAAGAATCTTATGAGACCTTAATTTTTATCAGACTTAATCCTTGAAAATTCTTAAAAGCATTTTTATGTATTTACATATTACATTAGATTTCATTTTTAGCAAAAAACATTTTCTAAGCAAGCCAAAGCTTACCTCTTCGAACAACGAGGATTTTCCATTTAAAACAACCCAAAGGATTTACGGCTGAGGTCAGTAGAACACGGGTAACTTCATAAAGTCTAATATTTGGACAAGGTGAATCAGATAATATGTTGGAATAAACATACGTGAAATTGCACATTCTTCATAGATATGCTACACGTGTACAGGGTTTATCAATAGGGACGGCAGGATTTTTATAGCTCATAGCGACCATATTAAAATTTCAAAATTTGACATCTGTTGTAAATTGTTATCAGTAAGGTTCGTCATTTCATCATGAATCGTTTTATGTTGCCCCAGCTTTTGGAAATTGTTAAAATATTATATTTAAATTCAAGAAGTTTTGTTGCTTCTCAAAGAGCATTTTGTAAAGGAAATGCCGATTTTGATCGAAAAATCGTCTTCTCCGATGAGAATTATTTTTGTTTAAACAAGAAAAATTGCCGCTTTTGTTATGAGACAAACCCTCAAATGATTGACGAGGCTCCATTACATCTGAAAAAACTCACTGTCTTAAAAACTATTAAAAATAATATATCCATAAATCAATTTTGAGAAAATCTAAAGAAATTTTTTGAACACGTGTAAAAAGAACATTCAATTTTAATTAGTATGAATGTTTTATAAATTTATGTTTTTTTCTTTATATGTTCTATGTTTATATATATTTTTTTAAATTACATAATATAAACTCTTATAAATTAACAACTACAACAATGTAAGTCACTCTCCAAGAACAAGAGTAAGTCTCTTCTTTTGAAAAGTGACAGTGATAAAATTTACTAGATGTATAAAAGTAGATTGGTATAGAATTTTAAAAAAAACATGTACCTTTTATGAAATTTATGAAATTTATTTATAAAAAAATATTTAAAAAGTCATTAGAAAGTGTATTGTACAATTTGATTACACAGAACTGTTTATTTTTCTGCTAGTCCTAGGATGTTCGTTAGTTAAATTATTTGATGCTATTGTATTTCTTGTATATTGTAGTTATAAATTAAATTTAATATTTGTCTTGATAAATTTTCGTATTAAATATCATCTTTACCATTTCAGTGTAAATTAACTAATTTGAATTAAGTATTTGTATTACTTTATTTAAATTTGTAGTTTTAATATATTTATTCAAATTCAACGTTATTTTACGTGCCTTATTCATTGTTTTTTAAACTAATAAATACGGATATTTTGGAGAAATATTTTCATACATAACTTTTAAAATCAAATCGTTAAAAAATTGAAGTACATAAACGCGACATGTTTGACTTCGAAAATTGTGACGTCAAGATTCGTAACGACGTTCTATTTCAATTTAAACGGTCACGAACAAAGTTCAAAATTTAACCGAAGCCTTACGTATTAGGGGCATGGCCAATAAAATGAACCGTTTTCGCGGGAATATAAAATTATAAATTGAAAAATATTTGAGGAAATATTATATTATTAAGAATATTGTATTTATATCGCCTTCTGGGGAACTGGTAACAAGACAGACATAACAAGAATACAAAGACAACAAAATAAAATTCTTAAACTAACAAACAACCTACCCTACCTGACCTCTACGACTGAACTGTACAAAAAAACACACCAGTTTGACATAAACTACTTGACTAAAATTGAGACCTTAAAAATTGTGCACAAAATAACACTGGGAAACATACAAGACGACGACATAATATTAGTCAAAAATGCTGACATACATAAATATAACACCAGACAACAAAAACACTATCATATTGAAAAAGCAAAGACAAACACAGGACAGTTAAAAATACTACATAATGGACTTAAACACTACAACGACCTACCTTACTACTTGAAAACTTTTAATGGAGACAAATTTAAAATCAATCTGAAAAAGCACATGATGACTAAACTAACTAGACTAGACAATATTACATTTCTAATGTAACACTAACGGGTTTTTTAAAATTGTAAATAAATAAAAAAAAAAAAAATTGTTTAAAAAAATCATGTTATTTCTGCATCCTTGCATTTGTTTACTGCACTGCGACCATAGTAATAATCCATATACAAAACGTAAAAGTACAAAATCATCGTATATACTTAATTTCACAAAAACAAAACTATGATTTTCATCCACCTGGACACAAAGACTACAGAATTAATGATTTAAATGGTTAATATTTGTACTATATCTGTAAATGAATACGAAGAAAATTTATCGATAATTATTTTCAATAAATAACAATTTCAACTTTTGTATGTACGTAGACATTACCCGCTTTTGTGTGGGGGACAAAAACTAAAGTTGGTTTTTAGAGCAATTAAGATAAGGACTCGCGTACGAGCTGATAGAAATACTGAGAGCAAAGATAACAGCCATAAATGTTAAGGGTGCTTTAACTAGCTAAGAGCAAAAGCGGGTGCATTCAAACAATGAATAGATTCAGACGTAGTACAAGTATAATCTCTAGCTGTAATAGAATCAGGTTTTATTGCTCAGAAACAATAAAAACATTTTATGTGAAAACTTATTTTAATTAGCGCTGAATATATTGAAAGTATTTAATGAGATTCAACAACTTCTAGTTAATATACATATATATATATATATATATTTGATTCAAATAATATAATTATTCATATACAATTTATAGATCACAACTAGAAAAAATACAGAATAGATTCCTTAAAATTCTGGATCGTAAATCTCTAACATATTTTGACTCGTATGAAGACTCTTCTTCCTTTCATAGTTTAACTTCCTTTACTAAACGTAGAAGCATTTCTGATCCGTCTTTCCTCTTCAAAATTTTAAAGAATTTTATCGATAGTCCATATTTCTTGAAGCGTGTTTTAATCAATTGTCCCGTATAGTTAATACAAGTTCATTTTTTTTAAAATTCAATGCTAAAATAAAATATGTTGAAAACTCGTTTATTTATCGTAGCTGCTCAAAACCTCATTTACTTTGTCCCTATTTAGATATTTTTAATACAAAATTTTGTGACTTCAAAAAAAACTTTTTGAAACATTTGTCAGTGTGTAATAAGTTTATGTTCCTTTAATTATGTTTATTTTATTATAATATATAAATTTTGAATTGGTCAACTATATTATGGAAGTATGTTTACTAGGGATGGAAAGGCCGAGAAAGATATTGAAAGGAGAGTGAGTGCCGGGAACAGGGTGAAAAGTGCACCAAAATCTACTTTGGCAAACAAATGTTTATCGCAGGAGGCTAAACTAGCACTTCATAATGAAGTTCTAGTGCCAACTCTCATGTATTGGAGTGAAGTATGGAATTGGAAAAATGAAGATGAAAGAAGGTTTAATGCTGTTGAAATGTGATCCTTCAGGCGAATGTGTGGTAAAACGATGTATGATAGGTGCACAAATGTCGAGATCCGTGAAGTGTGTTAGGCTGAGACATGCATTATTGACAGAATCAAGAAAGGAGTGCTGCGTTGGTTTGGACATGTAGAGCGAATGGACAGCGAAAGAACGGCTAAAAGGATCTACGATGCAAATGTTGATGGATGCAGAAAACGAGGAAGACCGAGAAAGACATGGCACGATTTAATCTATCAAATACTTGAAGATGGACATGTCAAAAGTAGGAATAATCGACGTGCGTGCATGAGAAGATGTATGAATGTAGAGGAAGCGAGGTCTGTATGCCAAGATAGAGTGTTATGGCGTTCTATCCTCTCTGCCTACCTCTACGGGGAAACGGCGTGATGGTTTGTTTGTTTGTTTGTTTGTTTGTTTGTTTGTTTGTTTGTTTGTTTGTTTGTTTGTTTGTTTGTTTGTTTGTTTGTTTGTTGTATTATGAAAATCCCTTTCCTCCACTCCTCCTCTCTTATTTCCTCATCCCTTAACCTTTTTACGAGCACTTTTTATTCTCATGTCTTATAGGATATATTTTTTTTTTTTAACGTGTAACATGTTCTCTCATTATATTTGTGAAAAACTTTAACTGGATGTATGTACTATTTTTTATATTTTGTATTCTTATAACTGTTGTTTTCCCTTAATAAATAAAAATAAAAAGTACATTTTTACAATTTAAAAAAAATTTCAAATGTTATATTTTTTACTAAAACTAAAACCCCACCAAGCCACTTTCCGTAATGCCAGGTCTTGTCTTGAGGTTGTTATTATCATTTTTTTTTTGTCGAAGCCTTAATCTTCTTTAATTGTATTTAATCTTACGGGAAATTGGATATTAAAATGTTTTTTTTTATCCGGGAAGTATGTTTACTAGGGATTTAAAGATAGAAAGATATTTAATGGAGGGTGAGTGCCGGGAACAGAATGGACGGTGCACTGAAATCAACTTTGACAAACAAATGTTTATTGCAGGAGGCAAAACTAGTTCCCAATGGAGTTCTAGTGCCAACTCTAATGTATGAAAGCGAAGTATAAAATTGGAAAAATGATTATAAAAGTAGGTTAAATGCTGTCGAAATGCGATCCCTTAGGCGAATGTTTGGTAAAATGATGTATGATGCACACACATGTCGAGATCCATGAACTAAATAAGGCTGAGACATGCATTATCGACAGAATTAAGAAAGGGATACTGCGTTGGTTTGGACATGTGAAGCGAATGGACAGCAAAAAAACGGCTTAAAAGATTTTCCATGGGATGCATAAAACGTGGAAGACCGAGAAAGACATTGCACGATCAAGTCCATCAAATACTTAAAGATGGACATGTCAAGAGTAGGAATAATCGGCGTGCGTGCATGAGAAGATGTATGAATGTAGAGGAAGCGAAATCGGTATGCAAAAACAGAGTGATATGGCGTTCTATCCTCTCTGTCTACCTTTACGGGGAAACAGCGTGATGGTTTGTATGTTTTTGTTTTTTTACGTTCTTGGAAAAACCGCTAAAGATATTTACAATGCGAATGTTCATGGGTCTAGAAAAAGAGGAAGACCGTTAAAGGCATGGCATACGCATGGCAACGCTTATCAGTTCATGGTTTACCTCTTCGTTCTCATTCTCAAGGCACTCTCTTAGTACCCATACACAATTCCTCTTTCTTCTCTAACTCATATAGTGTCCATGCGGCTCGACTGTGGAATCATCTCCCATCCACCATCAAAGATGTTACTACATTATCTCTGTTTAAATCACGTCTGAAGAAACATCTCCTTTCTCTTCCTTAATCTCTCCTCCTTTCCTTTTTCCTATTTCCTCTTTTTTTTCCTTTTCCCATTGAGTTGTTTTGATTTAAGGTAATTTATAAACAAATACGTTTATTTCTATTTTTATATATTTTTAACTTTTTAATCTTTTTTTTTTCTATTGAATATGTTCTGTAACTTGAATTATAAAGATAAAACTTTTATTTTATTGGTTGGTTGGAAGAAATTGCAATTTGGCAATAATAAGTTAAATAAATAAAATAACCGAATCCAACAAATACTTGAAAAAGGACATGGTAAATGTCAGAATAATCGTGCGCGCGTGCATGAGAAGATCTATGAATGTAGAGGAAGCGAGATCTGAATGCAAAGATAGAGTGATGTGGCTTTCTATCTTCTCTGCCTATCTTTACGGGTAAGCGGCGTGATAGTTTGTTGTTATTGTAAAAAAAACATTTCTCTAGTGCCATAATTCAGAGAGAAAATACGTTAATACGTTTCTATGAAAAAAAGTCAGACTGCGTTTCCTCTAAAGATTAAACATAATTAAGTACACTATTTAAATAGTAGCTAAGGTGTAAATATTTTATTTTTTCATATATTTTCTTGTTTTTAAAAAATAAATTTATATATTATTAGTATAAACATGTTTATTCTGATCTCTCGGGCTGTTAATTTTTATATGTTATTCATTGTTTTTATAAATGTAAATAATATTATTGAGTCAGTATAAATATAATCTTCACCAACAAGCTACAAAAAGTGGCTTGGTGGGATTTTAGTTTTAGTAAAAATATAACAAGTGAAATTTTTTAAATTGTAAAAATGTATAATTATGCTATTAAATCAAATAAAACTTACAAACATTTACTAAGAAATCTTTAGTAAAAACCGTTCGGATAAATGTAAAAAAGATGTTGTAACTTTTCATGGGTAAGTAGGTACTTGTTTATGAATTGAATGAGAGAATTCCAAATCTAAAAGTAAAAGATATTCAAATAATTCATTTAAGTAGGTACTCAAGTACTTATTTGTGCCCGAATTCCAAAACATAAAATCTTCTTCTTGAATTGCTTTTTCAAATTTTATTATTACTTGCTTTACCTGTAATTCTTTTTTTTTCTCTGCTGCATTGACATGTTTTTATACTTTTGAACGGCTTTTAATTACTTATATTGTATAAGTATATAAAATCAATATATTGCTGCTCTTACTATAATGTGTCATTTATTATGAAGGTGTTTTTTTAAATTGACTTAAATTTATTGTCTTGTATTTCATTTAAAGATTCTTCTCATCGTTTCTTTGAATCCCTTAAAATACGTATGTGTATATTTATGTTTTTCCCTTTTAAAAATGTTGTTACTATTTAATTTTATAATTCTTAACTTTTAATTACTTTTACAAATTTTCTTCATTCTTACTTTTATTTTCATTTGTAAAGACTAACTACAAACTACAAACTTGATTTTTTTTACTTCTCTTTTTTGTACGTCTATTATTTTATTTGGCACTTTATATACATATACAATAAATATACAAATAAGGGCGGGCATATTGCCTGAAAGCAATTTCTTCCTATCTACCCAAACCGTTCAGTTTGAGAAAATTATTAATACATGGACATATTATCTTACAATTTTATGCAAAAATTAAAAACAAAGATTGAGAAAAATAAATAAATAAATAAAATAAAAAAATTAACACTATACTATGAAGAGAGGAGAGGGGATGGGAAGGAAAGAAGAAGGATAAAGGAACAATTTAAATATTTAGATAGTGACATTTCAATCTTGACTTAAATGTAAATAAAGAAGGGGCGTCTCTAACATTAGTGGGTAGAGTATTCCACAATCGAGCGACTACTACTGTGAAAAAGGAGACAAGAAAATTAGAGCGATGACTGTTCAGACTGATGACTACGTTCATTAATTACTTTACATACAATTACTTTATAATATGGAAACTTCACTGGTCCATTAGAGTTAAGTCTAACTGTGTAAAATATAAAACTTTGTAACTGTACTGTATGTTTCCTAAATAAAAGAGAATAAAAATAAAAAAAAAACATTATTTTCAAATGAAGAATTCTATTAGCAAATGTCAAACTCTGCTCAGGGATGGATTTAAGTCAGGAATGCGATTTTCAAAAATGTATCTAAAGTCAGTTGATATTATTTTAGTATAACCGAAATTTCAGTAAAAAGAAATAAATGGGTAGAAATTATAAGGAATTTAATGAAATAATCTTATTGAAATTCATAAAAAAACCAATTTTGTTTGTAAAAATTCAAAAAACACCTTTTTTTATACACAAAAAATTAGTTCCGTCCATTTTATTATCCGCATTCTCTGCGAATGCAACCCTGGTGATGGATAAAAAAAAATACGATCCTTACCTTTTTTGTGCTTAATAAATTGAAGATTTTATGAGCTTTAAACCTTATCGTGGCAAAGATGAACATTTATCGGTCGGTAGTTATCGAGTCTATCGAGGAGAACCATTCAAATGTTGCCTTTTATATATATATAGATACATAGAACACAATCAGTTTCAGGTATTCAGAATTAGAGTATATATTGCAATAGTACAGTGCATCAGATTGAACTTCTCCTTTCTCCTGGTTTTACATCCCATTTGCTTGTGGTCAACCCTCCTTGTCTTCAGTCTACACGTTGGACTAGATCTATTGTTTTGTTTGCTTTTTACGGCCAGTGGCCACATGAGGCCAAGACAGTAACTCCTCTAGCTAATGGGGCTTAGGATGCCACCGTTAACTATTGTACCTCCGTTGCCATCCTAAACACAACGTCCTGTCTGACGCCGCTGTCTCATAACAAGCCATAGCCAAAGTTTGTCCGGGTGCATCATATTGAACGATTAAACAAATAATTTTAAATATAATCTAAATAAATAAAGATACTCTAGAAATTAACAATTAAATTTGAAATTAGAAATCTTTAACACCATCAGTAGAGAGAGATATGAGTGTCACGTGGGTCTTAACATATTTATTACAGAGAACATTGAATCCGCAAACCTTTGGAATGATACATTTTATTTATAGAAACCGAATTTATTTACATAATAAAATCGATTAAAAATTGCCCAGAGGATCTTCATCTAATCGATTCTAGAATCTTCACTGGCAAAAACTCAAATACACTAACGGAATGAAATAAAAACTATGACTTTCATGCGCTAATGTCCCGATTGTGACGCATTGTAAACTCAAAACAAGAATTTGACGTTTTTGGATTAAAAAAATCACTAAGATAGACTAGATCTTGTATTGAGCTAGTAAAAGTGGGGAAACCAAACAATTTAAAACAGTTTCAAAAAAAGTGTTTGTTTATTATTTTTCATATATTTCGTTTTCAAAAAAGACTTGATTTACTTGTATTTAATTTTTTTTAAACTTTTATTTTATTGATATTTTTAAGATTTTTAAAAAAATATTTTATGTAAACATTTATTATATTGTGTTACAAAAATGTTTAAAGAGAGAAATCCCTGCAAAAAAAACTGCTTTTGCAGTTTGGCGGGAATTTAAAAAAAAATTGTTTAGAATTTAAAAAAAAAAAAAAAAACTTTTTTTTTTTTTAGTCCTAGCTTAAATTTTCTTTCATCATCATCAGTGGCACTACAGCTCATTGTGGGCCCTGGACTCCTTCAGAATCTGTCTCCATTCCTCTCTACACGCTGCGGCTCTTCTCCAGTGTTTCAGGCCAATCGCTCTAATGTCACTTTCCACATTATCCAACCATCTTAATTTGGGTCTGCCTCTGCTTCGTCTACTTTCTGGAATGGTATAATTTTTTTTTTTTAGGGTACGGTTATTAGTCATTCTGTGTACACGGCCCAACCATTGTAGTCTTCTTATTTTAATGAATTGTGCAATGTTGAGTTCACCATACAGTGTATCTAATTCATGATAAAACCATCTGCTCTGCACTTCATTTTGGTTGACAGCATCAAATATCTTTGTACCTATATACAGTATGGAAAAATGTATAAATCATTGTTAAATAGACTAAAGAGTATAAATGATTTAAACGAATTTTGACTCTAGATTAAAATTTAAAGAGTTAACATTTTTTAAAAAACGACGTTGCGGAGGTTTGTGAAGACCGTTATATCGGGTTTTGAATCCAAATTGAGTGCTTGCTAGTGGTGTCGTCTTTTTTTCTGAGGAATCTACGACCAGTTTATCAATGTTAAGTTGCTTCCTGATCTAGATATGAAATATGGTTCCACGTCTTTAAATTTGTCTGAAATATTGATGACGCAAATATAAAATTTTGGAGGTTTAAATTTGGATCAGTCCTTTGGATTAATGTCATCAAATTGACATAAGAAAGTAAAAAAACAGTTTTAGGATGAATTTCAATATTAATGTTCTATTTTTTATGTCGTGATTTTACAATAAAATATTAAAACATATAAGATAAAAATAAGTTCTGCGAATTCCTACTTAATTAATAAAATGTCACGAGACATCGACTCAAATGATTTTCATTAATTTCAATTGACTCACACGATCGTACTTTCACATGCCTGTAGCGTCACATTTTTAAAACTCTTGCCCGTGTAGTTGCAAAGCAGAAAAGAAAAAGCACAGAAAAAAGCACTTCAACGATGCGTGAGGCAACGAAAGTTTGTAAGTACGGTTGCATTGAATATTCTGAAACAGGGAGCGTTTTTCCTTGACAATGTAATGTACACGTGATTATAGGTTATTTTGAATACCCAAAATAGGTTTTCTGGAAGTCGTCGAACTGATATTAAACTCGTGTGTGGTCTATAAATCCCAATCTATTCTATTTTCATTTCTGTGCTATGGTAATATTTGCAATCTTGATCCCAACATGGGATTCATAGATCGTCCGGAGCGTTTGCAATATCAAAAAATCATCTTTATAATATTCTTCACAACCCTAGCACTCCAAAATATCTTGCTGAGAATTTCATTTACCTTTCTGATAATAGGTGCAAGCTTTATGTCCCAATGGAAAAACAGCGGTGATTTTTAATTAATTAGATTTTTTTATATTTTCTACGTTTGCATCTTTTTTAAATATATTTTTCTTTTTAGGACACATTTTTGACCAACTCGTCTCTGTTTTTTGGTTGGCTAGAAAATAATGCTTTTGCAACCGCCAAAGTCCACCAAAGCACAAAGTACCAAAGTTCTTTGTGCTTAAAGTAAAAATAAACAAAAACAAACATGAAGGCAGCAATAATACTATAAATTTATTCCCGGAGTAATCTTAAATAGTGGTCTCTTCCCCCCGGTAAGAGGGTTGAATCTTACTTAACTGCTAGTCGTGTAGTAGAACAAAATGTTTGCTTTTCAATTTAACAAACAAACACAGTACCTAACCATAGTTTAGACTCTGTGTTTGGTTTGAGATTATATTCGAAAAGTACAGGGTTAATAAGTTAGGTTGTATTAGAAAGAAAAATAATAATCCAAGCCGAGACTAAGAAAATAATAAAAGAAAAGAAAATAAAAAGAAAACATTAGTTAGATATTTTTTTTTAGCCTCGGCCTCGTGGTGTAGTGGTCAGTGCGTTTGCCTACCATGCAAGAGGTTTCGGGTTCGATTCCCGACATGATTGACATGGAATATTCTTTTAAAGGGTGTTTTTACACTAGAATAATTCATAGTCCCTAGACTGGTACCTGAATCGTAAGACTAATCACTTTACCTGCATGTAACAAAAATGATCAAGATATGCTGCGATTGGTATACTAATTCAGTGCCCTATGCACCTTTAGGTGCGGAAAGGGAAAAAATGTTTTTTTTTTAGCAGTTATGAAGCCGTAATAAATACGAAAGCTTTGGAATTTACAGAGCTTATTATTTTTTGTCAACACCGATCTCTTTGTAGACTGTGTAACATTCATTATTCTGCCCACAGGTTATATTTTGTTATATTTTGTATTGAAGCATGGCATTTATGAAGATTAATTCATATTTACATATAACATAAAAGGAGGAAATAAAGAAATTTAATTATTTAGAGAACTTGAAAACTTTCTTCCGCTGGTTTAGGTTTCCACTTTAATGCCAACTCTAACGATGGACGATAGTTTAGGTTTCCACTTAAATGCCAACTTTAATGATGGACGATGCGTCGCGCGTCAGTAAAAATGACGATCTACATACGCCATACAAACCATAAATTATTATAAGTATGACAAACTTTTACTGTTGATAATAAACTTGACCAATATTTATTTATTTACGGTTTCTTGAACCATTATTACAATAAAACCAATGAAAAAAAATACAAAAAAAATAACATAATATTAAAAAAAGAACAAAAACATCGAGAAAAGTATACAATGGTAAACAGTATTTATATATAAAAAAGAAATATTATATCTGTAACAAAAATGCATATTAATCTTTATAAAAGAAAGGTAAATTAAAGAAAATAGCAGTTTTTAAAAAAGAATAAGAGAAAGTGCTTTAAAAGGAAAGTTAAATAGTTAACTTTATGGTTTATATAAATATTAATATTAAATTTTTTTATCAATATTCCTACAGAGATGAGGTAGAATTTTTTCAAATTCAGGATTATCGATATTCGAGCGTTTACAGGGCTTATGACCTGTCATTGGCTGGGTTGAGTGGCCACTTTACGTTAATATATACCTACTCCCCCTCGGGAGAAATCCAGATTTGTGTATGTACAAAAATACACATACCAAAAAAATAATATTAATATTAAACAATAATAAATTTAAAAAATAATTATACACACAAGAGTAAAGAGTTAAAGCAAACGTGAAGAAATAAAAAATATTTTTAATTTTAAATTGTTAATTCTTTTTTAAAACACAGGACTTGATCATCAGCGGCGTGGTATAAAATTTATCTAAATCATCACTGTATTGATTTTTAAGTCACTGCATGCGAATAATCGGCGAGTTCAATGAATAATTAGTACCATGATGATGACTGTAACACAAAAAAAAGTTTTGTTGGTCTATGTGGAATACGAAAGTTTATTTAAGTTAACAGTTTATAAATAAATAAAAGGTCATTTATTGTCCCTTTGCTTGACAGTAATGGTAAATTTAAAGCAGTCATCAGGGATTTATAATTTATTTCTGACACAAGTAAACCTAATTTAAATAGAATATATCTTAAAAACTTTTTCTGTACTCGTTCAAGATCATATGAGTTGCAGTAATAAACAGAACTCCAAACCATATTATTATGAGAGCCATATTGCGCTTTGCAATGTTCGCACATATGCTGAGCCTCACTCCTTTTTCTGCGCTTCGTATCCGGAGCCGTGTAAACACGTGATTATAATAACTATGTGTTGTGTTGCGGTCCCGTGTTTTCACGTGGTTTACCAGCAGCAAAAAGTACTAATAAAAGTCACTAGATTTTAATAAAATTAACTTTTTTAGACATCTGGTAAACCACGTGAAAACGCGGGACAGGGACACAGTGCATGGTTATATAATCACGTGTTTACACGGCTCCGGGATACAAAGTTTGAAAAATATAAAAAAAACACAACGTCTGTTAACACCAAATAGCAAAGGAATAAGCCTTTTTAATTCCTGATACTTACCCGTATCTTTTATGAATGTAATTATTGTCCATTCTTCATTTTCCCTTTAGTAATATGCATACAGTTATTTGAACCGAATCTGGGGTAATAAAACGAAGTCGATCAAAGAGAGAAATCAAAGCGATATCAATAATATTTCATCCTTTATATTTTCACCTCTTTGAATGTAATTCTCAGACCCTGGTTTTTCTCTGGCGCATTGCAGAACCATTCAATGAGAATTTTTCCTATCTTTCTTCTTACGGCACCTGTCAGCACTTTAGTCCGGACACAGCCGATTCTGAAACCGTTTTTTCCTCCATTATTGCTGCCGAAGTTCTCAACCTTTCGCCGACCTAAACTTTGGTATTTTTTAATTTAAACATTTTTTTGAATAAACGGCCGCTAAAAACAGACTGAGGTACTTCAAATATTTACCATAATATTTAATTTTAATTTTTTTTGCAATATGCAGTCATATTGTTTTCAGGAATTTTAAATAATGTATAATATCAAAATTACCCGTTTCTTTTTTTTATTAATTCAAAATTATACTAGTTTAAATATTAATGAACTTATTAAGGTTTTTTAGGCTAAACCCGTGTCATGCCATAATAATTAAAAATAAAAATACTCCGTAAAATTAATTAAATTAAAATATAATGATATGTGATGCAATATAATTACAATCCAGAAAAAAGGTACAAGTAATACATAATAAAATTCCAGAGAATACAATTTTAAAAATATAATCAGAAATAAATATTAAAATGTAAATTATGAATTGTATAAATTAAAATTCATGCATTATCAAATATACATAATGACAGTTTCATTGAAATAAACATAATAAAAGTATAATAGTTTAATAAAGAAGTATTGAAAAAGTAAAAATAGTATAATTGAAATCGATAGAAAAAGAATATACATACTCGTATAAATATAAAAACATAATTGAAATGATAATTGAGACAAAGTTTTTTTTAACTCACTCTGCACTGTAGTAAGAAATAGAAGTTATAAATAATATGCCAAATAAGATTGATTACTTAATTAAATAAAAAAAAATGCATAATAAAAAAAACATAAAACTCTCATTTTGGAATATTTCAAACCTGTTTGTGTCTCCTTCGTTCGCTGAATACGATGTATTAAGCTATATCTATGGAGGGGCCATTATTGTTTTATTTACAAGTTCTGCTTTTTTTTTTATTTCCGAAGTCTTCCTCAGAAGAAAATCTTTTGTGAAATTTCGTTTAATGTATATATTCAAAACGCGATGCTTAATTTAATCTCAAATCAAGAATAATTTATAAGTTTTTTATTTTGTCGATCATTTCAACATGATATTGAATGCCTTTACGAGATAAAAATAAAACAATTATTTTCCCGATTTTTGTTTTGAGACAGACGTTTCCGTCAAGTCTTCTAAAATCAATCTTAAATGTTTGACGCTCAAAATAATCTAATTTAAGTAATAAATAATAAAATTCCGAAGAATACAATGCAAAAAAGATAATCAGAAATAATTTTAAATATTTAAATAATACTAATTAATTTACACATAATCAAATATACAAAATATAGGTATCATTAAAATTAACAAAATAAAATTAAAATATAGTAGTATTAAAAAAAAAAAACAAATTATAATTTATTTTAAGTTAATAATATAAATCTGTACCTTAAAACTGAAATGCTGTAAGTCACATTTAGTAAATTGTTTAAGAAAACGCGAGCGGTTTAAAGTTGTAAAACTATTTCAAATGTATCTATCGAAGGAAAAACACAATTTATCGCTATTTATATGAATTTAAAGGCTATTGATAAAAATATTTAAGAAAAATACGTTTCAATTATGGATTACAAAATAACAATGGTACTTAATTTTTTTTTTGTTCTAACCACCCGCCCAGCGCCCTTATTCCTCCTTGGACTTAAGTATATAAAGTAATGTAGGATATTGAATGAAAAACAATGTATTTAAAAATATATTTTGGCGAAAACATTAAATTACATGCCATTAATTAAAACATGAATTATTTATGAAAATCACAGGTAAATATATATTTAAAAACATGATATTTATAGCAATAAAACAATAATTAAAAGAAAACCGTTTGTGAAAACATGCAAATGAAATAATGTAATTAACGGCAAAGGAAAAAAAATTCCCAATGGTTATATATAGTTGATTATGTCAATAAGACTTTATCTTGTGCAAAATTCGTCGTTGCGTCAAAAGAAGTATGTGAAAAAAATTGAGAAATTTATTCGGTATCCAATGCTTGAATACCCGCAAACCATTGAATTTTGTTGAAAGCATTAGTAATATTACTGCACCACTAGTGTTTTAGAACAAGCAATTTCAATAGTGGTATATTGGAGGACTACAATGTTTTAAGCATTAATATAATCTGAATATATGAACAAACTGACATTCATAACTCAATTTTGTAAAAAATATGACTTCGAGCCTTCTAGCTTTAAGGCTGTAGTCTGGTAAAACGAACGCAAAATTAGGAAATCATACGATTTTTCCATTTTAAAACGAATGTTTTTTTAATTGCGCAGAAATAATAATAATAATTTAAAAAAACAAATTGGATAATAACAATATTTTTTAAGGGTATTTTTGTTAAAAAATATACTTAAAAGTTTTATGTAACTAAAATATAGTAGTTATGAGTTTATTTATGAATAGTAGCTTAGGTGTAAATATTTTAATTTTTCATATATTTTCTTGTATTTAAAAAAATAAATTTATACATTATTATTATTTGTATAAACATGTTTATTCTGATCTTTCCGGCTGTTAATTTTTATCTGTTATTCATTGTTTTTATAAATGTAAATAATATTATTAAGTCAGTATAAATATAATCTTCACCAGAAGCTACAAAAAGTGGCTTGGTGGGATTTTAGTTTTAGTAAAAATATAAAAAGTGATTTTTTTTTAAATTGTAAAAATGTATTATTATGCTATTAAATAAAAAAATAAAAAATACTTTTAGATTGGCAGATTCCGCCATTTCAAATTCAGACTAAACTTAGGTATCTGGAATCTCAATAAAGACTATTGAACTAAACTTTGTTATAAAAATTCAAAGATAATAAGTTGCATAACATGAAATTGGCCGAAGCTAAATTTTGAGGTGTTTGACATTAATCTGATTAAATAATTTAACGCACATACCTACTAGGCAATGCCTGAAAACATTTTTCAATTTTTGTACTTCTTCTTAGACCAGGTGGATTTAACAACAATGTTTTGAGTTCTTCCAAGTTTTTGAAGACAAGAACTGGATTCAACCTTCTACGGAGCTGTTAATATAAACACACTACAACTGAGATGGAGAACATTTTATCTCAAAGAAATATCAACAGATGAATGGATGTTTGAACATCCATATTTCTTCAATTCTTCCATTTGTTGATTTTAGTCAAGTTAAAGACCATTTTCATGTTAAACTTATTATTTTTAGATTATTTTTACAATTTTTAGATCAATACCTAGTTTTTATTGAAATCCGTGATAACTAAGTTTAGTCTAAATTTGAAATGACGTAATCTGCCGGTCTAAAAGTAATTATATTTTAGTTACATAAAACTTTAAAGTTTATTTTGTAACAGAAATACCTTTAAAAAATATTTGTTTTTGTCTATTTTTGTTTTTTTATTTTTTTATATTTGCGCGATGAAATAAAACATTCATTTTAAAATGGCAAAATTCCTAATTTTTTGTTCGTTTAACCAGACGGTACAGATATTAAAACGGACATTTTTATTTTTATTTTAAACTAAAAAAAATGTAAAATACATAGTTGTATTCCTATAAGTAAGCAAACTCATTCTGGGATAGTAATAATTAATAAGAAAACCAGTTATAAATATTTGTAGTTTTACACAATAAAAAAAAACTACAAATTTCGGAGACTTTAAAAAAAAAATATCATATATTTTTTAACATTAGTTTAAATTAGTCAAGGTTCAACGAGAAATAGTTTAAGGAATTGATTTTTTAATGTAGTGTAATTATTATTGGTAGACTGATAAGAAATTGATTGAAAGTGAATAGGCAGAAGGTTATATTGAATAGAAGCAATGTAAAGGAATGACCTCAATCCGAGTTTAGAGGAGTGTACAGGGGGTAAATGGATATAGTTATGAGATTGTGTACATTAGGGTGGGCCAATATTTTTCTATCCGAATTTTGAAATAAAAGGGGCCTAAAAAGTTGCCTTTTGGATTACTCAACCATAGCTTGAAGTTTTTAAAAAAGTGAATTTTTTGCGCTAAACCGGCTGTCATTTTGTATTTAAGTAAGAAAATCAGTCCCATTAAATTTTATAATGTGCGTTAAACCTTATTAAATAAGCATCTAAAGGCGCGAATTGGACTTTGTTTTGTAATAAATGGGTAGCATTGTTATAATTAGCCAGGCACTCAACGGAATAAGTTCCGTGCAGTGAAAAAAATTTGCATCTCGGTAGTTTTAAAACGTGTTCAAATTTGTAATGTGATTAAATTTTATCATTACTAAGAAAAATAATTTTATCAATATAGATAATTAACAAAATGTGCAGGAATATTTTTTTAAATAATTTGTGCGTTCAATGTGATCCAAAATGCAGCTTTTTAAACCCCCTTCACTTTAATGTCAAAAAAAGTAAAAAACTTAGTTTTTCAAAGACTCACTCTAATGTACATCTCTGTTAAATTTCAGTGTTAAATAAGAGTTAAATTTATTTTGCAATATTCGTTAAAAAGTTTATATTATTTAATTTATATGTAAAATACTAAATGGGATTATATTTGTAGTGGAATATATTTCTTTTGTGTGTATCTATTGGAAAATGAAATACATTTCTTATTGCCCTGTTTTGTATAATCTGTATTTTCGTAACCTTATGTTTCGTCCCAAATTCTCAGACACAAGTAAGATAAGATAGATTTTTTACAAAAAAATCTATCTTATCCTAAAATTGGTCCTGTAGGACCTCGACTCACATGTTTTATACGTGTATGATTCATATCATTAATTGTAGGGCTTTCACACTAATAGATTACGCAAACAGGGTATAGTCTAAGATGATAATGAAATAATTATAATTTAAAATAAGGAAATATATAAGTCTA
Organism: Micrasema longulum; assembly: GCF_059751315.1. Taxonomy (NCBI): domain Eukaryota; kingdom Metazoa; phylum Arthropoda; class Insecta; order Trichoptera; family Brachycentridae; genus Micrasema; species Micrasema longulum. The sequence continues at coordinate 197,862 of NW_028278352.1, forward strand.
AGAATTCACAGGGCTAATGACCTGTCATTAGCTGGTTTAAGCGGCCACTTTACGCACTGTAACTTTCACCACTTTGCCTATGCTTTAACATATATATTCTTCCATTTTTTCCATCTGTTGATCTTTGTGAAGTTAACTTTAACATTGTCCAAATTTTGGTAGACAAGAACTGGATTCAGCCCCCTATGAAATTTCTTTTCACTTTTTGGCGCGTTTCTTGCTTATGTGATATTGGCATTTTAGAGAAGGAATATAAAAGTCTAGGCATCTTCAGGGCTTATGACCTGCCATTGGCTGGTTTAAGTGATTACTTTTCACACTGTGTAACATTCACCATTCTGCCTATATTTGAACATCTATATTCCTTCAATTCTTCCATTTGTTGAAATTTGTGAAGTTAAAGAGCTAAAAACTTTTTTGCGGTGTTTGACATTCATCTGATTGAATTATTTCACTCACAGACTAGGCAATGCCTGAAAACGTTTTTCAATTTTTATACTTCTTCTTAGACCAGGTGGATTTCACAACAATGTTTTGAGTTCTTCCAAATTTTTGCAGATCAGAACTGGTATCAACCCCCTATGGAGCTGTTGATATTAACACATTACAACTGAGATGGAGAACATTTTATCTCAAAGAAATATCAATAGATGAATGGATGTTTGAACATCCATATTTCTTCAATTCTTCGGTTCTTCCATTTGTTGATTTGATTTGATTTTATTTTATTTTATTGAAATAAACGGCACTAAGTGCCTTTAACATAAAAATTGCATATAATAAAATACATACATGTAAGTGAAATAAGTAAAATATAGTATTTAAAAGAAATTATTACTAAACAGTTATTTGCAAATTAAGGAGTTAAAAAAAATAAAAAGATACAAGGTTTAAAAATAATATTACTAGCTATAAAAATACTAAATTAATTATTTAATGATAAAAATATTTTGAACCTGTAAAAACAGAGAATTTAAGTAGAGTTAAAGAGCTAAAACCTTTATTGTTGTAAAGAAATTTATCTTACTGATTTATTTCACATACTAAGCAACGTCTTAAATGAGTTTTCAATCAACAAATGGAAAAATTAGAGAAATATAAATGTTCAAAGATAGTAAAAAATGGTGAATGTTACAGAGTGTGTAAAGTGGCAACTTAAATCAGCCAATGACAGGTCACAAGATCTGTTAATGCCTGGACTTCCATATTCCTTTATTTAGAGTATTCTCCATCCCTTTTTAAATTTGTTAATATATCATTATGTTATTTTTAAATGAAAGCCACTGAACCTTTAATTTATGACAATAATTAACAAAAACTAAATTATTACCCTATTGGAGAACCCTTTTGGCGAAATATATATTGAAGTATTCACAGAGTTATTGTCTGTTTTAAGTGAACCTTTTAGTACTGCAAACATAAACATAAGTAAAAGGTGAGTGAATTTTCTTGAAAGAGTTTCACCGGAATTGATGAAATTGAAAAAATTAACATGAATAAAATATCATAATAAATGTTAAAAAACATTTCATTGGTAAGTAGGTACCTATGTACTTGTTAATAATTGAATTTCAGAATTAAAACTTATTCATTTTCAAATATTGAATTTAGGTAAACTTAAAACAATTATTTTACAAATATTGAATCCTTTTTGCAAATGTCAAATTCCGCTCTTCTCACTAATAGGGGTGCGTTTTATGCAGAAATACAATTTTCAAAAAATGTATTGAATGTCAGCATATATTATTTTTTGTTTCTGAAAATCCATTCATTATCCAAATAATAAGGAGTTCAAAGAAATAATCCGATTGGGATCCTTAAAAATAACATGTTTCCAATTGTTTTATACATGCGTTCTCAACAAATGCGGCCCTGGCAAAATACTAAAATATCATTTCCTCCCTAGGGAGTTGTTCATTTTTAAATTTATTTGAAATCCAGCCAATCTGCAAGCATTTGGATATTGTTGAATTACTACCTGGTAAAAAAAGAAGTATAAAAATTGGAAAATTGTTTTCAGGCGTTGCCTAGTAGGTGATTTGGTTCAGCCGGATAAATCTCACCCACGTGATAAAGGTTTCAGCTCTTTTACTTCACAAAAGTCAACAGATGGAAGAGTTAAGGAAATTTGGATGTACAAACATGGGCAGAATGGTGAATGTTATACAGTGTGTAAAGTGGCCACTTAAACCAGCCAATGACATGTCATAAGCCCTGTAAATGCCTAGACTTCCATATTCCCTTCTCAAAAATGTTTTCCTCTCTGTTGAAATAAATTTAAATATGAACACCTCCCTAGGGAGGAAATCCAGACAGTCTGCAAGCATTTGGACATAATCAAACATTTATTCATATTTTCATCATTATTTTTGAAGACCCATAAAATGACTTTTTTTTACTTTTTAAAGAGCAAAGTTAATAATAATTATTTAGAACGTTGGAATGTACTTAAATTAATTGTTCAATAAAGCTTGATTTGGGCAGTTGTCGAATAAAAAGCATCGTAAAAGCTACGGATGTTTCCCTTTAAAATTATATGGTCCCATTTTCCTAAGACTATAGTAAACCATATCGCAGGTAAATCTGCCTGAAATGTCCATGAAATTAGGTCAATTTGTGTGCAATGCCATAAAGTTGGTTCAAAAGCTTATAAATGTAAGCTTCACTATGACAAATACTCATTTCTATTAATAAGTAATTTCTGAAACCAAAATATTTCATAAAAGAAATGCGTGGTTATGACGCCACAACCATGTTTGTTTGTAAATTTCATATAGCTGCATAAAATATACTAATACATAAAACAAAATATTCGTTTTATATTTATTTATTTTTTTGCACCACAACAGGCCAGGAGGCCTACTTACAGTGGTGAATTACATCCCATAACACCCAGGCTTGAAAAAAATCATATTTTAATTTTTGTGTTCTCACCGGGAATCGAACCCGGAACCTTCCGTGCGTGAGTCAAGCGTCTTGACTACTACACAACGGAAGCCTACTGTAACATAAATTTGTTGCAACAAAGAGTGGAAAGATTTTTGAAGAAGAATGTGGAAGTCTAGGCATTTACAGGGCTTAAACCAGCCAATGACAAGCCATAAGCCCTGTAAATTCACAGAAGTCAAGTGATGAGTTTAGGAAATGTGGATCTTTGAACAAAAGTAAAATAGTGAATGTTACACTGTAGGTAAAAAAACCACTTAAACTAGCCAATGACCAGTCATAAGCCCTGTTAATACCTAGACTTTCATATTCCCTACTAAATTATCTATTCCATCCCTGTTGCAACAATTTTAGATCTAAATAACTCCCTAGGGAGGAAATCCAGCCTGTCCACAAACATTTGGACACACTAAAAATATTAAATAATCGATTTTTCTGAAATGATCAACAAAAATAATACGGCGCACTTTAATGTATTATCACATACGTTAAGATTGTATAATAATGTAGAAAGTAATGCTGATATTGATGTATTGACGATACATTAAATAATTATTGGATAACCATAACGCAGTTTATAAAATCAAATAGTCACAAAAAATAATTATCTTATTTTTGTTTTGTACACCGTTTTGTGAAAAGGACCGAAATTATATTGCTAAGGTTTTTGTTACAATCAATATAGTGTAAAGTTTCTGCCAACCAAGTTTTGTGAAAATTCCAATGAAATAAAACGTAAAAATGGCATTTTTCAATAAAAAAAATAAATAAGCGCCATCTATGTTTAAATAGATTCATTTTTTCGTTTAGAATCACCTTAAGGCTGGTATAACGAACGCAAAATTAGAAAATCATACGATGCTGCCATTTTAAAACGAATGTTTTTTTTAATCGCGCAGTAATCAAAAAATAAAAACAAATAAATTAGAAAAAAAAACTTTTTTCAATGGTATTTCTGTTAAAAAATATACTCAAACAATAAGTTTTATGTTAATTAAATATAATTACCTTTAGACCGGCAGATTACGCCATTTCAAATTTAGACTAAACTTAGGTATCTGGTATCTCAATAAAGACTAGGTATTGAACTAAAATTTATTGTAATAATTTGAAGATAATAAATTGAACATGAAATTGGCCGCGTCCAAATTTTGATATTTTGCTTTTGAAAAAAAATACAAGCATTTTTAATTACATACATTTTGTGACATTCTCCTTTATTTTAACTTAAAATTATGCTAAAAAAATTAATTTATTCAATTACTTAAGTTGAAACCTTTTTTAATAGAATTGTTTTATCTTTTTTTGAAAAAAGAAGATAATTCTGGTTGTAATATTCAATTTAAAACAATATCTTATTTACTATTTTATGACCTTCAGACCAGCTCTAAACGTTTTCGGTAATTTTTGCGCGGCTGAAAAAAAGCATTCGTTTTAAAATGGCAAAATCGTTTGTTTTCCTAATTTTGCGTTCGTTTTACCAGACTACAGCCTTAACGTTGCCTGTGTTCATATAAATATTTTAAGATTTTTCACGTTTTATGACCGTTGTCGATTTATTATAAGTTTAAGAGAGCTTGTGTTGATTAAAAACAAAAAATATTGAAAATATATTATTTAATGTCCCTATAAAAAATAAAAAAAAACAACGAAATTTCTTATGATATCTTTGGTACTTATAGGATACAAGAATCAATACAGGACCAAAAGGGTTACACAATTTACGGACGTCGCGGTTGGTAATGATCGATTTTCTATTTTAAAAAAAATACAAGACCTTTTACTCAGAAACAAGAAAAATAGTTTCCCTTTTTTATTGGGGTTGAAATGGGGTAGTGGTGGCTTGTGAAAACTGTGTGGGTATCTTTAATGATCCTAACATGTCAATACCACTAGTTACCAGACATTTGGACGATTACTAGCTTTAGGCTATTTGTTCCGTACTATTTCAAACAGTAAATAATAATATCAATCTAACCAAAGATAAAACAAGATATTGTTTTTGTGTTTATATACCGATATTGTAGTTTTCCGATTACTTATCTCATATTCCGCTATTGGTTGCGTAATGTTGACAACCGCAATTGATTGTTTATTTAGCCCCGTAATGCCAAATGTTTTTTTTTTGTAATACGTAATTACAACCAGAACATTTAACTCTTGTGAGGCTGTGATGTCACACTAGTCAACATTCGATACAAGACCCGGTATGTCTCTCTTTATTTTTAAAATGATGAAGTTGTATTTTTTGTAATCTTCAAATGAAAAATTTTCCACTGGATTTGGAGAGTAAAATTTGTATGGCCATGCTGGATTTTAATACAGAAAATGTGTTTTCTTGCTACGCGAAGAATGAATGTGACGCCAATATAGCAGTTAATCTGTATAAGAGCGAGTGCGAAGACAAACCTCATAACAAGGGCAACAGAGACGCTGTTTTGTGGCCACTGTTTGTGATAAAAGAGATAATATGGGAGTTGCTTTATTATTTACCTTGCTTATAATATACAAGGTTTATATTACAAAAAGTGGATTTTTCTGCAATTAAGTATCTTAAAATTTATTTAAACTATTGGGATCAAGAGGGATATTTATGTTGGCTAATCAGGAACATCTCAGCATTTGCTCACGTGGAGAGGAAACCACTTAAAACTCTTCAAGAGAAGCCGGCCTGTTGGCAGTAGTCAACAGGCCTTCCGTTCCACTATAGGAGTGTTCGGCATTTTGTTCCCTATTTTGTTTTTTTTTATCAATTGCCTGCACTATATTTATCATGTATGATACTACCTCTCGTGTGAGTTCATTATTACCTATCATCGATGGGATGTCGCATAGATCTTCACCCAGGCTTCTGCATCACGTTTCCAGCTGTTTTTGAAAACTAAAAAAAAGGGCAATGCATCAATGGTGAGGGACATTTTAAGGAGTTTCATCGTCGCATGGGCAGCTGTCAATTTCAGAGAGCTAGAAGTGATGCAGTTAGCTCATGAACCCACCATGACCCGTAAGCATCTGAGTGAGCTCGAAGCCAGCATTCTGCATTTTTCTGAAATCATAGTCATGGAATATTGTAGGGAAAAACATTTTAGTTACACTTTTGGTTGTCTCACTCAAATAACGATCGTTCCAGAGTTGATAGATCCTGATTCATATTTTTCTTTTGGCAAAACTGAGTGGAAAATCGGCGAAATCAGAGGCTGTTTTCCTAAGCGTAGCTTCCTGAGCTTTTTCGTCAGCCTTTTTGCTGCCAAGGATTTCACAATGTGATTCTGTTGGTTATTGACAATGATGGGGGATGCACGCACACATGTAAGATAACCGACGTATTTTTGATTTTTTAATTATTTTCCTATAACAGGACTAAATGAAATGTTTGGTTTTATAAATGATGGAAAGTAAATTATTTTACAGTATGGTCATGTTATTTTTTTTTAATTTCTGAAATTTATAATATTACGCCCTTTGCTCATAATAACAAGATGTTCCATCACCACGTGCAAACGAGTTATTTACCACATTCTTTGAAGAGTTAATAATCTTATAATGGCACCTTAAGCGTGGGAGTGATCACCTCACCTACATGTTACAAAAATAATTAAAACGCTTTGCGGTTGATAAAAAAATACAGTGCCCAATGTAATATTAAGAACAATAAAGGAATGATGATGGTGGTTAAATTCGTATTAGAGCCGGGATGTGGGTCGCGATTACAAACGCTGTCTTTATCGGTTCATATCGAGACGGTATAAAGTAAAAACGATATTTATGTTCGAAAATATGTATATTTGTGTGAAAAATTGAAGTATCTTCGTTAGTGATCTGAAATTGAAAAGCGATTTTTCAAAATGACCACGTGCTTGAGTCCCCGAGTTCGATTTCTGGAAAGGTCGAGATAGAATATTGATTAGAAAGGTTGATCTTCACTGTTTTTTCCCTTTTTTTAAACTAAAAATATGACTGTTAAAAAAACATTTTAAGTTAATTACAACTCCTTGAATTAATCATTAGAAAAAAAATATATATTTATTTAAAAAAAACGTGTTTTAAGACTAGTACTTGAAGCATAAGGCTGACCACCTTACAATCAAGTAAAATATGATAAAAATAAGTTGCATTTAGTAGAGCGGTTTCCAAACTTTTTGCTGCTACGCCCCGAAAAAAAGTCTTGACTTCCTATATTTATTTTTTTTATTGTTATTTGTTTTACAGAAACAAACAGTAGACAATGATATAACAACATAAAAAAGATACGGTTTAAGGACAGACCAGCGAAGTTTCAAAATAAAAATCATACATATTAAATTGTGGTACAACAAAAGGGTGTGTTTGTGTGTGTGTATGAGAGTAAGTGTATAGGTGTGTTTGTGTGTATGTGGGAATAAGTATTCAGGTGTGTGTAAGTGTGAGCATCGTTAAATAGCAAGTGGGATCATATCGCAGTCAGAACGAATCAGTCTTAATTTATTTTTAAATAAATTAGAAGGCGTGTTAAATTTATCAATAAATAAAAGAAAGCGTTATAGCTAGACCAAAAACGATAAAGGAAAGAGTGTTGTGCATAGTTAGTGATACAGACTTGCAGATGGAATAATTACTTATTTCTTTTCACGCAAAAGGGGACATTAATATTAATTTTGGGGAGTAGGTTAAAAGAGTCTACTTTATTATTTAATAATTTATATAAATAGTACAGTTCAGATATAGTGCGTCTATTTTCAATGGTAAAAAATCCATTGTGTTAAGCAGATTGGCTGTAAGTGCATTGTTGTTATAATATAGACACGTTTTAAATAATAAAAACGGTATGAAAACAAAAAAATACAATAATTTACAGAATAATAACAAGGTTATGCAAAAATATATACGTTTAGGTATATTTATTTTGGAGGATGGTACATAATCTAATATTGAATGTGAGGGTTGTTGTTGTTTATTGGCACAGTGTTTATAAAATCTTGGGAGCAATGTGGAGAGTGCCACTCGTATCTGCTTTTCGACTAATAACCTAGCTCGATATTTGGTTTTCATTGCAACCCGTGCCGAATAGCCCATTTCACATAAATAAGACGTTACAAACGGTAAAAGCACTTGCATTTATTTGCAATACAAAGATTCACACGATCCGCTCAGATTTATTAAAAATCATATAATTCTGTCAATTTCTTTTTTTTTAAAATTAGCGCCTCTCCTGGCGTAGTCTGCGCCTCCCAGGTTGAAAATCGCTGATTCAGTGTACTAATGCAGTGCCCTATGCACCATCGGGTGTGGATATGAGTATGATATGATAATTTGGTTGGATTTTTTGAAATAAAACGTTTCAACCATTATTTTTTTTTATTTATGAGTCTTTCCTGGTTGTGCCATTATAAACTGTGTCTGGGTTATCAAGTAATGCAATTTTTTTATTTTTACTCTTTATATAGATAAACAGTTTACATACATATGCATAAGGGCAGGCATATTGCCTTAAGGCAATTTCTTCCTACCCACCCAAACCGTTCAATTTGATAAAATCAGTGGGATATGAATATGTTCAAATATGTTGTTGGTTTATTAATAATATCGGTATTATGTTTTTTTTTATAAATGAATGTGAATAATGTATGTTTAATGTTTTAAATAAATGAATTTAAATTTACATAAGTGAGTTGACTGTTTCACTGTACAATATGTACTGTATATAGGCCTCCGAATTGAAACGGTTAAACGCTTAACTGTTAAGGCCTGTTCAAACAGCAAAACATGACTGGTCTATGCATCTGTTAGGGGTTGTTTAACCCATTGAGTGCGGTGGTATATTGTCTGGACACTTGGCGTATAGTGTTCTCTGTCGCGTTAACTCGTGAGCTAAATGTGCAAATTTGAATCTATTGCTCTGTAAATTCAGACAAATTCTTAGTTAGAAGTTGAACGCGAATTAAATTTACAGTAATATCCTCACCACACTAGAAACGAGACATTATAATAGATGTGGACTACAATTGAATGTTGAATCTCTTTTGTAACATAAAACTGGGTTTTATTTGACAAAGTAAGAAGGCAATATTTTATTATTTAGTAAACTACTAACATATTTTAGACACAATAGTTTCAGAATGAATGTTTTAGTAAAGTATCATAATAATAAAAACAAAAAACATAGTTTCATTTCTCTTTTTCTTTTCATTTTCAACATTGATCGGGTTTTATATACAATCAGAGCAAAAGATTGGCGGGAGACTTAAAATATTCTAATATTATTTTTAAGTGTAATCAGAGGTTGTCAATCATGATACAATAAAATTATGGAAAAAAACGAGAACTGTTTTAGTTACTAACTTGTTTTTGAACAATAATCCAACAATCTTTCAATATAGTCTTTTATAAATATTCCACTGTAATAGTCATTAAACCTATTAAATTCACCCCTTTTCTCTATTTTCCTTCCATCCCTCCATCGCTCCATCCCCTCTTTATTTTTTCAAGTATTTCTTTAACAACATAGAAATTTTTCATAATTTAATCAGTTCATGTGTGATTTGTGATAATGTTCTAAACAAATTCCAATGGCTAGGAACAAATAAAAATGAAAAGTGACGTATTAAAGGCTTGACCAATAGAATGACCGTTTTTGAAGGAATCCAAAATTACAAATTTAAACATATTTTTTGTGCTATTAATAAGAAGCATTTAAAAAAAAATTAATTAAAAGTATTTTATAGATCTGCATTACTTTAAAAATGTTTAAAAAACGTGATTTTTCCCCATTACTAAAATCCCTGTATGTACGCAAAAATACCGCACAAATTGATCTGGAAAGGATAGTAAAAGCGATAGTATAACCTTTCACCGGTAAGTAATGTTTTTATCTTAACTAATACTTGTTGAAAATAGATTTTTAAATGTTAAAAAAATTATTTATCAATTTGTAACCAGTATTAATTATACATATAACGTAATTGTAAGCTATCTCCTGTCTCTGTCCTGCTTAGTCGGGCGTATAGTGAAACGATAAACAAAGGTGACGCGTGTGCGGAAGGGAGTGACATACTGAATAGAACTTACAGTAGACCGATGTGAACAGTCTGTGCTTTTTACTGTATTACTTGTTTTGCTTGTCAAAGTCGACGTGATATAACGTTACAATTCTTGCTCCCTCCGCTGGTCATTTTTTTCCTTTGGGGACATTTTTTTAGCTCGGTTTTGTATAAAGTGTCATCTTTTTATATTATATCTCAATGCAAATATGTGGCAAAACTGTCTACGGTATGTGCACAAATGTCGAGATCGTTTAAATGATCGTGATCGTCAAAATTAAAAAAGGGTGTTACGTTGGTTTGAATAAAGTACCTGTTCACAACTTTAAAGATAAATCAATATTAGTGAGTTTTATTAATCGATATATATATTATTTTTATTTTATTTTATTTTATTTGGGATTTTTACAGCTATAACATAAACAAAATAAGTAGAAAAATATTAACAACTCTAGAGCCAATTAAAAAAAACCACTGTAAATCTAATGACACATAATATATAAGAAAAGAATTTCACGTAATTGTATGTGTGTGACCTTTGTATTCATGTGTATGTAATATGTAACAATAATTGTTATAAACTTGTAATTATATTAAAAATGGTACAAGAAAGAGCTTGGTAAAAATTTTGAAACCTTTTTATTAAAATTAAAACCAAGAAATGTTATAAATTGTATTTTTTAAAAGTATGTAAAATTTCAAAACCGAATTCTAAAAAAAAGCACTTATTTTTAAATTGAACAGATATACACTGAATGAACAATGTGCGATGGGTCCCATACAATACGGTAGGTAACCACAAAATGCAGTAAATACAATATAATGTCAACAATAAAACAAGGTTTGACAATACGCGAACGTTGATTCAAAACGAACATACAAAATTATATGCACCTACATAATATATAAATAAAGTATTTGTGTTATTTTTTTTGTATTGCTGTTGTTTTTCTGAATAAACAAAAATTAAATTAAATTAAACTAAATAACATGCAAGTTTGATAGAAATAATTCGAATAAAAAAAATCAGGTGTCACAAACAGTACAAATAAATAATAGAATAAAGAAAGACTTCACATCAGCCGCTCGCGCTATGAAAAACCGATCAGCTAACGACATAGGTTTTCTATACAACCAATCAAATATATTATGTAAATAACCATTTGACTCCGTTGACCAAGAAACTCCTAACGTTGACCAAATCCTAGTTGAAGGACGAGAAGGGATATAAATATGTCCGGATGAAATATGGTATGATTCATGCAAGATTGAATGATACCTCAAGTGTCCACATTATAAACACTGAGACAGATTTAAACAAGTTTATTTAATACGTTTATTATTTATTATTGTAAACTTGTTTGTTAATAAATTTGTATAAACCACTTATTATATATTTTTTTTTAATTACACTTCGACCGGTTTCGAGGTTACTACTTCATCGTCAGGAATTTAACTAACTTATAATTACACGCGTTGCTATTTATATAATAAAATATTGTATGAAAGAGACATAAAATTGAAAGAAAGAGAGAGAAAGAAGATAAAATAAATCATAACGGGAATAGTTTTAAAAGAGGACTCGAAGTTAAATTTAATTGATTATTTATTATTTGAAGTTTTTGATTAATGGCTTAACTTATTTCTAATCGTTCTAAATTATCTAAACGAAAACCATTTTTATTGACATGCAAAATTTCTACACACGTTTCTTGATTAAATTCATGGTTTTCGGATATAAGATGATTTGCGAATTCTGAAAAATTATTATTACTCAGACACCTCATATGTTCTTTGATTCTAATTCTAACGTTTATTATTATTTATTTCGCTCGCCTTTACTGAGATTTCCATGTGTATTTTTTATGTACTCGTACTATTAATAATTGTTCTTGATGGGTTGGTAACCCTTATTTCTAAAAGCAAACGCTCGCTTTATTATATTATTATATACTCATATGCTTACTTACGATTCAACAATATTTATCTACGACAAAAGTCTCTCCATCTTTATATCTCTTTTATTTTTATTTGCGAATAATCATAATGATGTGCGGCGTTTGCTTTCGAAATAATTTGTAGTGTTTTTTTTTCTTATTTCTTTTTCTTTTGAATTAAGATAATTGTTTATTTTATGTTTTAGAATATTTGTTAACATGTTGTGGTGCTATTTGTGCAAACCTGTAATTGTCTTGTTAATTATTTGTTTTTTTTTTTATATATGATAATTGTAGCTATTGGTTATCCGAATAAAGAATAATAAAAAAAAATGTAGAAAAAAAGAAAATACAATCCAAGAAACACTTAGTGAAGATGAACTTGTTGAACGTTGGCAAAATCTGCATGCGTGCATAAAAAGTAGAGTAAGCGAGATTTGTATGGAAAATATACAGTCGTGTTGCGTTTAGTACTCTCTGCATGCCCTTACGGAGAAAAGAAGGGATGGGTTATTGTTGTTACACACCGTTTAAAATTCATATTTCTTTTGTAATTATTTCAATACGATCACAAAAATAATAATAGTGCTTACTTTTAGGAATCGGGCGGGTTTCAAAGCCTGCTTTGAAAATAACATAATTTGAAGGGGAGTTTGATTGCCTCACTCCGTGGTAGCTTTGAGCTTTCGACGCGTTGTGAATTTATTTTCTATATCAAAGCTTCGGCCAAGTCACGTTGAACTTTTACTGAAAAACTCGTTTCATTATTTATTTATGCACCCGAAAACATAGGAAAATAGAAATATGGCGATCAAGGAATTTCAATATGTGAATATTTTTTTAACAATCTCAAAAGGTTGATGTTTGAAATATTTTAACTTTTTTATAAACATTCGAATATTAATAATATGGAACAAAAGGACATAATTAAAATAAAATAACTGACTTATTTTTACCATAAAAAATAAAATTAATAAAGTAACATTGAAATGATTTTTTTTGTGTATTGAGGCATCTATGGTTAACAAAGTTAGTTGAAAAATCATTTATACTATCGTATTGTCAACATTATTAACTCCTTATCTTTACTCAGTAGTGCAAAAAGCACGGCATTGATAAAAAAAAAATGCACTGTATTTTGGAATGAAGTTATAAGAGAACGAACACAGCAAACTCCGATGACAACCAATATTGAATCAACTGCTCCACAAGTGTATAGCGTAGGTTTTTGTTATTTTCATTGTGTGTTTTGTAATATAAATAATGTAGATGTACATAAATACCTTATTTTTAAAACTATCCGAATAATTGTTAATTATCTTGGTTTTTTTAAGTAAGTCTTCTTTGTTTATTCTCAAATGTAATTTCAAAAAAGTTTATTGTTAAGTGTCCTCGGCACGGGAAACCCCAGTGAAGTCTTATTATTTTTATTATTAATTATAGTTTGTAAGCGAAAAATATGAATAAATAAATAATCATCAAGCTGAGGCGATACGGTTGGCTTGGCCATGTACTGATGACGCCTGTTAGAATGATCGATTTGCTAAACAAGTTATTTTTTTAACAATTGTTTTACCTTACATTTTTCCATAATAAAACTAATTGCATATTTTTCATCAATTGCCTGAATTTACCTTCATATTCTTAAAAAAGAACACTGTATTTACAAGGTGCTTTTAGTGTTTTTTTAATCTGATCTATAATATATACAAAATGCTTATTTTTCGATCTTCGAATTTCTCGTTTTTCGGATAAAGCTATGAGGAAAAAATAATGTTTATCTATTGGGGATTTCAGCGAAATTGCATCTTGTATAAATCTTTTAAAGACTCTGTATCATCCATCGCATCTTGATTCGGGCCATTCCAACGGTCAAACAGTTGAATTTATGGGTCTTAGTTCATAGGGGTGTTATATCAGGTTCGGTATCAGAATGACTTAAGCGTAAGTCCACATAATGCGCGTGCTTAGGAATCACACTTGGGGATGATAAGGGGCTTATTGTAATGGAGAGGTTCAAAAGATCGAGTGTGGAGAGAAATCTATAAACATGCTTTGTACCATTATGCGTCTTAGAAATAAAAAAAAACACGAAAAGAACTAAACGTCACAGAAATATTAATGACTTACAAAAAGCAACTCATTTTTAGATTTTTTATTTATTTATTATTTACACACAAATATACATTTTTATTATTTTTTAAAACATTTTCAAAATTATATTTTTTACAGGCCTCACCAAGCCAATTAATATGGCTGGTCGGTAAAGATCCTTTATATTAAAACATATGATAACACTACATAGTTATATAATAATTACTACTAACTTAAATATAAGGAGCGAAAAAAAAGTACACATAATGTATGTTTTCAAATAATATTTGGAAAAATGTAAAAAAAAAAACGAAAAAAAGTAAATCACCCACGCGATAAAAGTTTCGGCTCTTTTACTTCACAAAAGTCAACAGATGGAAGAGTTGAGGAAATGTGAATGTTCAAACATGAGCAGAATGGTGAATGTTACACAGTGCGTAAAGTGGCCACTTAAACCAGCCAATGACAGGTCATAAGCCCTGTAAATGCCTAGACTTCCATATTCCCTTCTCAAATTTTTTTTCCCTCTCTGTTGAAATAAATTTAAATACGAATAACTCCCTAGGGAGGAAATCCAGCCAGTCTGCAAGCATTTGGACATAATCAAACATTGTTAAAATCATCATGTTTGATTTCGGGCGCTCTTATTTTTTGACGTTTAATCATCAGTGTGGCCATATATGAAGCAAAAATTAGTCGCATGGAAATAAAAATATCTCGAAATACAGGATAGAGAATATACATAATTGCACCTTATAACCAATTTCTAAATGATATGGGATCTACAGTATTCCATCATAAAGAAAACTATTTCAGTAGAATTAATAAAAAAAAAAAAACAAAAGCCTCCATTACAAAAAGTCTTCCATTTGTTGACTTTTGTAAAGCAAATGAAATGTGGATGTTTAAATTTGGGCACAATGGTGAATGCTCAGGTGGGAAAAGTGACTACTTAAAAAAGTCAATGACAGATTACAAGCCTTCTCAATGTCTCTACTTCTATATAGCCTTCTCAAAAAAAGTTTTCTTTTTGTGATACAATAAATTTAGATTTAAATAACTCTCTAGAGAGGAAAATTCAGTCTGTCCACAAACATATGGACGTACTGAAACATTCTTGAAAGAGAGTTTTATCTTATTTTATTTGGAAAACTAATAGTTCTATATAAACCTTTAAAGTCAAGTTTATATATATAGTTTAGTAAATATATACTTAACTTAGTAAAGACAATATAAACAAAGAAGTTTTATAAGAATAAAAATTAGAACATAAAATAAATTTAAAAAAAGAATGCATGAAATTGTAATTTTTTTAACAGTTGAAGTATATGGGGAGTGATTAGAACAGAAATATACAAAATTTTGAGAAAAGGTGTCTTAGAAGAATGTTTGCTGACTGTTTTTCGGCAGTTTATGCCAGAACTACGGGACGCGAACCTGACTTGGGAGGCTCTTTGTGGACACCATTTGCTCTAACTAGGGAGTGGACGTAGAGTGATGATGATAATGAAGATTAGGACAGGGATGCATCAAGAGAGAACAAGAAGGAAAGCGGAGAGTTAAAAACCATACAATATTATTATTGTTGTGTATATATCAAGTGACATAATGCATTTTAAGTGTCGATTTTTAATCTGACAGTGATGTCAATGTCTTTAAATTCAGTATTGTACACTGAAAAAGTCCTCTGGGAAAAAATAATTTTTAACAGACGTTGTTTTACTCGTTGGTACTTGAAACAGGTAGTACTGTCTTCAAATCCTGGTTGGAACATGTGTATGGTTATTTAACTGTGTATGGTAACTCTGCACAGTAGACTAATCCTGCCACAATTTTGCATGGCAGTAGTTGGTCCGCATTTATTCCTAGTCCGATTTTAATTCTATCACTACTCTCAAAGTACTATTTACTGCCTTAGTTAGAAGTAATTTAGAATTCAATTCAACAGTTTGGTCACCTTATTACAATGTTCATATTTTAAAATAAGAAAGAGTGCAACGTAAATTCCCTAGATTCATCAATTACAAACTTAATAAATATACCCATTGAAAATATTGATAACAACAATTTATTATGTACACTAAATATGTCAACTCTTTGCAAAAGCAGGCTTATAAATGATTTATTACATTTATATAAAATAGCAAATGGCGTATTGGACGTCCCGAAATTAACTAGTGTTATCAGCATAAAAGTACCTGCTCGAAATGCTCGGCAGCTAAAGTTATTTTTCGAATCTCCTGGCAGTCACAATTATTATTACAATTCACCAATACCTAGACTACACCGGCCAGCGGTCAGCGGCTAGGTAACGAGTATGGTGAAGTTGATATATTTCGTCTGTCTTTATATAATTATAGGTTAAGTATTCAGGTTATAAATTAATCTGTGAAAAAAATATTAATATTGTCATTATTTACTATTTTTTTCATGTATCTCGATAATAATGTTTATACTTATGTGTATGAATAGATATATATATATGTAAGCATGCATGTATGTATACGTGTGAATGTATGTATACATGTACATGTGAATGTATATGTGTATGTTTTTATATGTAAGTATATTGATTATATTTTTATATACCCATATACTTATGTTGGTACATTTCCTGATTTTTACTTAATATATTGTATATTTTGGTTTTTCTTATGTTATCTTGAATTTCAACTAAATAAACATACTTATGTTTCAATGCTGCACATAAATGTATTTCCAATAAATGTAAAAGCCTGTAGGTTGTGTATATTAATAAATAAATAAATAAATATGTAAAATGAACACAATCCAAAGTTTGATATCAATCATTCATTAGTTCAAATTAAATATGTACATTTACATGATTATTTTTGTTTTTCGGATTCATAAATGATGAGGATATGCGGTGACAGGGAATTATGACAAAAAGGTATTTGAACATTGTTTTCCGGTCACTGTCTTGCAGATGCCTCCCTGGTGCTGTGCAAAAAAGATAACTGCATGTCGGAACTTTAGATAAAAAAAAAATTACGCTTCGCTGTCCTGTTTTCCACACCTCAAAACTAAACCGATTTTGTTTTATTTTTAGATATAGTATCAGAATAAAAATCGTTGTATTGATACGTTTTGCGTTTTTTGAAAAAAAAAATAGTTTATCAAGCGCCCAAAGTCAGCTGATAAAACTGTTTTTTTTACTGGTTTTGATTGTCTGTAAATCGTTACAAAAGGGACACGCCAGTGGTAAATATCTATAGTGTGTAAAAAAGTCACTGCTATGGTGCTATGATCCAGAGAGAAAGTACAGGAATACGTTTGCATGAAGAAAAATCAGACCCCGTTTCCTTTTAAGACTAAACGTTATTTATTATGTCCAAATGCTTGCAGACTGGCTGGATTTTCTCCCTAGGGAGTAATTCAGAATTAAATTTATTTCAACAGAGAGGAAAATTTTTTTTTGAGAAGTGAATATGGAAGTCTAAGCATATACAGAGTTTTTGACCTGTCATTGGCTGGTTTAAGTGGCCACTTTACACACTGTGTAACATTCATCATTCTGCCCATGTTTGAACATCCACATTTCCTCAACTCTTCCATCTGTTGACATTTGTGAAGTAAAAGAGCTGAAACCTTTATCACGTGGGTGAGATTCATCCGGCTGAACCAAATCTCTATTGAAATAAATTGAAATATGAATAACTCCCCACGGAGAAAATCCAGCCAGTTTGCAAGCATTTGAACATACTCAAACATTGTTGAATTAACCTGGTAAAAGAAGAAGTATAAAAATTGTTTTCAAGCGTTGCTTAGCAGGTGATTTGGTTCAGTCGTATATATCTCATCCCAATCTAACCTCAATAAGTTATTAATTATACTTACAAAACTCAAATTAAATTAAATTTAAATACTTAATTTATTGTTTATTGAAACTTTATGTTGTGATTTTTATTTTGTAATAAAAACATTTTAAAAGATAAGTATATTATATACAGTTAATATTTGAAGTACTAACTTTGTGGTTATTCATTACAATAAAATAAATAAAACAACTTTGTTTTTAACCACTAATTTTTATTTTTCTCCGACTGGTTTCAAAGCAAACAAGCTTCTTCGTCAATGTTTACGTAACTAGATATAGAGTTTATAGAGTTACGTAAACCTTGACGAAGAAGCTTGGTTGCTTTGAAACCGGTCGGTGAAAAATAAAAATTAGTGGTTAAAAACAGTTGTTTTATTTATTTTATGATAAGTATTTTTAAGAAAAATATCCGAAACAAAAAAATATAACAAAAAGTATGGTATTTGTTCCTACTATAGTAGTGCGAACATTGCGGTATAAATTTAAGCAAGAGTACCCTAGTAGTAATTAATGGAAAAAGTCCAAAAGTTTGGCTTGCCACTTTCGTCTACTCAACTCAAAAAAACAAGAAAATATCTTAACTATTAATAAAGAAAGAGCGCAAAATCTAATGTTTCCGATAAAACCCGTCTTTCTCAAAGGAAGTAAACATTTTTATAAGATTGTAAGCATATAAACATATTATATTGACGTAGGAGTGATTAATCTTTTAAGCTTAAATAAAAATGCCGTGAGTTCATCACTACCCACGTAATCCTCAATAAATGGGAAGCAATAATTTACCCGATAAAACAAGGCCCCTTTGTAGCACGTGTATTCCTCATTATATGATAAAAGGGTTGATATTGGAAGTTAAGTACACCCTCATTATGTATTCACCCCCCGATGATAGAGAGTCGTAAAACGATGAACGCGCACTATCGGAACATTTTTCTCCCGAGAATTTTAGCGATTTACGTGTTCGTAAAATAACAGTTTTACTTCTGGTTTCGAACAGTGTAAGATATACTATTTTTAGGTATTTTGAATTCAGTATCAGAGCGCTGTGTCAACCTACGAGTAGACGAGATAAATTGATAAGTTTAGTGCTACCAACATTTTTATGAACTGTTAGCCTCATATATTTGGTCCTCAGGTTCTCAATGACCCGATATTTCATGCGTCAGCTAGTCAATATCTTACAACAGAAAGGAAAACTGTCAGCTTGTGCGTTTCTATGGTAAAAGAAAGAATTTAATATGATCAACAATGTTTGAGTACGTCCGAATGCTTGCAGACTGGCTGGATTTCCTCCCTAGGAAGTTATTCATATTTAAATTTATTTCAACAGAGAGGGAAAACATTTTGGAGAAGGGAATATGGAAGTCAAGGCGTTTACAGGGCTTATGACCTATCATTGGCTAGTTTAAGTGGCCACTTTACATACTGTTTAACATTCACCATTCTGCTCATGTTTGAACATCCACATTTCCTCAACTCTTCCATCTGTTGACTTTTGTGAAGGAAGTTTCTCAAAAAAAATCCCTACCTGTTAAAATAAATTTTAATATAATATGATGTTTATGATTTACGTGTGTATATATATCTTGATTCGCTATCTCATTTTTTTTATTGTTGAGGGCAACGCAACATTTCCCCTTTTTTAGATGTATTTAGTATAGTATAGTAATAAAGTGTTTAATTATTTTTCAATCAGTAAAAAAACATTAAATAATCATTCAGTCTCTGTTAAGATGATTTTTTGGTACGGTAAAATCGTTAAAAGGTTAAATTAAAAAAAAAAAAATCATATTTGTTAAGAGGATAAACCGTATCCGAGAAATTGGAAAAATAGGTGTTTTAACATTGTTTTTCTATCACTCTCTCGTAAATCCTTACTTATACTATGCGAAAAAGACAACTGCTTATCGGACTAATTTTGCTTAATTAGAATCGAGAAAAAATAAGTTTCTTTGACTAACTTTTTGCAACTCAAAACTGAACCAATATATTTGTTTTTTTTTTTTTAAGTGAAAAAATGTAATTTTGTGTGTCTAAACATTTTCTGTTTTTCAAAATTATCAATCATATTTGTCTACCGTATGTCCAAAAACGGCAGATAAAACTGGGCACTTTTTTTTGCTTTTGGATGGTCTTAGCTCTATGAAAAAAATGTATTTATCAAAACAATAGATATATTATTGTTATCAAAAACAATTTTCATTTTGTGGTATGACATTTTATACTTATATGTTTATAAATTTGTAAAAACCACTTTTATTTAGAGTTATACTTCGACTGGTTTTGAGGTTACTACCTTATTTGTAAATTTAATTGTTTAAATTGCCCAAATTTCTATGTTGGAACAATTTCACGTAAATTTAAAGTTAGAATCAAAGAATATAAAAGATGTCGCAGTAATAATAATTTCTCTGAATTCGCAAATCATCTTTTATCCAAAAAACATAATTTTTTGAATTTTTTTTTTATTATTATTAATAAAACATATAATGCAAAAATTACATATTATACTCCACAGAGTTATTAGAAACTCATTTGGGACCGTACATAAGAAAAAACATTTATTTGACAATATATAATATCATACAAATAAAGACATCCGATATAAAAAGAAAACATTATTGTATAAGAAACTTAAAACACCATCTTATATAAACTACATTTATAATTATCAATATCAAAAAGATTTGAGATTTTTTTTTTCAATTGCGACACTTCTGGATTTTTATTAAGTTTTTCGTGTCTTAGCTCATCAGACAGTTTATTATATTTGGAATGGCCAATATTTTCCAATGACATACTGCCAAACTTTGTTGAGCGAAACTTAGACAAATGAAGATTCCTTGAATAACGCGTATTGTAATTATGAATATCATAATATTCATCATAACCAAATTTGTGTTTTAAATTTGAGTGAGCAGAAAAGTTGATGATATTTAAAATAGTATTGGTCATGTCATGCAGTGGCATTACCTTGAAAGGAAGTATATTTGTTTGTCGGTAGATATCCTTGACATGGGAATCCCGTTTAAGTCCAGGAATGTTTCTTAGAGCTCTGTTCTGAAGAACTTGTATTTCCGAGATCTGATTTTTGCTGGCAAAACCCCATATGCATGATAAATAAGATAGGTGGGAATGAATAAAAGCGTAGTTGACAGCAAACAAAACGGAATGAGGAAGCAAGCCTCGAAGTATATGCAATACGCCAGTTACGGGTGCTATTTTTGATTTAACATGCTCAAATTGGTAACTCCATGAAAGTTTGGAAAAAAAAAATTTCAATCAAGAAACGGGTGTAGAAATTTTGCATGCCAATAAAAACGGTTTTTGTTCAGTTAAGAACGATTAAAAATTAGTAATGCCATTAATCAAAAACTTCAAATAATAAATAATAAATTAAATTTAACTTCAAGTCCTCTTTAAAAAATATTACTTTAATGATTCATTTTATCTTCTTTCTCTCTCTTTCTTTCATTTTTCTGTCTTTTTCAAACAATATTTTATATCGTAAATAGCAAGGCGTGTAATTATAAGTTAGTTCAATTCCCGACAATGAGGTAGTAGCCTCGAAACCGGTCGAAGTTTAACTCTTAATTAAAGTGGTTTATACAAATTTATAAACATATAAGTGTAAACAATAGACACGCTAATGGTTAACGTCTATAGTACGTAAAAAAATCAATACTAGATTCCCATAATCCAGGGAGAAAATACGGAAATAAGTTTGTATAGACCACCTTTCCTCTAAAGATACAATTATCGGTTATCTGTACTTGTCTACAAAGATTCAGACTGATTAAGCCGTTTTTGATAATGTGTCAAAGTGTAAATTAATTCTTATACCTGTCTCCTTTTCATTTGCCAAATTCAATCCTGTCCTTATTGCACCCATGTAAAGTTTCGAAAAACAAATAAATAGTTTTTATTTGTCATCCGGTGTCAGTTCCCGCTTTGAACTCGATATTAGAAATTGTTAATTGCCAATCAATTTTCGGTACAAAACGCATCGTTTCATAAAAAAATAATTAATAATAAACAATAAGCATTAATAAATTTATTGTAAAAAAGAAAATTAAGATATTACTGTGGGGAATTTTGCCGCAGTTTCCAGAGTAATTAACTTTTTTTTTTAAAAGTCAGTAATTCGCTCCATTTTCATATTATCCATTTGCGCTGTAACATTAATAAAATTTAAAATACCTGCGGTCGTGAACTAGCTCACGCTTCGCAAAGACGTCCCCAAATTTAAGTTTATTAATTCAACTTAATATTTTCGGCGCAGTACCATCCCAATGTTCTTCTATTAAATTAAATTCGGATGCGAAATTGATGTTGAGAATATTTCCGTCATCAAAACAAATTAAAAACATTGCCTTGATAAAGGGGTGGATGTTGCAAAATGTTAAATTTGAAGCCATTTTACATGGCAGTTGCAAACTAATTTAAATAATTATTACATAAAACACAAAATGAGAAACATAGATATGGAAATTGACAAACAAACACGCGTCGCGGCGTAGTCGTTTACGGCCACCTGTGAAACTGGCGTCGCAGGTTTGACCTCCACCAGTTACAAGAAAAAATCCAAGAAAGATCTTTTCTCAATTGGTCCGTGTGTTGGGGTGTATTTTCATAGTAAAATAGAAACTCAGTGGGTTAATTATAATAAAAACTCTTTAATTCAACAGAGTTGGATAATAATTTAAAGGATAAATTCCACCCTCAAGGAGTTACAAATCATCATCATCATTCCATTTCCGCAACGAATGGTGCATTGGACACTGCATTGGTATACCAATCACTGTATATCTTGACCATTTTCGTTACAAGAAGGTACGACGATTAGTTTAACGGTTCAGGTACCAGTCCAGGAACTATGATATTGCTGTCTACCTTTTTAATTTACAACACCTAGTGAGAATAAACAGAGCCTAATATGTTTGCTTGTGTTTTAATTGTGCTTATTTGTATATTTCTTACCTCCTTTACTGTTTTGCAAACAAAATATATAAATACTTTACATTCAACAATGTTTTGAGGATGTCCAAATGTTTGCAGACTGGCTGAAAATTCTCCCTAGGGAATTATTTAGATCTTAATTTGTTGCTTTAGAGAACGAAAACATTTTTGAAAAAGGAATATGGAAGTATAGGCATTTACGGGGCTTAAAGCCCGTCATTGGCTGGTTTAAGTGGCCACTTTAAACACTTTGTAATATTTGTAATTTTGTCTATGTTTAAAAATCCACATTTTCTTGACTTTTCCATTTGTTGACTTTTTTAAAGTAAAAGAGCTTAAACCTTTTTAATGTGGGTGAGATTCATCCGGCTAAACTAATTTCCCTACTAGGCATCGCCTGAAAACAATTTTACATTTTTTATACTTCATCTTATACCAGTTGGTTAATTCAACAATATTTTAAGTATGCCTAAATGTTTGCAGACTGGCTGGATTTCTTCGGTAGGGAGTTATTTAACATTAAATTTCATTTTATAATATACCGTTCCGCCTTGGGTCGAATTTCAAATTCGCATCGTGGTGTAGTGGCCGACGGTCAAAGCGTTTTCTGACAATGAATGATGTCTCGGATTCAATTCCTGACAGGGATAACATGATATCTAAATGTAAAAACATTGTTTTTATTGCAGTGCACAATGCACCAATTATGCGAATAACAGTTACGTAGTTATGTAGTAGTGCCATAGACACACGGATCTGAGGTCCAAGATAATAACTTTATTCTGTCATAAAAATATTTTTTAATTGTTTTAAAGTTTCATGGCAGTTTAAGAAAAAATACTCATTAGGTACTCATTTTCTTCATTAAATAATATACAAATACTTTATTTAACTTAAGATTGAAAAAAATATATACACAATATATAACAATATAAAATTTATAATAACTGTTTAGAATAAGTCATTTTTGTTTTTTTTTTTTAAAGGAATGTATTTTTATCTTAAACAAAATAAGCATCAGAACCAATTAGTATTCTTAAAATCTTTACCGCGTTTATTAGCGCAAAGATTTTGTTTTCCTAAAACATGTTTTTGTCTAAATATTGCTTCGTAACAAAATTAACAGATGACCAGCAAGATTTATTATGCCCGTTAACAAAGCTCTATCTAAAATCGTTTTAAAGAAGCCAAGCCAAGTCGTTAATGATAATATTAATTGATCAATTATATTTATATATTACGTCTGTCGCAGTGGCGCACCCAGGACTTTTTTGGGGTGGTTTGAAATTTTGTAGGTAGTTTTATTTTATTTATTAATTGTTATATATATGGCCTTAGCCAATTACAACAGTTATATGAAATGACAAATGTACAAGAATCTGAGAACAAGAAACAATGTAGCAAAGACAAATAAGGGCAATCAATGGTGGTATACAAAACACGATCAACATATAAGACCTTGAGCCCATCCATCTTTATCCCATACTGTTTACGTGGTTAAAAAATGCCAAGTTATGTGACAAATTGACTCATCTACACATCCTGAGCATTGAGGCATAAAAACAAAAGTTGCTTTTAGAAGATTTGATGAATGGCAGATTTTGACTTTTGGTGATTTGGTTGGGAACATGAAAAAAGATTGATTACAACAAAGATGCGACATTAGCTATAACAAACAGTATTGTGAAAATACATAAAAAGTCCATTTTAGTTCTACGTTTCTCAAATGAAGACAAATTACGAGACTCTTTTGCAATTAGAAAAACCATGCCACTTTTTAAAGAAAACGGTATTTGACAGACTCCATATTGTCAATATGAGTGCTTTAAAATGGATACCAAATTAGCATCACATCAGCAGTAAAGAGTTTTGATTTTATTGATATTTTTAAGTCCTTTGTCATTCTTTTGATAAAACGGAGACATTTGAGTGAATTTAATGTGGTCACGACAAGAGAGTTTACTTTTTAAAGTTATGTCTAGATCATCGCCAAAATCATTGAAAAGGAAATATTTTTTATTTTTATGGGTTTTTTTTTGTCACGAGAAAGATATTATTTTATATTTGTCAAGTTGAAAATAATTGATGCAATAATTATAAAAATGCCAAAATAAAAAGCTCAATATTAACTATAAATTATTTTCAGTTGCGTATAAAGTTAAAATACAAAACTCAAAGAATGAATTAATGTAGTCTGACGTCAAGATAATGAAGTTTTTACTAGTTTGTCCAAAATTGCATCAGGCTTTGGATTCAATGTCAAACCGTTTAAGTTTTTATCTTTTTCCCCGAGAAAAAATGCAAAATACTCTTATCAACGGATAGTTTGGCGTCATGTTCGAAAAATTCTAAATGATGCAGTAGTTAGTATCAATTTTGCAACGTAACCTAAAATCCTCTGAACTTTACTGTCTAAACAGTGGTACACCACGTAATTAAAAGGCATTCCTCGCAATTGTTTGGTTTTGAACTCGATTGGCGTATATTGAATTCTTGATTTTTTGATAATATTAAATAAAATTACTAAAGGTCGAGTGAACACTAAATAATATAAAACTGCCCTCAAAAGATTATAAATATGCTCAAATTCATTAAAATGATTTTTTTTCCACACTTGCTTCTTAGTCGAGTATGTGGACATTACCAGACACCTTCAGAAAACCTTATTGCTATCTAGCACTCTTGCCTTTTTCCCCGCATCGATTTTGCGTTCCCTAGTTTCAAAGATCATCATCGACGGTCTTCTAGGATGGAGAGAGCCCACAGGTATAAAAGGGGCAAATTGGGTTTAGGTTCTTTTGAGGCATTCGCAGCACGTATTCAAGTCAGGTCGACCGCCGCATTCTCAAGACGCTCGTAATAAGAAGCTCTTGCGTCCGTTATGAGTCTTCGTTGATAGTTATGAAATCAATCCACCTCATTCTCAATATTTTCTACAAGAATTTTTTCTCAAAACTCAGAAATTCGGTCTTTTGAGCTTTGGTGAGGTTTTGAGATTCCCATCCATATAGATGTATTGGCATTATACAAGAGTTGAATAACCGGTATTTTGTTATAAATGTAAGTTCCAGACAACACACATTGTGTAGTTGCTCCAGAAATTCTTAGGCGAGTTGCGAGCTCTAGTGCATGCTTCTATCTTTAGTTATGTTAACACCCAAGTATTTAAAGCGGTCAATTTTCTCGATCATCTGCTGATTTACAGAGAGGCAGATGAGGGTCAGGATAAGATTTTCGAACACAATAAGTCTTTTTGATAATTATTTTAAGACCCATTCGAACAGTTATTGCATTTTGTCAAAAATTACTTGAAGATCACCAACTGACTTTACAAGAAGAACCGCATAGTCTGCGTACTCCAAGTCACATTTAGGTGATTTATAATTTTTATTTTATATTCATTGCACACTTGCTAAATGACCCAAACCCCCCTTTGTGTGCACCACTGATCTAGCGAATAGCTAGGAAATTAGTTTCATGTTGCCATAATATTGAGAATGCGGGTAGACTTAAGACTTACTCATATGATTTATCATTAAGGGTTTGATAATAAAGAGAGGCATCAGAAAATCAAGGGTAAGTATATGAGATTTCCTTTCACCGGGTGGAATAACTATTACGGTTTTGTGAATACAATTGAACCAGATTTCTAGACAAGTGTTTGATACAATCTTCAATCATTCACAGTGGCTGCTGCTCAATTGTGAAATAATTTTCCTATTTATGTCAGAAATGCCTCTTCTTTATTCACATTAAAATAACGATTGAAATGTCACTTTCTGATTATTTGAGTATTTTCTTTCTCTTCCTTCTTTCTTTTACACTTTTACCTGCTCTTTTCTTCAAAGTACGAGTATAATGACTATTTTGATTAAATTTATTTTTTTTGTTCTTCTTTCCTTTTAAACACGAGCATATTTACCCCTTCTTTGTTCACTTCTTCAATCACGATTGAAATGTCACTTTCTGAATATTTGAGTTTTTTCTTTCTCCTCCATCTTTCCTACAAATTTTTACCTGCTCTTTTCTTTAAAGTATAAAGTAAATATTGCTGAAATTTATATTTAATATCTTTTCTCTTTGAACAGAAGCATTTTGTTCTATTGAGGAGGTAGGAACATTAAATAATAAAATAAAACAAAAAAATATATTTCTAAATTATTTTGAAAATGTAAAACCATTTGTTTATTTGTAAAAAAAAATGTATTTTGATTTATGAAAAAATTCAAAATACTACTACTACTACAACCATCACACCATTTCTCCTTAGGGGTAGACAGAGAGGATGGACCGTAACTAGAACAAAGAGAGAGTCCATGTTATGATACAGGTTTTTAACCTCTGATATAATATATTAACATAAACTTTATGATCAACTGGTTCTGTGGCTAGTGTCGCTAATTCACGGATCAGAGGTCCGAAGTTCAAACCCCACTCTACCGCAATTTGGCTCCTATTTTTTTATAGTGAGTTATTTATAAGTCTTTGAAAATGGCCCCCAAAATATAAATATTTAAGTAAATTATACTTACACAAATATTTATTTTTAATTAAAAAAAACTCTTGAAAGATAATTAGTCAGTTAAAGTATAAAACTATTTTTCAACTTCTTAATGGTCAGTTTTGAGACTAACCTAACAAAAAGACGAAACAATAAAAAATCAGTAAATGGGTTACGCACGGATTAAATAGTGGATGAAGCCAAACAGGTAAGAAGACATTTTTATTTCAAATTTTACTAATAGGATAATTGAAAAAAATATCATTAGGGCGTGTTTTAACATGATGTGAAATGTTTCTCTCTGCAAGGATAACTGCAATTAGATGACGATGTTTTTTGAAAAATAAAACGACTTGATAAATTAATACATAAAGGGATATCTCTGACATTAGAAGGTAAAATTCTTCCATTAATATTCATTAACTACGCGTAATTTATAAACTCCAATGACGTCATCGTAACTTACTTAGATGAACGCTTTTTCCCTCCAAAAATAGGAAACATTCTGCTTCAATAAATACCCACTGTATTATTGTAATTCATTTTACATAATATGTACATAAGATCAAACATTTTAGTTATTTGAAGTTAAAGTATTTATCCAATTAGAAATAATATTACCTTTGATTACTGAGAATATTCACGATTCGGCTAAGAGCTCTACAATTTAAATGTATTAACAATGTCATTAAAATATATATATGAAGCTTACTCAATTGTAATAATGATGTTTTAATCGAAAGGTGATTAAATATTTAATTTAAAACTTATAAATGAACCTCACGTATTTCTACAAAGTAGACAACATTCAAAAAATGTTTTATTGAACATTTTACAACGAGATGAAGATCATTTAAAAGAAGGCAAAATAGAAGTCTAGGCATCTACAGGGCTTATGACCTGTCATTGGCTGGTTTTTAAATTATTTTTTTTTTTTTTTGTTTTTCACTATAAACATTATAATAAAACAGAGTATAAAAAATAAAGCATAATTACATATCAATGAAATACATATTAATAGAAAAATAGTAAACGAAAAATCCCACAAAGGCATGGCCTGTTCGTGGGTATACAAGAAAATGTTAATGAATTTTTGCTCCTATAATAAATAATGGACAGTTATAATAATTTTGTATAGCATAAGAAAGAAAAAATAAAATATTCTGTAAAAGATATTATGGTATTTTTATTTTTATAGTAATTAAAAAAGGATTTTTTTTTTTTTTTAAACACAAAAATATTCCTTATTATTAAAGGGCAACTAAATAAATCATAGAAAAAAGAGTTCATATTTAGTTTGAATCCAGAACAGAGCATGTTTTTTAAAAGAAGGAAAATTTTGAAAGTTTGGAATTGATGAAATATTATCAGTAAAATAATAATTATAAATTTTGGGCCTATAAAATATGCATGTCTCTGTGCGAGCCTCGTTTTACAATGTGGTAATTCTAACACACGATTCCTTCTTTGACTTGATCTATTTGAATTACTTGTAAACAAATTTTGGTTGTTAAATGGCCAATAAGTTTAAGTGGCCACTTTACACACTGTGTAAAATTCACCATTCTGCCCATATTTGAACATCTATATTCCTTCAATTCTTTCATCTGTTGATGTTTGTGAAGTTAAAGAGCTAAAACCTTTATGCGGGTGAGATTCATCTAATTGAATTATTATTTGACCTACATACTAGGCAACGCCTGAAAATATTATTTTTTCAATTTCTATACTCCTTCATGGTCCAGATGGATTTATCAACAATATTTTGAGTTTGTCCAAATTTTTGTAGACAAGAATTGGATTCAACTCTCTTGGGAGCTGTTAACACTTGGAAACATACAAGACGACGACATAATATTAGTCAAAAATGCTGACATACATAAATATAACACCAGACAACAAAAACACTATCATATTGAAAAAGCAAAGACAAACGCAGGACAGTCAAAAATACTACATAATGGACTTAAACACTACAACGACCTACCTTACTACTTGAAAACTTTTAATGGAGACAAATTTAAAATCAATCTGAAAAAGCACATGATGACTGAACTAACTAGACTAGACGAGACATAAAATGACTAGACAATATTAAATTTCTAATGTAACCCTAACGGGTTTTTTAAAATTGTAAATAAATAAAAAAAACAAAAAAAAAACATTAACATATTATAACAGAGATGAAAAACATTTAAGAAAAGGTAATAAAGAAGTCTAGGCACTTACAGGGCTTCTGACCTGTCCTTGGCTGGTTTAAGTGTAATGTGTTTATATTAACAGTTCCCCAGGGAGTTGAATCCAATCCTTGTTAACAAAAATTTAGACAAACTAAAAATAATGTTTTATTTGTTTGTTTAGTATTATAAAAATAAAATTATATCAGTAATGTAGAATTGCTTTGACTGTCTAATCAGGGTAAATAACTCTGTTTAAAGGCAGTAAAAAATTTTTTTTTTGCCATGTTCAGTCGTTGTCAATATTAAGATATCCAAAACTATAGCCATTTTTAGGAGAAATGTACGAGTTTGGATTTTGTCTATTTTGACCATTGCAGGAGGCAGCTGCGAGACATCCCGAAGATTTATATACTTTTAAGCGTATCGTCCAGATGTTTATTAAAATTTATATTCAGGTAATAATTTTAATTTTTACTTTTCTTTCATTTTTTTTTTTATTATTCATTGGGGATATCAACAGTAATACATGTAATAAATTTATAACAAATAACATATACAGAGAATAAAACCAATGACAGATATCCACAGAAATACATTAAATACACGTACAATACATACTAGTGTGTTTGTGTGAGTGTAAGTGAGTGAGAGGGTGGGTGTGTGGGTGTTATATTGGAATGAGGGTGTCAGGTATCGAAAATATAAATATACATAAAATATTAAGAATTAGAGATAAAATTTAATGAAATAAAATAAAACTTTATTATTGAAATTAAGTATAAGACAAAAAAGTATGTTTTAAGACGCGCATTTTAAATGTATGTCATAATATGTCATAATATGCATCCTTCCACTTTTCATTATGTTGTATCTCAACTCAACACACGGCTCTTGGCATCATAGAGTTAGGGATATGTTATTATTTTTTTGAAACTCGAGATATTGTTACCATATTTATTATATTTTTTTTCTACTGCTAACTTAATTTTAAGGTAGGCATAATACGGTAGTTGATTCTAACAATAAAAAGGCAAATAACCTTTATTTGGTCAAATTTAAGGAATTTTCATATTCATTTGCATCGCTGCGCTCATTTGAATACTCCCAAAGCTGCGCTTTTTTGAAAAGTTTGAGTGCAGATCTCATACACACTCTTTTAGCTTTTATGAGAATCAATGTTCGCCAGAACTCAAAGTAGGTGAAAGCGCTTTTGCTGGCGTAAGCTCCGAAGCACGTAAAGCTCTTTTAGTAACATAAGCATAACAAAACGGCACAAGAGAGACGTTTAGAAAACATGAATAACCATTTATAATGTTGATGTTAAAACATTTTCTCAATAAAATTCCATATTTAAGAAGAAGGCAGAAGAGCAGTTGGTTCATGAAACATACTTATTCGTTTTTAAAAACAAACTTATTTGTTTATTAGTACAATTTTTTTATGTCACTTTCTTGCAGATGTCTCCCCGATGATACTGTACGAAAAAGACGACATCACTGTTGAACTAGTTATTTCTTACTAAAATCTAGATCTCATTTTCTCAATTTTTGTACCCCAAAAACTGACACGATTTTTTTTTATAAGAAAGAGTATCGTAATAAAAATTGAGTTGAAAGTTAGCCAATGTTAAAAATCTCTAGTTTACAAAAACGTAGAAATAACATTGACTCCATATTTATGTTTAAATTACTAAATGGCTTATTTGATGTACCATCGTTACTTAAACAAGTGCCATTTAATATTCCGATCTGCCAGTTGCGAAATAATAATGTGCTGTTCCTTGATCAGCATAGCATAAACTATGGCTTGCATACACAAATGTTTCGATTGTGTCACATTGTAAACTCCAAACAAGATTTTATCTTTTTGTCCTTCTAGATTCAAACAATCACTAAGATAGACCAGATATTGTCTTGAGATAGTTATTATTATCATTTTTTTGTCCTAGCCTCATATTTCTTTATTTGTATTTTATTTCAATTGTACTCGTTCATATTATAAAAACTGTTTTAGGTATTCTTAAATGGACACAATAAGTCAGTCAAATAATGAATAAATAAATTTGATTCCCATTTTCTAATCACGAATTATTAACTACTCGTTGAAAATGGCTACCAAAATGGAAATACTTTGGTAAATCCTACGCACATATCTCTTCTTACTTAAAAAAAAAGATATAATAATTCAATTGGTTATCATCAATCTTCATTCAAATGAATTATTCTATCGTTATATCAACTTATTGTAATTCGTTTTATGTTAATATGATTGTAGTATAAAGTTGATGATTAGAATGGATTTTAATTTGATTTCAGTATTATTTCTTACACCTGGGTCTGCGTAGGATTGAGAGAAAGATGTATTATCAATAAATGTCAATTTGTGTTATAATATATGACGCATTCAAATAAATGGATATAAGAAAAGTGTATGGCTAACAAGCTTTGAAATTTAAACACGATACATAACTTATTTATAGCTAATTAAAACAAAACCAGTCAGAGGCTTAAGGCTGAAGTCTGATTGTAAGGGTGGAAATCATATGACTTTGCCATTTTTCAAACATAAATATGGCTTTTAAATTCAGATGTAGTAAAATTTCAATTGAGGACCGTTTTTCCAAAACACGACGTAATTTTTCAGGAAAGCGTTTTTTTGTGATTTGTTTCAAATTAAGTGAACAATCTTTGTTTTAAAAATAATTTGATGGTAATATAACAGAGTAAATATTAAAAAATAAATAATTAAATAGATAGTAAACCCTCCTATCGTGCACACATTGATAATATTACAAACATATCTCAAATTTCTCCGTTTTATCAATGGAATGACGACGAACATTAAAAATATGAATATCTTCAAAACTCTTTATTGCTCACAAGTTCGATCATATCCGGAATATGCATGGCATGATTGATCGGATTGCAAAGGGGTAATTATTTCTATTTTGAAAAAAAACAATGTCTCAATCTGTCTTCATTGGAGAAACGTTAAACTGAGATGAATTTTTCATTCATTTTTAAAATACATATAAGTGATATCCCATCTCTGTTGCAATCATTTTATTTATGTTCCCAACCATGTCGCCAAAAATTAAAATCTGCTATTTATTCAATCTTCCAAGAGCAACTTTTGTTTTTATGCCCCAATGTCCAGAATGTGTAGATAAATGTCAACAATTATTCTTTTCTCACTTAAATTTTTTTTTTTTTTTTTTTTGTCACATTTAATGTTTATATCTTTTTATTGTATGAAAACTTAATTGGTCTTTTTATGTTAAAAAATTGTTGTTTTTAATAATAATTTTGTACGACTGTATGTTTTCTAAATAAAATAAGTGAATTCATCACACAACTTGGAATTCTTCGGGAAAGATCTTTCAGCTTTTTGTGGATTTTTTCGTCACTAGCTTAGAATAATGATGGATCGGCATGATTTAGCTCGAAGTCTTGTATGTTTATCATGTATATGAA
The DNA here is from genome assembly GCF_059751315.1 of Micrasema longulum. Taxonomy (NCBI): domain Eukaryota; kingdom Metazoa; phylum Arthropoda; class Insecta; order Trichoptera; family Brachycentridae; genus Micrasema; species Micrasema longulum. Next base: position 230,806 of record NW_028278352.1, read on the forward strand.
TATATTATATACTATTATTATATTGCCCCTGTTTGTCTTTGCTTCATAGTTTTATGTTATTTTTGTTCAGTTTCATATATGAATGTTTATTCATGTAACTTTTGTAATTGGATCAGATGTATATATAATAAAAAAATAAATATGTACGATGAAATAGTGTTTTTTTAAAACACGATATTCTATCATACAAGACATTGATATTGTTTTAAGCTAGTTTTAGGCATATCTCTGTAAGTTTTTTTCGAAAGAATCTCAACTTATTACTCCATACAAAGGAGTATACTGTATTTTACATCTTTAACCTAGTTGGGTTTTTAGAACTAACACAAGCTTGCAGATTACAAATATTATTTGAAGATTCTGTATTTGGAAACTCGTATTTCGAACATTATTTCCGAAGGACTATTTTTCTTTGATAAGATACCGTTGACATTTTACGTAGCACATAGAACATGTGGCGTTCAAAGTGGCCGTTTTCAGCATTTTTCAACATTTTTCAGTGAACTGTGGTGTAAATTAAACTGCAAAAAAAACCTATCGATCTACTGAATTTTATCGAAATTCTACCGATTATTCAACATTCCCATTTTACCCATGTATTTTTTTTACTATTGCTTCGCCCTCAAAATATATAATAAACCAAATACTCACTTTTTTATGTTTGCTCAGAAAGCTATTTTTTCCGCTATCTGTTTATTTTTAATATTATAATTATTTTAATTTTAAATATTACCACATGTCAGAGGCCTAATTACAACGGTAAGTTACAGAACATAATACCCAGGCTTGAGAAAAATCACATTTTGAATTTTTATATTCTCACCGGGATTCAAACCCGGAACCTTCCGTGCGTGAGTCAAGCGTTTTAACCACTACGCCACGGAGGCTACCTATTATGTTATTTATATTTTGCCTTTATACATTATTATGAATACTACTTATCTTTCGGTCGTACATACCATTATTTTCAAAGTTAATAAATTAAAATTTTGTCATTTCTCTTTATAAATATTTCAAAGTTTAATGAAATGACAGCAGATCACTTGTAATAATGAAATGTTTTTAACTTAAGTATATATTGTAATCTCCCTCATTTAGTAACAAATAATTTAAATTAACTGAAAGTAAACTTCGATTTTGTATTATGTAACCTAAAAATATTTGACATTTAGAGTACCTATCTATTTTATTAAATAAAATGTCATGTTTTTAACGTAAGTATTAATAACATATTACAACAGAGATGAAGAACATTTAAGAAAAGGTAATATAGAAGTCTAGGCATCTACAGGGCTTATGACCTGTCAATGGCTGGTTTAAGTGGCCACTTTACACACTGTGTAACATTCACCATTCTGCCTGTATATGAACATCTATATTCCTTCAATTCTTTCATCTGTTGATGTTTGTGAAGTTAAAGAGCTGAAACCTTTATTTATACAGGTGAGTGTCATCTAATTGAATTATTTTACCTACATACTAGGAGATGCCTAGACTTCTTTATTACCTTTTCTTAAATGTTCTTCATCTCTGTTGTAATATGTTAATATAAACAGCTCCCCAGGGAGTTGAATTCAGTCCTTGTCTGCAAGAATTTAGACAAACTCAAAATATTGTTGGTAAGTATAATTTGTGATCTTACTCATTTTGAACAAATAATTAACCACAGTTCACAGAAAACAAAACCTCATTAACAAAAAAAAAATAGACATCGAACTTTGATTTTATAACCTCAAAGTATTTGACGTTTACTTTGAACCAGTTGGGTGATGAAAGAGAGAGATAGCGCTATGCAAAACAATTAAAGACGCATGTGTATTCCCTTTCCAAGCGACGTATGTCTTCTGATATCGCTGACTTATCCATCATGGGATGGCTTTTATGATTATAAATCATAAAAACAATCTATTTACGGTCTAAGACCGATTGTAGATTGGAGAAAAGCAAAAAAACACAACTGATATGTTCGCATCGTAGCGAGTAAGCTTGTTTGTTTATTATATCTGAATTACGAGTTCAATTTCCAGCCAAATAGAAAAATTAAGTTGAAAACACTTACAGGAATCCGGTTCTATTTTAAAAGTAGAACTGTATTCTTCAGCAGTTCTCACACGGAAATAACACATTAATGGATGTCTATCGTATATTATTTCTGTTGGAATTGTGTTCCTTATGCGAAAATCCAATTTGATCGAGTCGAGGGGTGCAATCAGTAAATATGGTAGCAATATCGTATATTATCGGCGAACATTTCTCATACAACGGCTATCAGAATTGGAAGAACCAAAGCGTATAATCAGTTTGCAACCGCCATTATATCAGCTCTGTTCGATTAATTATTCCACCCCCGTGTTTGGGATGACCATAAATATTGCTCGCAAATGGGCCAACTTTTGTCGAAAATTGAAAAAAAAAATGTTTTGGTTGGAAAATTGATAGAGCGCCATTTTTGTAAAAATCATATAAAAGGCGCAGAACAATAAATATCTTAACACATCCTTCAGCTATAAAACAAACAGACAGTTGAGATTCTAATTTCTCTTTTCCAATTATGATTGATTTCAATAACAGATATGAGCTTAAAATAAAACACTTGTAAATTTACCACACAAGAGTTTAATACATTAAAACCCCACAGTTTATATTTACACCTGAGGATTGGTAATGCTCATTACCCGAAACTAGTCGTATTTTAATGTATAAAACTCTTGTGTGGTAAATCAACAAAGTGTTTTATTTTAAATAGTTTTTAAATGTTTTTTTCACAATGGGAATGCTGAAACAATAAATAATATAACAGATATGAGCTATATTAGAGCACGTTTAGCAGTTATAGAACGCATGGGTGGTAAAACATTTAGCCTCCATTTATAACTAAATACAATAAATAAATATCCCAGCACGTCTTGCAGCTACAGAGCGCATAGACGGTTGGGATTCTAGTTCCTCGTCTCCGATTATGATATATAGGAGCTAGATAATAGCACGCCTTGCAGCTACAGAGCGCATGGACAATAAGAAATCTAGCCCTTATTTACATTTTTATTTTAAAACTTTTTATTTGACAATGAGGTTAAATGTTTAAGTGGTAGTTAAAAAATTGAAATAAAAAGCAAATTTATAACATTAGAAGTTAGATAACAACAAGTCTTGCAGCTATGGACGGTTGAAATTCTAGACCCCATTTACTAAATTTAGATATTTGATAGTTGATAACATTTACATAATATAATAAGAACAATATGATAGTTAACATCACAAAAAGTCTTGCAGCTACAAAACGCATGGATGAATGAAATTTCAACAACATAAGAATGATTTAAAAAAATAACAATTAAAAATAATCAAAAAACACAATAATAGTACATTGAGCAAAGAACTAGTAAGTATGGCAATTAAGCGAACATGTAACAGTAAAAAAAGTAAAATTAAAAAAAAACTAAACACATTTTCTAAGATTAAATACAGGTACAAATGAAATATAATACAACTAAATTAAATTCAATCTAGGACGAAAAAAGTAAAATAATCACTACGCCAAGACAACGTCTGGTCTATCTTAGTGATTTTTTAAATCTATAAAGCCTTACACCAACATATTCTAGATCTTATCTCGAGTTTACAATACGACGCAATCGGGACATTGGTGCGTGCAAGCCACACTTTGTGCTGTGCTAATCAAGGAACAGCACATTGTTATTTCGCATCACATTTTCTATCATTGACAGCGAGCATCTGTTATTTGAAAATAGTAAAAAAAGCTAATCGATGCAACGAATAAATTATAATTAATAATATTTTTTTAAGTATCGCTTGGTTACCTTTCCAACACATTGTTTAAAAATAACCACACGGAACATTTATCGAAGGGTGACTGTGGCGTAACAAACAGAAATTGCATATTTGTCCGTAAAATCTTTCTTAGAACATAGTTTATACAAGATAATTAGGCATGTAAAATATGAACATACATACGCTAATAACCCTGAGAACCATAGCTATGAGAATTAAAATGGCCTGCAAATAATAGGACTTCTGGTAAAATCGATTGGGAATGGAGCATTTGATTGTTATTGGTTCTCAAATGCCCCTTATTAGGGTTGTTTCAGCTTTTAAATACTTAGCATGACTTTAACAATGGACCCCTCTGTATTTTAAGGGCAATTTTATTTATTTATTACAAAAATAATTTTTAAAAAATCATGCAAGCAAATGAAATTAAAAAAAAGGCCGATTACAGATTTCACATAATCACGACATCCCTTTCTCCACCCGGTGGTGCAAAAGGCACTGCATTAGTAATTTAATAGCAGCGTTTTTTCACAATACTTTAAGTTTGTTCAATTGACTGTCGTTGGATCGTTAAAATGGCCAGTTTACACGTTACGTAACTTTCATCACTTAGCCTATGTTTGAACATCCGTATTTTTTTAATTCTTCCATCTGGTCAATTCAATTCTTCCATCAAAACCAACTGGTCCAGGAAAACGTTTAAAAAATGGAAAATTGTTTTCAGGAGTTGCCTTGTAGCCGATCAGATAAATCTCTTCTCAATAATAAAGGTTTCAGTTTTTTTACTTCAGTAAAATGGAAAAAAATTGAAAAATTGAAGAATTATGGATGCTGGATGTGTTTATTATTTTTAAAATAATTTTTTGTCTTATAATAACGTCATTTATATGTTCATTTAGAGCGGATTTTTACAATTCTAATTATGTTACCATCAATGTTTTAAAATCAGGTCTTTATTTTTATTTTTAGGTTTAAAAATGAGCACATACAAAACTGCACGCAGTTGGCAATACGTCATTTTGACGTCACGAGTTATGTTCATCGACTGCGCTTCTAATAATAATTGCGTACAAGTTGGCGCCCAAACGACACACGTGCCGTTTGTCCCACGGAGCGCGAAACGTCTCATTTTCGGGTCATACAAAATATGCATATTTTAAACCTTTGTCGAAAATTTATCCGATGTCACACAAAACAAACATAGTTTTTTTGTTTATTTGAAAATATAATTTATAAAAAAAACGTGATAAGGCCCTATTTTAAGCGCCGTTTTCGTAAGTAACTAGCAAATTTAAAATGGATGTCAAGTTATGGTAGAGTGGGGTTCAAACCTTGGACCTCTAACCCGTGAGTCAACAACACTAGCAAATCGTATCTGCGTTATTTGTTTTACATAAAAGGTAAGGTGATTAGTCTTACGCTATAGGTGCCAGCCCAGGGAAAATGATTCAATATACCGTGGTTATGCTGGCAAAAAACGTTAACTCGAAAATATGCGGATTTGACTTAATGATGCAGTTTTTTTTAATTTTTAACGATTTACAAACTGGCAAAATACACGTCATATCAAATTTCATATATCTGTAGTTTTGAAAATAAATTTAAGGTTAAGTCGTATACCGGGTATTTTATTCAGGCTAGAGGTTTTGATTAATTTGATATTTACTCGATATAAAATCGAGAAGCGAAAAATTAAAAACATGATCTTAAATGAGCACTTAACATCTTACAATTTTTAAATAAGATATAAAATAATAAAATTGAAACAAAACTTAAATGCTTGAATTTTCAAAACAGGGATTTGAGAGTCAACGTTTTTTGCCAGTAAACCCACGATACGAGAATTCTGCTAGGAAGTAGTAAATTTTGAACTCGAGACTTAATTTTTTTCTGTTCCACGGGACGGAATTTTTGTTCTATTCCACACGCAGAACTGTGTTTTTCAACCCTCTGGTAGCAAAAACCTATTAAATAAAACAAATTAAAATCAGTATTGTAGGACTCACCCGGAAATCAACGTCCATTGTCAAATGACCTACTATCGTCTTAAGGAAAGTCCAAAAATTAAATCATATATTTCTTGTATGCAAACAATAGATTGTCAAAACGCCCATATTACTAATGACAAATTGATGACACGAGCGCATTTCAGCCATATCAAAAATTTCTGACAGACAGGAAAGTAGTACACAAAATCAAGTTCCCACTAGGAAGTAAAGTGAAGATTGAACAAAAAAATGGGTGTAGTCTAACTCTACTGTTAGTTGTAATATTTATTTATCATGCAATAAACACCCGTCGATACACAACATCGTTTTAATCCGTCACTTCTAACTGAGTAGGATCTTCCATCTATTCCACATGCATTAACTCATACATACTCTACGATACACTTACTTTTCCGCAGACCACAAGAATACTGTTTCATAATTAGGGACGTTTTTGAGTTGAACCACATTCTTGAAAAAGAAAAGGTTCAAAAGCCATTTTTGGGGTACTTTTGTCTTGAAGTATACCTTTAATATTATAATGCATTCTTGTGTTCACCATTATTTCTAGCGAAAATGCTGGATAACAATACTTTCAAATCTTGTCGTGTAATTATCTTTAGCAGGATTTATTTGTTTATTCACTCAAAATTACACTCATTTAAATATAAGTGAACCCATTAAGGCTGTTTAGGCTGTACCTGTGTCAAGATATAATAAATAACAATGAAAAAAATGGTAAAATTAATTAGATTAAATATAATTACATGTGATGCAATATAATTACAATCCAGAAAAAAGTATAAGTAATAAATTATAAAATCCCGAAGAATACAATTTAAAAAATATAATCAGACATAAATATTAAAATGTAAACTATAAATTGTTAAAAAAGATTATTAATTAAAAAAAATAAAAATAGTATCATTGAAATCGATAGAAAAAGAATATATATAAAAACACATTTGAAATAATTATTGAGATATGTTTTTTTTAACTCATTCTACACTGTAGTAAGAAATTGAAGTAGTAAATAATATGCTCAATAAGATTGAGTATATAATTCAATAATACAAAAATGCATAATAAAAAAAACATAAAACTCTCATTTTGGAATATTTCAAACCTTTTTGTGACTCCTTTGTTCGCTGAATACAATGTATTAATTTATATCTATAGAGGGGTCATTATTGTTTTATTTATAAGTTCTGCATTTTTTTTATTTCCGAAGTCTTCCTAGGAAGAAAATCTTTTATGAAATTTTGTTATAAGTAAATATTCAAAGCGCGATGCTTAATTTAATCTCGAATCAAGAATAATTTATAAGTATTTAATTTTGTCGATCATTTCAACGTAATATTGAATGCCTTTACGAGATAAAAATAAAATAATTATTTTCCCGATTTTTGTTTTGTGACAGACGTTTCCGCCAAGTCTTCTAAAATCAATCTTAATTATTTGACGCTCAAAATAATTTTAATCTAATTTTTCGTAAAAAATATGCCAGGAATTCGGAACGCATTTTGAAGATCCGTTGAATTGGGGGAAAACGCCGAATGATTCATGATTGAGCTGCAATTTATTCTTTCCAGATTTGAACATTTATTAAAAGCTACTTTTCGCAAATTCTCTCTGGAATATGAAACTTGATACGAAAAATCACCCCTCACTAAACGCGCCGTTCACAAATTAAGTAACGCCAAATATTCCGAATTACATATTGAAGGTGTTTTAAGCCTGGTTTTAACTGTAATTTTACTATATAATATTGTAATGCCATATTTGTAAAAAAATACATGTATTAATCCCTAGCCACTGGTAATTAAAATTCAAATACCTACATTTATAATTTCAGTTAACTAAGATAACGACAATAAATAAACATAAAATTAAATAAATTTATAATTCAGTAATTTTTCCTTGGTTTTTTCTTTTTCTATTATTATAAATTAAGTTTCGTTTTTTCAAAAACGATATTAAATTGTATTTGAATGATGAAGTTGTATCTTTTGTAATCTTCAAATGAGCATTTTCAAACCGGATTTGGAAAGTAAATTTTTTATAACTTTACTGGATTTTAAAACAAAAAATATTTAACGTTGCTACCCGAAGAATGATATCTGCAAATACAGCAAAACAACTGTATTAGAGAGAGAACGAAGATTGAACACAAAACAAGGAAGATAGAAACGCTGTTCTGTGGCCGGCATTGAGTGAAACGAATTCAGTCGGTTGTTGACAGTGATTAGGGATGCACGCGTAAATTATGAGCAGCGAATTCAAGTTTTATTTTTTGCTATAACACAGCTAAACTATAAGTTTATTCCCATGAATTATGGAAAAGGAATTATTAAACTGTATGTCACCATGTTTTTTTTCAAAATTCTGAATTTTATTTAGTTAGATTATTCCGTCTTTTGCTTGTGATAAGACGATGTTACATCACCGCGTCTAAAGGATTGATAAAAACAATAATTTACGAGTTCACTTCAGTAATAATTCGCACCCACTTCTAGAGATGCTCTTTCACTCTGTTGCATAGAACAAGAGCGTTCCAAATTTTTGGTTCGGTTTTTGGTTTAATAACAAACATGTAACGGACGGTTTCGGTTTGCGCTTGAAATTCTCAACCTGAGTACATAAGGCCCGTTTCATTGCTGTAAGATGTAGCTAACGTCGTGATTGATATTCATATAATGGTTTTGTTTATATGAGTGATCCCATAAGCAAGTGGCTCATAATTACTCTGAACTTTTAACACTATACAATGGACACAAAAAAATAAGAAAAAAATAAAACAAAAAATTGCATAACTATAGCAACAGATAATAAGTAAACACACGTAAATAATAAAAAAAACAATTGAAAATAAAAATCTTCCGACTAATCATCTTACCTTAACGTAACACATGATTTTCTATTAAGTAATAGCATTGTTTTAAGGTATGTTATATACAAATACTGTTATTTCTATTTTTTCAAATCTTTTGTTTTTATAGTACTTTCTATTGAAAACGTTTTGAAACAAAAATTGTAAAATTAAAAAATTAAGTTGTTAGTTACTTGGAAGAAATTGGAATTTGGCAATAAGCCCGCTAATTTACAATTTATATTAAGTACAAAAAGATAAATAAATAAAATGATCAAAATACGATGCGTTTGTTGTACCTATTAAGTGTTCGATGCACTATGACTGCAGACAGGTAAATGATGATGATAATTAAAATTTTAAAAATATTTAAATATTTTCAATATTGAATAGAACTGACTAAAAATAATGACACAAAAAAAAAGATTTTCCAAAATTTAAATAACATTATTTTGTTTTCGCAGAGATTAAAATCTGTTATTTTGGCGAAACTTATTTTAAGAATGGTCCAAACTTTGAGCCCTGTGTAGCGCCGAATAAAATAAGCAAATCCCTCTTGGGACACACATTAATAAAGGATGTATTAGGGAAGGCAAGCTGCTCTCACACAGGGTGGAAATGAAGAATCATCCCTATTTCTGCCAAATTACTCAAAATGTCAGTCAAAATTATAATTTATATTAAATTACTTGTTCGTTGGTGGTTGATATTGTATTATATTTTGACAATATTGAGTTTAACAGTAAGGACTTTTATGCTGTTATAATAACAATACGTCGACGGTAATATTTTATATTTATTGATCAAAGATACCATACAACATTTTCCTATCCGCACCATATTCTGCCCTTCCAAAAGCGAATAGGGCTTGTCTGAAGGTCAGTCTAAAAGTCAATAAGATATTGTTTGAAATTGAATATTACAACCAGAATTATCTTATTTTTTCAAAATAAGATTATACAATCCTATCAAAAATTTTTTTAACTAAAGTATTTAAATTTTTTTAAAGTATGACCTAAGGAATAATTTTAAGTAGAAATAAAGGAGAATGTCAAAAAAATATATGTGATTTAAAATGCTTGTATTTTTTTTCTAAATTTGAAATGGCGTTATCTGCCGGTCTAAAAGTAATTATATTTTAGTGACATGAAATTTTTCAGTATATTTTTTTAACAGAAATACCTTTAAAAAGTATTTTTGTTATCTTATTTAGGTTTTTTTAATTTTTTTATTATTGCGCGATTAAAAAAAAAGATTCGTTCTAAAATGGCAAAATCGTATGATTTCCTAATTTTGCGTTCGTTTTACCCGACTACAGCCTTAACCAGGGTAATAAACATGAAAAAAAGGTTTTTTTTTAAAGAAAATGAAAATATAACCTTACATTCCCCTACTTCCTTTCTAGTTTTTTTATTGTAGGTATTTTAAAAGTTTATATTTAATTGTATAATAATTACTAAAAAACTGATTCGATGTATTGAAAAAGTAAATCACAAAGGAATATAAATACAGATTTTCATAATTCACTATCATAGTCATAACACCCTACCCACACCAGATGGTGCATATCATTAGCATTAGAACACCATAAGCATTAAAACACCACCACCTCTGCATTAGAACACCAAAAACAGTGTATTTAAATCATCTGTTACATGAAGGTGAGGTGATTTATTTTACCTTCCATGTGATAGTCAAGGCAAAATGAAATATTGTATTGTAAAACCACCATGTCAACTCATGGTGCCAAACTATGTCACTCACTGCTAGAAGTGTTCACAAAAGCGGTCTATGGAAAGAAAAAATGTTGTGCCTCTCCTTTAGAGACTGAATGAGAAATGAGAAGATAAAACGCCGTAGAATGGTGACCGATATCGCAGAAAAAGTGGGAAGACAAAAATGGCGGTGGGCAGGTCATGTGGCGAGACAAGAAGTCGATGGGTGGACCCCCAGAATACTAAACTAGAGACCCTTCGGAAGTAAAAGACAAGTAGGGACACTGCAGAGGAGATGGACAGACGACGTCGTCGAACTCGTGAGCCATGGGTGGAAACAGAGTGCCGAGGACAGAAAAATATGGAAAAATTTTGAAAAATGGCAGTGGAGAGAAACGGGCTGATAAGAAGAAGAATAATAATAAAACCATCATGACAATTTCCTTTCTGAGCTGGCAAAGGTCAAACCCGAAACCTCAACAATCATGGTACGCGTATGCACAAACCACTACACTTTCAATACGAGGCGGACTTATCTTCTGAGAAGGATTTTTACCAGAGCGTGGGTGTTCTTTTCACCGCTGTATTCGGGTTTTCTGACCTGTTGTAAAACAAAAAATAGGTTAAAAGTATACTTTTTGAGATAAATGTATCAAGACGAATTTAAGATTACCAAGAATCAAAAAAAAAACCACGAAAAAAAAAAACTTATGCAGCGTATTCGGTACGGACAGTAAAAAAACGCTTAAAAATATTTAAGGTGCGAATTTTGATAGACGTAGAAAACGATTGTGACCAAAAATGATACGGCATGCGGAAGTTTAACAAATATTTAAAGATGGATACGTCAAAGAACGGAATGATCGACGTGCGAGGATGAATAGATGTATGTATGAAAAGAAGGTGTCTAGGCAAAGACTGTGTTGATTTTGCATTGTTTCGTCTCTGACTCTCTCTACGCGGAAACAGCGTGAAAGATTTTTGTTTTATTAATTTATTCTTTTCTGTTCTCGGAAAATCCCTTTACTACAAGCAATTCAATGGCTGTTTGTGGAAACTATGCGCTGAAACTAGAGCGTGGATATAAAAGAATGGTTATGATTTATCAAAATACTATATTTATTTAACTTTTCCGTAGCTTACATACCCGTAAATCTTTTACGGTAGAAAGGAGAGTCGGAAAAAAACTCTTAATAAAATCAATCGGGCTTGTTTTCGGGGTCAAAGCGAGGACTCTATCGTTTGAAGCTTGAAGGACAAAAGTCTACTTCAATAAGATGAATTTCCTGATTTTGATAAATTTTGAAAACGGTCCTAATACTCAAACAGTCATCCATAACGGTCGTTTGTGGCTTCGGGGGTTTTCTGGTCGATAAATAAAACACGCCAATTCCCCCAGAGGATTTGTTAGGTTTTTCATCCCTTCAAATGAGTGTCCTTTCTACCCGACATTAATTCGGAATTGTCAGATGTTTTGGGCGGCTAATGTGTGGCTGTGCGTTATACCCTTATAGTTAGCGGACAAATGTCAATTGGTTGAAAATGTCACAGTATCTGGTTTTGCGGATAAGCCGCCTGATTTTTTATCATACACACCAGATCTAAATACGCTTTGATTAAATTTCAAATATGCAAAAAATTATGTGTTTTTGAATCAATTTTTTTATTTATTTTTTTAATGTTTTTCGATCAAAAATTATGGAATAATAGGATGGGGAGAAACAAATAAATCAATTTAAAAATCTCTTGAATCTGCTCAAAACACAGCAAAAATTGTTATTATAAAAAAACAACTAGATCTTGATTGTACAATCTTTGTATCAATATGGTATTGTTGGATGGGGTAGTGCATATGCCAATATATTAAAACACATACATAATACAAGATATATTTATTTCTAGACGAATTAATTTAAATCTAAAAAAAATTAACGTTTTATGTTTTAATATTGAATTGTTTTCAATAAAACACATAATGAATCTAATGTTTTGTATTTTAGAAGGTTAAGAAAATGTTTGGCATACCTATATCATAAGTAAAAATTTAAAAAGCATAGGTATTTCATAAAATATTTACTATGCATATTTCACGCAGCAAAAGGAAAAACAGGGAGATTGTGATCCCAAAACCAGTAGAAACCATTGATACAAAATAAACATTCGTTCAAAATTCTGCGCAAGCACCTGGTTTTTCTGATAAGATGAAAAAATAAAATACGTAAATAAATAGTCATTTTGAACGCATTAATTTTTAATTTGATTTTCCGCCGCCAGCCTTTCCGTTCGCATCTTTTTACTCGCTCCGAATTCATTTTTTATTTAAATTGACCCAATATTATCATATCAGATAATAAAATCCTTAAGAGGGAATTCAAATTCGCTCCAGTGCTCTCAATAATAAAAAATATTCTCTCTGTCAAATCTAATATCTCACATAAATAAGCGTTGTTAGAATAAAAAGCATTCTAAAAATGACTGCCTGCTTTAAATTGCAAAATTGCAATATTTACATTTTGCTACGAATCTAATTTGCCTTGGCTTCCCCAATTTTTAAGGCGAGTTGTCCGTAAGAACGGTATGGTAAAAATCACGCCCCCAATTTGTCGGGATAGTTATTCAATGGCGATATTCCTACATACATAATACATATAGGCTGGGTACGTTTCCGTGCAATTGTATATGTCAGGTACATAAATGCGTGTTCAATTTATAATTTAAATGCATACTGCGTACTGCGTACCTACATCTAAAACGTAAACCGAAGGGTTGTCAAAATACGAGTACAGATAAAATTTTATATTATAATATTTTCTTATAATTTTTTTACTTACGTCTTATTTAGGGCCAGTTGTAAAACGGAAACGATTTTTGTAAAGTTATATGTATGTTAAAAAAATTGTAACTAGGTTTAGATGGCTGCTGCATGTTTCATTTTTGACAAGAAACCTGCCTAAAATGGCTAATGAGTAAAAAAGGTCAACACATTTTTCGATTTTTTTTATTCAACTTTTCGACTTATATTTTTATTTTTCTATCCTTTCTTTCAGTTTTAGCTTACAGGGACTAAATTACTGAGAAGATGGAAAGCCTAAAATTACTTTATTAAAACTTGTACTGAAAGATACTGATAAAAATTATACAAAAATGATATTTTGCATTATTTGCGTAAAACAGGATGGACCTCTAATACTCAAATTTTAAAACAATAATATGATAGATTTGTTGTTTTCATCAAAAGGGAAAACAATGTCTTGTTTTATTTTCCTTTTTTCATGCAAATATGGAGTCCACAACACTACCCATGGGACCATGACCCTTTTTTGACTATAACGCCATATATATACTATGACTTTATCTCCTGGCCACTAAAACATTGTGGGATGAAAATGGATTGGCATTGTTTAGCTCGAAGTTTTACATGTTTATCGTGTTTATGAATATATTCTACACCATTATTTAATATGGAAATATCACAACTACGAATCCTGATAAAAATGTACGAAATGGATTGAGAATAATTAATTGTATTTTCAAAACTAATATGGATGTAGTGGAGAAATATTTTCATTTAAAAATAAATTAAATAAAAATACGTTGCTAGAAAAACGTGACGTGTTTGGCCTTGGTTGTTGTGACGTCAAGATTTGTGATAATTTTCTAAACAAATTTCAATACCCAGGAACAAATAAACATGAATCAACATGGATTCTATAAGAAACGGTCAGTTGAATCAAATCTTTGTGAATTTACCGATATTGTTTTGAATGCAATGGATGCAGGTTTTCAGGTAGACGTTTTATATACGGATTATTCAAAGGCTTTCGATAAAATAAGTCATTCGGTCTTACTTCGCAAGCTTTGGAACATTGGTATACGAGGGAATCTGTATCGTTGGATATGTTCCTACATTAGTAACCGCAGTCAATCGGTCTCACTCAAGGGATTTAATTCATCATTTAAACCAATCCCATCAGGTGTCCCTCAAGGTTCGCATCTTGGACCCTTATTTTTTATTATTTATATCAATGATATAAGTTTATGCATTCAAAACTCAATTTTTTTGCTAAACGCTGATGACAATAAAGTATTTAAAATTGTGTCTTCAATAAATGATTGCGAAGTTCTTCAAGCTGACTTAGATAGAATCTGTTGCTATTGCAAGGACAATCAGTTATTATTGAATTCTGATAAATGTCTTGTCATGTCATTTACTCGAAAGAAAAAAAGTATACTATTTGACTACAAACTATCTGGGAAAATTGTCAATCGTTCAATGAAAGCAAGAGATTTGGGTGTACTGATGGATGATAAGCTTTTATTTAGAGATCACATAAATACAATAGTAGATAAGGCGTACAGACTTCTAGGGTTTATCTTACGAATCTCCAAGCCATTCTCATCACCAAATACATTAAAACTTCTTTACTATACTTATGTGCGAAGTCAACTCGAATTCGCTTCATTAGTATGGTCCCCTCAATATAATGTATATATTAATCAAATTGAAACCATTCAAAAGAAATTTATAAGGAGCCTGGAATATCGTTTTGGTAACATTGAAAATGATTACGGCGCATCTTTGATCAATTTTAATATAGAATCACTACAAAAAAGGCGCCTTAGATATGATTTAATTTTTCTTTTCAAAATTCTCAATAACATAGTTGATTCGCCGTATCTTTTACAAAATATTGGTTTCCGTTGTCCTCTTCGCTATACTAGATTAAATTCCCTTTTTTATGTACCAACTTGTAAAAACAATTATACCTCGAATTCATTCATTAGACGTACCTGTAGAAATTATAACGGACTCAGTATTGATGTAGACATTTTTAACTGCACGTTGCATTTGTACAGAAAATTTCTTCATGGGGTCGATTATTTGGGATAGTTGCTGAATGTACATCTTGAGTGGTTTATGCTATGTATATGTGCCGCATGTAATGTATATGTTTGTGTATGTTTTATATGTGCGTTCATGTGTGTGCGTGGATGGCTCGGAGTGTGCATTCGGTATTTTTATTTATTTTAATTTATTACCTCCATGGAAAACGCAAATGTCAACAATTATCCTTTTTTCACTTAAAATTCTTATTTATTTTTTATTTTTTGTCACGTTTAATGTTTATATCTTTTTAATTTATGAAAACTTAATTGGTCTTTTTATGTTAAAAAATTGTTGTTTTTAGTACTTATTTTGTATGACTGTATGTTTTCTAAATAAAATAAAATAAAAAAAAAAAATAAAAAAAATAAAAATGAATCGTAACATATAAGGGGCGTGGCTAATGGAATGACCGTTTTTGCGGGAATTCAAAATTACAACAAAGGAAATTTTCACTGGACCGTATTTCGTATATTTTTATTAATTGAAAAATTTATAAAAAAGTGACATTGCCCTTGTTTGTCTTTGCTATATATTGTTATGTTATTTTTGTTCAGTTTCTTCTTCATTAGTTTGTCCAAATGTTTGTAAACAAAAGACTGGATTTCACCCCCTCGCGAGTGATTAAGCAAGTATTGTTATAATACCAACTGGTCCAAGAAAAAGTTAAGAAATTGGTAAATTGTTTTTAGGCGTTGCCTAGCACGTGAAATAATTCAATCAGATGAATTTCTACACAAAAATAAAGGTTTCAGCTCCTAAACTTCACTTAAATCAATAAATAGAAGAATTAAAAAAATATGGATCAAACATAGGCGGAATGGTGAATATTTCACAGTGTGTGAGGTGGCTACTTAAACCAGCCAACGACATGTTGTAAGCCCTGTAAATGTCGTAATTGACTTAGGCCGTATTTATATTAAATAAATAAGTGTTTTTATAATAAAAAAAATACCACAATAATTTTATAAAAAAATAAATATCAGAATAAGACATACATACATATTTTATTTCAATTTATTTTTGGAAGCCTAAAAATATTCAAATGATCAAAGATATAAATTTTATGTAGATATTGATTACATCAAGTTTTCATTACATATACTCATATATTTATTTATAATACGTAATTGAAATTATAGGGACAATTATGTATATTTAAACGATTGAGGAATTTCAAGAAAAAAACATATTTAAAAATATGTAATACGTATGTAGGTAGTTATAGAAGCTGTAAAACAAAAAAAAAGTAAAATTTCTCTTAAAGTTCAAAAATTTCTCAAATGCTTTATTTTCTAAGACCCTTAACTGTTTGTTTCAAATCTATTTTACTTACGTACCTGCGCTGTAGGAATTTGGTACATTTTACAAATATAAAAATCCTCTCTAAGAGAATCTTTTCTAAAGAATTCCAATAGAAATTTTTGCACCCCTGAAATGGCAGTCGCGTGACTCATAATACTAAGGGTGGAAGTCGCCCCATTCACGGCACAGGGGGATGGTGTTAGCTACTGACTTGTTACAATGGGGGTGTGCAGATATTCTCCAAATAGGGGATGAACATACTATTCCCCGCCAGACAAGGGTCGACGGTCATTCAAAGGTGCAGGAGTATAATAAAAAATGATTTATAAGTCAATTTTTATTTTCTGTTTAATTAGAATTCATAAATTAAGCAAAACTATGGCATGTTATTGTGATTGATTATATTATATTATGGTTTTTCCTATTCACAATAACGATATTTTTATGGTTATGGTTTTCGTTAAAATAAAATTTCATCTAATAATGTTCACTTTAAGCAATTTATTTTTTTATTCATTTATTTAATCCAATATAAAATACAATACATCTACATAGTTAGCAAAAATGTATATACAATAGGTAGGTACATTCAATATACATATATTTTTTATGGATATAGCCACTCCACTGGCCCACAGGCACGTTCCAGAGTGTCGGTGTATTATTTATTTATACATAATTGTACATAATTTCACATCAATTGTGTAAAAATTAAAAAAAAAAATTAAAAAAAAAAAAATTAAAACATATCTATTTATTTTTTTTTATTTATTATGTACATACAATATTACATTTTAGTTATTTTAAGACATTTTTGACATTTTTTTTTTTTTTTTTACAGGACTCACCAAGCCAATGAATATGGCTTGTCGGTAAAGATCCTTTACAATTAATCATATGATAGTCCTACATGGTTTTATAATAATAATTACTACTAACTTAGATATAGGGAGCGAAAAAAAAGTACATGTAATTGATGCTTTCAAAAAAAATAAAATATTTAGAAGATGTAAAAAAAAAAAGCAAAAAAAATAAGTGAATGATCACGCAATTTTAAGATAAAAAATAAATAATTACAGAACCGGAGTACCAACATTTTAAACATAAGTGTTTACATATTTAATGGGCACAAAGCATTTTATTAAAAACATTATTTATTAACATATCCATATCTATATCTATATCTATATGTAAGTCTATATCTATATATCATCCTCATCCATATCCATACATATTTATACCAGTACATGCACACATACATATCCATACATACATATATACACATATATACACATACATACATACATGTGAACATACATATACACACACAAACATCCATGAAAATATTACTTAGTTATAAATTCTATTTTATATATATCTATATTTACAAATATTCAATTTTTTTAATATATAAACTCCTGATCGAATAGCCAGTCTATTATTTTGCCCTTGTCACTTTTGGTAGTGCCATTTCTCAGATTGTTTGGTAACAAATTAAACATAACTGGAACCACATATTTTAAAGTTCTTGTCCCATATTTGTTTCTTGTCTTTGGAATCACTAAACCATCATTTTGTGTAAATCTTGTGTTATAACCATGTTCCAATAAATTTTTGAATTCATCACTTTTTCTTTGTTCCAAAATGATACAGAGCCACAGAATTCCTCGAACCGGCAGCGCCTTAATAGATTTATATAATACACATTTGTTACTCCTTATTTTGTAAATATCATTAGAGACTATTTTTTTAACGATGGAACACTGTAAACTCTGTATCATTTTTGTGTTTGTGATTGTTGAGTGACCCCATGCTTTGATACCATATCTTAGAATAGCCTCCACCAAGGAAAAATAAATAATTCTGAGTGTACTTTTAGGCAGAATAAACGATAACTTATAAAAAGTACTAACTAGAGTCCGCAATCGATCACAAAGGTTAGATATTTGACAATTCCATTTAAAATTTACATCTATATATATTCCTAAATATTTATATTGACTTTCAAATTGAATAATATCGCAGTTACAGTGTAGTGGAATTTTATTATGTAGACAGTCAACATTATGGGCAATGAAATTTTGAAGTATGTATTTTTTAGCATGAGGTGATTTGATATACAAACATTTTGTTTTTTTTGTATTAATAATGAGACCAAAATCATGTGCCCAATTCAAAAGTTTATTAAAATCGTTTTGCATTTTTTCTTGCATTTCTAGTGGATTTTTCCCCGAAATCACAAGTGCCGTATCGTCTGCAAAGATAAATTTTTTAACATTCCGAAACAATTTTTTTATAAATGACACATAAATTATGTATAATTTTGGGCCTAAAATCGATCCCTGAGGTACTCCGGATAAATATTCCTTGTCTGAACTTAAAATGTTTTTAATTTTGACGCTCATTTTTCTCCCCGATAAATAATTTTGAAAAAAAGAATGCAGTGTTCCCCTTATCCCAATTGACTCTAATATTTCTAATAATTTTGAGTGACATAAAGTGTCGAATGCTTTTGAAAAATCTATAAATAAAACCAAGATGTGCTGTAAGTCATTCAATTCATTATTTATGTAATCTGCGAATTTCTGTAATAGATCGTCGCAACTTTTTTTTTTCTGAAATCCGAATTGACAACGATCAATAATATTGAACTTCTCCAAATATTGATCCAAATTAATACACACATATTTTTCTAATATTTTTTCGATCGCAGGCAATAAAGATATCGGTCTATAATTATTTACATTAGAATGATCTCCCCCTTTGTAAATAGGTCTCACTATACTGTGCTTGAACACTTCTGGAATTAAACCAGTACTCAAAATAAGGTTGATAAGATGCGTAATCACAGGGCTCAAAATTGAAACATATTTTTTAATATCATACATTCTTATATTGTCTATACCCGTAGTTCTCG
The DNA here is from genome assembly GCF_059751315.1 of Micrasema longulum. Classification (NCBI taxonomy): domain Eukaryota; kingdom Metazoa; phylum Arthropoda; class Insecta; order Trichoptera; family Brachycentridae; genus Micrasema; species Micrasema longulum. The sequence continues at coordinate 250,277 of NW_028278352.1, forward strand.
AATTTTTCATTGCCCCAATAATTTTAGTAATTTGTGAGGTTTTGGCCCGAGGTAAATACATCGAGTGAAGTCTTGATTTAAATGTTGATACATTTGTTTTGATGTTGCATTTGTTAAGTAATTTATTTACTCCTTCTTGAAAAAAAGTAACGAATTTTTCTGCTGTATCTTCTATAGATTCCGTTTTCAAAAAGTATTTTTCCAATATTTCGTCACAATCGGCTTTTTCCTTTCTTCCCATCACCTTATTGATTTGGATCCATGTCGCCTTGATGTTATTTCCGCAGCCGTGAAATTTCTCATTATAGTATGTTTTCTTGGCCTGTATAATACATTTATTTAATTTATTTCTGTATTGTTTATATTCAGTACCAAAAGATATATTTTTGGGCGAACTTTTGCATCTTCTCCATAAAGAGTCTCTTATTTTAATTTTTTCTAAAAGATGATTACTAATCCATATCTTTCTGAAACAATGCTTGATATTGTTTTCTTCCGAACGCACCATTTTACTATTTTCATACACTGTATTAAAATTAATTAAAATTTTGTTATAAAGAGTGATAGGATCTGTTTCTACCATTAGGATGTTCCAATTTATTTTTTGAATATTAGTATCAATAAGTTTGTCAGATAAAAATGATGATGTTTTTTTCCTTACGATGTGTACGGTTTTTTTTAATGGGATGAAAACAGCTGTCATGTAGTGGTCTGCTATAGAGCTTTCATGAACACATGCCCTCAATACCATGTTCTCTTTGTCACGAATATAAATGTGGTCCAGGCACGAGCAGACGGTCCTCTGCTGCACAATTGCTTCCCTCGTTACGTCTTTAATACATCTTATTAATCCAAATGAAGCCATCATGTTTTCGTATTTTTGTACGGTACCATTGTTTTGTTCCAAAAGGTTTATATTGATGTCTCCGAGCCATATAATAGAGTCCTTCTCGTCGATTTTCCTGAGTAGTTTTTCTATTTCACAGATAAAAATAAACTTACTTTTATTTAATGGTCGGTAGATTGAGAAGAGATGAATTTTTTTACCATTTTTTAATGATAAAACTCCATATATACATTCACACACTTCCCCAATGGTTTGGATTTTTTTTTCTTGAAAACCGATATTATCTTTTATGAAAAGTACAATACCACCACCTGATTTGTTTTCTCGGCAGTAATAAAACATATTATAACCCTCTATCTTGTATAATTGTAATTGTCTTTCGTCTTTGACTGCCGTTTCACATATTGTTAAAATATCGATATTTTCGAGCGATGTATTTAGTGTGAGAATCAGCTCATCCCAATGTTTAGTGAGTGACCGTATGTTTAATTGTAAACAAACAAGTTTCTCGCTTGTTATTTCCCTTTTTATCCATTCGTCGATATTGATAGTTCGCTCATAATCTATATTATATGTTTCATAATCAATATAATCACAATCCAGATTTACCATTTTAGCAATCAAAATATTGTATCCTCGCTCTGGCTATATAATCCATTCGTTTTCTTACAGGGCAATCTAAACTGAGTGCCGAATGATCATTTGAACCATCAGCACAATTTACACATTTTGGCGAGGTGTCCGTATTTTGCCTTTTCTTGCAGTCTTGCATTTTGTGTTCCTCGGTGCAATATGCGCATGTCAGTTTCCTGTCACAGAAACGTTTAGTGTGTCCATAAAATAGGCAGTTAGTACATCGGATCAGTGGCGACTCGTCATTTACAATTATTTTTTGGTATCCGATATTCACTTTTTCGGCGGAGATTAGTTCTTTCCAAATTGTAGGCGTAGTTTCCGCCACAATATGACATAAGTGTTCGTTTTTTACCCGTTTTCTGTATTTAATTTTAATGTCTTTTTCACCGATATTTTTCAATTGTTTGTTTTGTTTTTTAAGTGACATTAAAAGTTCTTCTTCTTTAATTTCATTCAACACATATTTAAAAATAACAAGTGGCTTCCTGATAACGGCTTCTTCCGCTTTAAGTCCGCCGCTCGATGATCTGTTAATGGCATTCTTCAGTAAGTCTTTTTCTTCATTGTTTTCGCAACTAATTATTACTTTTCGGTTTGCTGCTTTTCGAAATTCCTTAACACCAATACCTAGATCGCACACATTAATATTTGACTTAATTTTTTTGGCTACTTCTTTGCTATCTATTTTAGAATCATTCGAAGTAACAATGATAGTATGCCTCGGTATGTTGTTTACTTTTTTGACAGCGTCAACGTATGAGTGATTTGTCCCTTGTTTTGAAGTATTTGCAGTTAGTAAAAGCTGAATCATTTTGCCTTGTTCAACTATCAAATCCTTTAGTTGATTTACTTCCCCACTAAGCGCTATAATACGATCATTTAAATTTAATATCATTTCTGAATTTGCGCGAGTCATAATTACAGTATTGTACTTGCTTGTATTTTAGTAGGTAGAGTTGCACTTTTTGGTCACACAAAGAATAAAACTAATTTGTATTACACTTTGAATAATTACCAACACCTAAGTAATAATCACAGTTTTACAAATAACAATTTACTATGATTTTTTTATACTTTCACTACTTTTGTTATATTGTTTTTAGTAAAATTGACGAGGTAAAAATTTGTGCGTGCGCTTTCGCTCCTTACTTTATCTATCTACATCAATAAAACAAAAAAGGATCTTCAAGAAACTATAATTACATTCTTATATGTGAAACATATTTCTCAGCTTCCTGTCTAGTTTTTTTAGCAATCCATTTATGTACTCTAGCTTTGAAAATATTGTTTTTCATTTTGTTCGCCAATATGTCCTTGCTTAAAAAGTTGTATAGTTTAGGGGCCAGAAAAGTATAATGCCTTTGTTCGTAATTTGTTTTTTTCTTTGGGAGCAGAAGTATTGTCTTTTGTCTTTGCCTAGTGTCGTAAATTTGTTGTCCGTCATTATGTCTGTCAGGATTTTGATGGAAATGTCTTAAAGTTCTTAATTTATAAGTTCTGAAATTTTTAAAATTATTTATTTCCGACGTCTTCCAAGAAAGAAAATCTTTTATGAAATATTGTTGTTTGTATATATTCAAAGCGTGATGCTAAATTTGATCTCGATTCAAAAATTATTTATCAGTATTTAATTTTGTCAATCATGTCAATGTTACAAAAAATGGAAATAAATTGTGGTAGAGTGAGATTTGAACCTCGGACCCTTGGCTCGTGAGTCAACAATACCACCACGGGACCACAATCCGGTTCCGTTTATGCCTTTGTTTTATCTTTTTTTATTTATCACATTGTATACTCACACTATGGTAAGTAAATATTTTTTTGTTGTTATCATTATTGCATTTGTTAAATGGGTGTCCCTAGCTGAAATAACATTTAAAAACGGCTCAACGTGCTTTCTTAGCGCTGACAAGCACAAGCTTATAGATCGGGGGTTTGGTTTCCTTGCAATGAGTTGTAAATTGCTTACTATTAAAAAATGGGAATCAAATTGGGGTAGAGTAGAGATTAAATCGCTGACCTCCAATCAATAAGTCCACAAAACTAGCCACGGGACCACAGCCCGATTCAAAACCATTTGAGTTAAGGTGCTTCAGATACTTGTCAAGGAACACTAAAGTTTTACAGTGTGGAACCACCTTAAAAACTAATATTTCATATAATTGCAAATAACAAAAAAAAAGTTAGAGGTAGATATTAAAAAAATATATACTTGTTCTATTATAATCCTGAAGCACTCATTTGATTATTCGGCAGTTTAAGGTTATTTCCGTCCCACACACCCACACAAGATGCGCCCGCTTAGCGGAACATGGCGGTTAATTTGTTCATTTATAAAAACTATTTTGTAACCCCAGGCGGACTGCCGTTGTCTACAAATCTTGAACCAATGTTATTTTTGACCAAACATTTAATTACATTTTTTTTAAAATTAATGATTTTTAAATTTTTAGTTTTTTAAAATTTTTCTTATTCATAAAAATCAATACTTGAAAGAGTTTAGTAATAATTAATTCATTATTAATAAATAACTATATTTTTATATTGATGCATATAAGTTATATTTTTTATCAATTTATTTTGTATAAAAAAAGAAAAATGTTTATTTTTTCTATTACAATATACTTAAACATTTACCTAATTGTCTTAAAAATGTAACAATTCAAAAAAGATACATGCTCTTGTGCTTTGAAAGTGGCATACACTGTTTTAAATTTTTAGTGCATTTGAAGTTGTTTAATTTTTTATTTTGTTAAATTACACATTTTATAAATATAATATTTATATAGCAGTGTAGAAATATTTTTTGTTTTCAACACAAATATTAAGTATTTGATTTTGTTTCTGTATTTTCCAAGATTATTTTTTTGTATTTTTTGTTTTAGTTCATTGTTTCAGAATCATGCGCTTATTCACTATATTAGTTCTTCTTTCCTTCTTCTTTTCCATACCCGCTCCTAAATAGAGCACGTGGACATAACTAGTTGCTTCCAGGAGACCCTATCGTCATCAAGCATTTTCGCCTCTTCCCAGTCAATCCAGCGCCCCCTAGTTCCGCCGAATAAAGTCGAAAGATCGTCATCGACGGCCTTCCAAGACTGCGTGAGCCCGCATGTTTAAAGAAAAGGCAACTTGGGTTAAAGTTCTTCTGAGGCATGCGCAGTACATGTTCAAGCCAGGTCCACTGCCGCATCTTAAAGGCGCTCGTTAAAGGAGGCTGCTGCGTCCGTTCTCGGACTTCAATGTTAGTTATAAAACCGAACCACCTTATAATTTATGTTCTTCTCAAGCACTTACTCCCAAAACTCAGAAGTTTGGTGTTTTGAGCTTTGGTAAGGTACCAAGGTCTGCACCCATATAGGAGTACTGGCATTATACAGGAGTTAAATAATCGACATTTCGTTTTGATCGAGTATAGACTCGAGTTCCAGACAACACGCATCTTGTTAAAAGTTGCTCTAGCAATTCCTAGGCGGATTGCGAGCTCTTTATGCATGCTTCCATTCTCAGTTATGTGAACTCCCAAGTATTTAAAGCTGTCAACTTTCTAAATCCTCTTTCCATTATTACAGATAGACTGATCAGGGTCAGAACAGGATTAGCTGCCCAAAATATGTCTTTTTTTTGTATTAATATTAAGACCCAGACGAGTTGAGTTTTTCTGCTTTATTCCTATTTATTCTATATTTTACTGTCATTTGATATTTACATTTCGAATTGCATGCAACCAATTATTATTTCTTGGTTTTAACATTTTTTTATTTATTAAAGTGTATTTTAATTGCGTTCATATATAATTCGTAAATTATTTATGTGGAATGGTTTTATTTCGAAAAAAATATGTGTACTCCTGTATTGTTTTATTGATATATATATGTTACAGTTTGTGAATCAGCAATAAATAATTAAAAAATTAATATTCTAGTTTGTTTTTGAAAATTTCCGACAAAAGTTTATTGAAATTTATTGAAGAAATTTACTTTAAAACCAAAGGCATAGTACGTAGTAAAATTATAACGGATAATATTTGCAACGTTGTATGGTGTAGATTGCTGGACAAATAATTAAATAAATAAATAATTAAATTATAAATCAGACTTTTTTAACCAACTTTCCAAAATTAATATTAATTTCCCCTTTCGCGTGACAAGAAATAAGTATTCATTACATCTGCCAGTCTATAGCACTAACTATGCACAACACTCTTTCCTATATTGTTCTTGCTCTGACAGTATAGTTACTATAATGCTTTTTTTCATCTATTGATATATTTAACACGTCCCTTAACTTATCTTAAACTAAATTAAGACTAATTCTTTCTAGCTGCGATACGATCCAACTTGCTATTTAATGATGCTGACACTTACACACACCTGAAAACTTACTCCCACATACACACAAACACACCTATACACTTACTGTCATACAAATACAAACAAACACCCCTTTGTTGTACCATAATTTAATATGTATAATTTTTATTTAAAAACTTCGCTTGCTGTCCTTAAACCGTATCTTTTTTGTGTTATTATACCATTGTCGACTGTTTGTTTCTGTAAAATAAATAAATATTCAAAAAACATGACGCAGATATGCATATAAACAAAATGAAAATGTTGCGCTGGGCAGGTGGTCTAACATACGCAGACAGGATCCGCAATGAGTAAGTCAGAGGGTCGCCAAAATGACACTGATGGCTGAGATGCTGAAAGAAATCTGAATGATGTGAAATTGTCACGTCATGCATAGAGAAGCACTATTCAGTTAGAAGAGCGCTGAACATCGCAGGTAAACCTAAAGTAGAGGCAGACCTCCAGAAACATGGTCTATTATCGAGAAGGAATTGGTGGCACAAGATGCCCCCGTTGGGACACCTCTGAACAGAAGATCCTGTTGCTTGTGTACAAGGAGGCCTGATTCTGGGCGACCCGGGATATAGTAGCAGAAAGCAGTAGAAGGTTATTTTATTATATTTATTGATATTAACACCCAATGGGCATTTTTAATTACATATGTTTGCATGAAAAATTATAATAAAAGAAAATAGAAAGACACAATGGTATATAGTAGACTTAGTGGGAGTGGAAGCGGGAGAGAGGTGTTTATAATTTAATTTGATTCAGTGATTTTATAAAAGAAGACTAATTTTCACGTAGTTATACAGAAAACAGCCAGCCATAGAAAAGTAAAACTCAGATAATAGCCATTTTGTGAAAAGAGTGAATTATAAAATCTACACAATAGTTTGAATATTTTTGACTTTAACAAACGATTAACAATGAATAAATAAGTTTTTTCATATGTAACAAACAAGAATCTTATTGTGTATTTGACCAGTTTAAAAGATTTTTCTAGTTTTGTGGGTGTTTTCTGCAAATTGAAAAATGCCGTTTTTGTGATCGATACCCTTTTCCGGAGGTAATTAAAACAATTTTTTATATGAAAGCGGTCTAGCTGTTTATAGCAGAACATAGAATCGACCTGAATGCACCCGATAACATCGATATCTCATTTTTCCAAAATTGTGGACTGGCTGTTTTCAGCATAACTACGTTCAATTGTTATTTAAAAATCTAAGACTGGTATGTTTGTTGAAGACAAATAATACTTGAATAATTTAATCCACAAATTTTGAATAACAGGGATCGGTTTTATCGCTTTCGCGACATCTTTATTAAAATTCAATTCATTATACAAAAACAGTAAGGATAAAGAATTCAAAATTGTTTAATAGCAATGCAATTTTATTATTTATGTATGGAGGACATTTTTACTAAATGTTGCGGGGTAAATACAAGAGTATTGCAAAATAACGCTTTTGCTAAAATAATGAGTTGTTTAGTCTCTTAGACATGAATAATTAAAATTAAATACTAAATTTTGTTTCAACAGAGAGGGAAAACATTTTTAAGAAGAAAATATCGGAGTCTAGGCATTTACAGGGCTTATGACCTGTCATTGGCTGGTTTAAGTGGCCACTTTACACACTGTGTAACATTCACCATTCTGCCCATGTTCAAACATCCACATTTTCTCAACTCTTCCATCTATTGTTTGTAAATAATTCCATCTGTTGTTTCATAAATACTATTATCAATTAGGTGTGGACATAAGTTTCGTATGTTTTTTTTCAACTAATTAAATGACCATCAAAAGTAAAACAAAAAAGTAAAGGTTCTCTTTTCAAAAGAATTTTCTGCTCTTTCAGATATTGTATTTGCTTTTACGTGACATAAATTAATTTGAGTGCAAGCCTTCAAAATAGAATATCAAGTAAAAAAAAATAAGCATTTTCATCAGCCCTTTCTGTTAGCGTTCAATCGAGGGAATAAAGCCGCTTAAGCTGCTAACGATATTTTCGCAGTGTGCGGTGAAGATGCTTTGAATGAAAATACAGTTCATCGATGGCTGTCACAAAAGCGATGACATCGGTCGCTGCTTATTCCATTTTTAAAAAAATGTTATAAAAGATAATCAAAATTGTGTTAGAACCACGCAGCTATTTTTCTAAAAAAAAAAAGGATAATTTCGTTTGTAATACCCGTGCGTAAGTTCAAATCCTTTTACAATGGATGTCTAGAATAGTTTTATCACTTCGTTCAATAGTTATGTGATGTGATTAAAGGGCTTGAAGTTGGATTGAATGTGCCAGCAATTTTTATTGAATGTCCCTAGAGATTAAGTAAAACATTGTCACGAGTTCGAGGTAGAAACGAAATGACAAAACCCCGGCGAGGATCTTACAATTTACGGGGTAGATTGTCTAGACAGGTCAAATTAAATTAAGTTCCATTCCTTTTATAGGCGCCGAAGTTTCTCGTAAACATTAATTTGTTTACAGGAACAGCCTAAGAAAATTTTGTCCTTTAAAACATACTTCACCTGTAACTCTCCTTTGTTCGAAGTAATTATTTTTACTATTACATATTATCGTTAATCAAATCATGTCAGTATTTTGCGAAGGTTTGATCATAGTCAAAACATAATGATTTTTTTACCATTTGTGTATTTATTAATTATTCCAACAATATGCATTGTAGCGAAAATTATTTTATTCCATTTACAATAATTTGACTTGTCAACAATGTTTTGAGTTTTTCCGTAGACAAGGATTGGATTCAACCCCCAAGGGCTTTAAATGTTGACATATTACAACAAAGATGAAGAAAATTTTAGAGAAGAGAAAATTTAGAAGTCAAGGCGTCCACAGGGCTTATGACCTGTTATTAGCTGGTTATGATGGCCACTTAACACACTTAATTATTTATCAATCTGCCTTTATTTGAACATCTATTTATCTTTTTTATGTACCAACTTTTAAAAACAATTATACCTCGAATTCATTCATTAGACGTACCTGTAGAAATTATAATGGACTCAGTATTGATGTAGACATTTTTAACTGCACGTTGCATTTGTACGGAAAATTTCTTCATGGGGTCGATTATTTGGGATAGTTCCTGAATGTGCATCTTGAGTGGTTTATGCTATGTATATGTGCCGCATGTAATGTATTAATTTGTTTGTACATGTTTTATATGTGTGTTCATGTGTGCGCGTGGATGGCTCGGAGTGTACATTCGGTATTTTTGTTTATTTATTTTTTTTTCACATTTAGTATTTATATCTTTAGCATAATTTATGAAAACTTATTTGGTCTTTTTATGTAAAAAAAAATGTTGTTTTTAATACTTATTATGTATGACTGTATGTTTTCTGAATAAAATAAAATCTATATTAATTCAATTATTTTATCTGTTGACGTTTGTGAAGTTAAAAAACTGATACCTTTATTGTTGCGGGTGTGATTCTTTAAACTGAATTATTTCATCTACATACAAGGCAACGTTTGAAGATTTTTTTCGATTTTTATACTTCTTCTTGGACCAGGTGGATTTGTGAAAAATATTTTGAGTCAGATATTTCAGCATCCATCAACATTCTCATCGTTAGGCGTTTTTTTGTTGTTTTTGTTTTTTTAAATTCAATTTTTAATTTTTTTCTACTGACCGGTTTTAAAGCTAAACAAGCTTTTTTATAAAAAAACTTTACTAATAATTTCTATTCTACTTTATTTTTACAGTGATCGGTAAATATTACATTTTTGATACATATATGGAGCTAATAAATCAAGTGTATTAGTAATTGTTGTTGTTTAAATGGCGGAAGGTGTAGTAATCCCTGTAAAAATAAAATAGAATAGAATTAATTGGTTAAGTATACCCTGATAAAGAAGCTTGTGCAGTAGTGGGCCGATTTTTTTTCCGAATTTCGAAATGAAAGGGTCTAAAAAGTTACCTTTTGAATTATTTGTAATGCAAAATATCGAAAAAAAATTATTTGATACTACTTTTGGCCCTTAACCAAAGCTTGAAGATTTCCAAAAAAGTCAATTTTTACGCTTAACCAGCTGTCATTTCCTATTTAAGTAAGAAAATCAGTCGAATTTAATTTTATAATGTGTATTAACCATATTAAATAAGCATGTAAGGGCGTAAGTTGCACTTTGTTTTGTATTAAATCGGTGGCATTGTTTTAATGAGCCATTGTTTTCGTCAATATTAGCCAGGCTCTCAACGGAATCAGTCCCGTGGAGTGTAAACTTTTTGCCTTTCGGTAGTTTTATAACGTGTTTTAATTTGTAATGGGATAAAGTTTTATCTTTACTAACAAAATAATGATTTTATCAATATAGATAGTTAACAAAATATTCGGACAGTTTAAACTTCAAACCTCGCTTGAGGGCCAACATTAATGTGGAATATTTTTTCAAAATAATTTTACGTTCAATGTGCTCCAAAATGCATATTTTTAGAGCCCTTTCACTTTGATGTCTAAAAACATAAAAAAAACTTCATACGTCATTGGCCTACTCTATTGTGCAGTTTTGAAACCGGTCGGTAGAAAAAAAGTGGTTAAAAACCATGTTGTTTTATATTTATGTTATGATGACATTTATGAAATTTACGTGAGTAAATAAAGAAAGATTTAAAATAAAGAATTATGCAAATATTTTTAATTATTTTAAAGTTTTATATTTGATGAACAAATTGATTAAGTTTGCTCGTTATAATTTTAATTGATTCATTATTTTACAACAGATGTAGACGCTTACATTTCTAAGGTTGATAAACCCCAAATCATTATAAATTTCATGTTCTACCAGGGGGATAAGCGATTTTAATCCCTCGTATTAATCAAATTAAGAGCTTTTATCCCTTCCGCCTAAATGGCAGGAGGAATGCACTGATTCGAATGATAATAATTCTTCATATTTCCAATTAGACAATTACAAATGTAGTTTCTACCCTTAACAGAGCGAGCACTAAATCCATCATACTACTTATATAATTACGCTATTTCCACGAAGGGTTAGGCCGAGATAATAAAAATACATACGTTTATCCTGCCGGACATTTTTGTTTATTTTACATTCATAAATATAGTAATACATGCCCTATCTTGGTGACGTTTCCGGGAAGGACACAAAATGCTGAATACTGTCTAAGTGAAACGTCAGATCTGTTGATGTCCATCAATATAACGTAGTTATGCAGAAAGCAACCAGTCCACAATACAAAAATGATGTTTTCGGGTGCAGTAAGGTCAATTCTATTTTCTGATTAAAACAACGAGACCACTTTCACGCAAAAAACTGTATTAATCACCATTTCAAAATGGTATCGAGCATCAAAACGACATTTCGCAATTTGCAGAAATCACATACAGCACTAGAAAAATCTTACGGCACTTTAAAAATCTATTAGGGGCCTGGCCAATATAATAATCGTTTTTGCGGGAGTTTAAAATTTCAACTGGGTGTTCCGTTATATAATTCACCGCTTCAATTGGGACTTCTGGCCTGTTGCGGTGCAGAAAAATAAATAATATGAATAACAATAATAACATTTGTTGTCAAATGATGTGGAATCGCGTGTTAGAAAAACCACATTGTAAAACGAGGCTGGCACAGAACATGCATATTTTATAAGCCCAAATTTTTTTATTCTTTTTTTACTGATAATATTTTATTAATCACGAAATTTCAAAATTTTCCTTCTTTTAAAAAACACGCACTTTCCTCAATTCAAACTTAAGATATTAACTTTTTTTTTCCATGATATATTTTGTTGCCCTTCCATAATAAGGAATATTTTTATGTTTTTTTTTTGTATTTTTTATTTCCTTTTTAAATTTCTACAAAATAAAAAAGTACCTTTTAATCTTTTACAGAATATTTTATTTTCTCTTTCTTATATTACACAACAATATTATACCGGTATATCTATTATAGGAGCAAAAATTCATAAACATTTCTTGTATACCCAAAAACAGGCGAAGTCTTCGTGAGATATTTTTGTTTATTATTTTTACTGTTAAAATGTATTTCATTGCTATGTAATTATCCTATTTTTTATAAAATATGTTTTACCTCTTATGTATATAAAAAAAAAACAACAAAAAATGATAAAAAAAAAATTAAAAAAAAAAAAAAATATTTATATATTTTTTGCATGTTTTAGTTATTACTGGTGTGGATAACGAGTCAGGTATCTGCACCTGACACGTCTGCTTTTAATAAAGCCACTTCAGGTGGAGACCAGAATATCCCGAATGAATATAACAATTTTGAATGCTTCTTTTCCTGCAATCAAAATGTTGTAATTTCTGTCTAATAGGAACAACAGTTCAACCCTAGTAGTGCGAAACTCCGACAGGGTTGGTTCTCCCTTTGCTAGTGACAGCGGAGCAAAGTCCACAGTAATCCGACCTGTTCAGAAATGCTAATGAGCTTAATAAAAGCAATAGGACTAGCTTAAACATCTGCCACTTAGAGGCATAAAATTGCCCAAGTGACGTCATATTAACCATAAAATTTAATATGATCGTAAATAAAACGAACTTTGATCTTTTACACGGCTTTCTTATATTTTTCGTACAACGACAGGCATAAGTATTTCGAATAATGTCAGAACTAAAATTAATACGTTAAGCCTATCATTTAAAAATAAATCCAAAATTTGTGTTTAATACTATAGATAAAAGGCAAGTGATACTTTAATCCACATATTTGGAATATCCAGCGACCGGTTTCATCGCTTTCGCGACATCTTTGAGACTGGTATTTTTAATAAAAAAATCAATGCTTTTATACGAAACAGAGGTTAAGATAGAGAATCCAAAATAATATGAAAGTAAATTAAATTAAATTATTTTGGTCTTAAATATCATAAACAAAGTATTTGAGGTTAACCAATGAGCTAATATTATGATATTTCTGATGAGTTATTTTTTTAAAGGCATAACCCGCTAAATCTTTATTTACAGGATTGTCAGCAGGTGGGATAGAAGGGATATGAAAGAGGTAATTAAAAAAAAACACAACACCCAGACCAATTCAGAAAAATCTTTCTATATTTTTTTCTAGTAACTGGCGGGAATCAAACCCGTGACGCCAGTTTTGCAGTTGGCAGTCTTACCAACTGCGCCACGGCGACTGTCGAGTTGAAGTATTATATTTATTATATTGAGATGTCCCATCCTTCGTGAGTTTGATTTCTGTCAATTATGATTTCTGAAAAACAAAGGGTAAAAAGTAAAATTATTACGATGGGTATAGTTATGAGGAATACACGTGTGTTAGATGTTCATTTAGTAATTCTACTTTTATGCTTCTCTTTTTTTCTCACATATCTTTGAATTATCTATCCTTACTTATTTTTTGTATAAAAACATTGAATTCCTTACTAAAAATACCAGCCTCGAAGATGTTGCGAAAGCGATGAAACCGGTCACTGGATATTCCAAATTTGTGGATTAAAGTATCACTCGTATTTTATTTCTCTTATTAAATTTCAATGAACTTCCATCAAGAATTTTCACTTACAAGCTTAAATGTTTCAAAATAAGTGTAACAAGCAGAAAAGTGTACTAAACAATTTGTTGGCCTGTCTATTATCATTAAATGACGTTTGTAAATGACGTACGAAATTTGTAAAGTGGCGGGATTTACCAGATGTAACATTTAATATGATTTAATTGCAGTTCTTTTGAATTGAGTAGGTTATGATTATTAAATCAAAGTCAAAGTCAAAGATTTAATCTAAAATCCCTTATTGTTAATCCAGGCTCCGGCAAAGACATTTATTTTTCATAGCCCCAAAACTGTTCAATGCATTTCATAAAGACAGTATGATAGAGATTAATTATTTGAATTTTTTGCGTTTTTAATATGTGTTGAAATTATGGATAGTAAAAGCAGATTTAAAAAGCTTATTTTTTTAATGAATAGCATATTCTTTTAATATATTTTTTTTTAAATATTGCCAAAAAAATGTGCTCTTATATTAGCGATTTTTTTTAAATATGGATCGTATTCTTCGAGTAGCCTTTGTAGAAATTTAAAATAAAATGGTTACTGGTTATGTTTTTGTGGGATTTTTTAGTGTCCACGAAATACAATATATTTTTTTATTTGGAACTTATGTACAAATACATATTGTAAAATGGTAAGCGGAGAAAAAAAAAAAAAAAAAAAAAAAATATTTGTATTATTGAGCAATTAGGACAACTTTTATGTTCACAAACGACCAAAATAATTTTACAATCGAGCTTCCGAGATTAGACGGCACATGTTACTTTTTGACGATTTCTCTTGGGTTATTCATTTGAAAATATATCGCGATGTTAAGGCATGGCATAAATGAATATAAGCACTAGAAACTGACAAATAGATGAAATAAATATAAGAACTAGCAAAATTGTTTTGCCAATCCAGCATGAGTTACCCCAGTGACGGCGCATTTTTATATTGTTTGATGGTTTACGCGCGATGTTAAAGGGCCAAACCGCAAAACTCCAGATAAACATTCGTCACGGTAAACTATGAAAGAAAATTTATTATTTTTGTCAATAACTGATTTTTTAAATGAAAAAACAAACATGGAATTTGAAAATGAAAACAATCCTTAATGCCTTAACACTTTGAGCGCCGGCCGAATACACATAGAATTTACCCTGTGCCCGGCCCATTTTTGTGAAATTTCATGCTTTGTGAAGGGTTTCTTAAAAGTGTCATAATTATGAAAATACAAGATTAAATCAATTGAAACTACTGAGACTTATCTTAAATAATTAAATAAGTTATTTTTGTATGATAGTTTTGTCAACATTAGCCTTTATGGAAAGCCACATTGCGCATTGCAATGTTCGCACATATACAAGGCCTCACCCCCTTTTTTTGTGTTTTGTATCCAGATCCGTGTAAACAGGTTATTATAATAATCATGCGTTGTGTCCCGGTCCCGTGTTTTCACGTGGTTTATCAGCAGCAAAAAAGTGCTAAAAAAGTCACTAGATGTCAATAAAACGCACTTTTTTAGACAGCTGGTAAACCGCGTGAAAACACGGGACCGGGACACAACACATGGTTATATAATCACGTGTTTACACGGCTCCGGGATATAAAGTGTTAATCTTTTCCACAAACCTCTATCTCTCCTCTACCCAGCCATTTCCATAGTCCCTATCCAGTGCGTATTACTTTGTTGGTCGAATATGTTTTTAATCTCAAAATTTAAAAAAATAAAACATTGTCATTTTTCAAAAATTTGTGAGGTCATTTTTGAAAATACATCATAATAATGGGTTTCTGCTTTGGGTTTGGTCTTGAAAAACCGTGTAAGGTCAAGTGAGGCAAGGATAATTACGAGTCAAGAAAAACAAAAGCTTATCTTTAAAAATCTATCAAATTAAGGAATTATTTGCTCACTCGGTCAGACAGAGAGATGTGTTGTTGTTCCAGAATCGAATTAAGGATGTTAATAATGCATCTGCTGTAACCCTCCAGTTAGAAAATCCCAGTGGTTAGGATTCATTCCTTTTTATGTCGTCTTTCCATCGCAGTCTTGGTCTATTGACCTTTTTTCTGCCTCCTGGGTACCCACTTAAGACTCTTTTTGGTACTCGTGATGATAGTAATCTTTTTTTATGTTCGGTCTATCATTACCCTTTTAATTTGATGTGAGCAGAGAGCCAGAGAGCTTTGTAGATGTTGTAACGTTCATCGTTATATCTAATTCTCCAGGTTTTTTCATCATTCACGGCACGCCGGATTTTACGCAGCACTCTCCTCTCGAAGATGTCCAGCATCTTAGCAAACTTTGCAGTAACCTCTGTATTATCCTAAAAACTACCGAGACAATAATTTTTTTCATCAGGGGTGAGATTTTTCTTGGGTTGTCGATTTAAAATTGTTTCACAAGTGTATACAGAGAGGAATGTAAATAATAATAATATTAATAAGAACAAAGAAAAATGGTGGTTACAAGCTGTTAAATTACAAAAAAACATCCTAAACTTAACTGGTATTATAAAATTCCTGAAGACCATTTTACTAGACGTGATGTGACGATAGACAAATGATGTTTATGTCTGAAGAGGTTATATTGAGCTGGTCTTTCATCACTCGACAAATAAGGATAATCTGCGACACGCGGCATCTGTCAATTATTACGTCCACACGGAACGTCAGCAACCGAAAGAAAGAGAATGTCTACAGACACGACGCTCCCTGACTCAAGAACTGGCGCACATCATGGTAGGTGCAGGTGAAAACGCATCCAGGAATTGAACTGCACATAACCAGCGGAAATCAATCAAAGGTCATAGCATAAAATGGTTTTCTGCAGTAGATCACCAGTGAACTCGAAAGAGTTCGTAGATTGGGTTAGCAATTAACGAAAAATGGGTGAATTGCGTAACACCCATACCTAAGGTGTTAAAGCATTTTTACTAAGCGTGAAACGATTATTACTCATTGGCCTACTACACTGGGAACAATGCGTGCCCAATACACAATATACACATCATAGCACTCAAAGAAATATTTTATAAAACATAGTTATTACTTTAAAATATAAATTTCTCCATTGAGTCCATGGAGTTTGAAGTTGCTAATTTTCTCGAACAAACTCGGACGCTTACCCGGTATTACTCACGTGAACGGCTTCCAAGAAGTGTGTGGGCACTGGCCCCTGAAAGATAATATGAAGTCAGACTATAAACACTATTTGTTATTGTGTGAACAAGACCAAGTCATTGTTTTTAGTAAGTTGAAGGGAGAGATATGATAAAAAAAGTTATCTTATATTGTTAGTCATTAATTAGCACGTGAAATAAAGGACTCGCAACTGGTGACTGTAATCTGAGATGTTGTTTGCGGTGAAATCTTAATGTATAACGTTAAGTTATTTAAGAAGCACTGGTACTAATTCAAACGGATTTTAGTAATACTAAGGTGGTTCATTTAGTAAATTACTTAAAAACACAGAAAGTTCAAGAAATAAAAATTGATAACAAATAATTTCGTAACATTATTTATGTCAATTTATTTTATTTTAAGTCTTTAAGGCATTAAAAAATTATCATATAAACAATAACAATGTTTTTTATTTGTTACTATTATATCAAATTGCATTGTAGTATTGGCAAATACGCATTTCATAGATACATATTTTTATTTCTTATTTTTTCGTGATAATATATGCTTGCTTGTTTATTAATTTAACTTAAAAATGTCTTTCTTGCTTACCGTAACACTTTTTTTATTGTTTGCTTTACATAATTAATTTCATAAGCTTATATTTTCCCATTTTTTGTTTATATCCGTACTGTTTTTTCTTGCATACCTTTGTGATAATTGTTTTTACTTTGTAAAACTTTTTATTATATCCTTTTCAACTAATTTCACACATTTTTCCTGTATATTTTTTGTTTATTATTTAGTATGTTAGCATGTATTTGATTTTTATTTTTTGTAAATGCCTTTTGAGCGTTGATGAACAAAATAAATAAATAAATAAATATAAGGTAAATAAACAAACACCAACTCTTAAGAAACAGTACCTTGAGTTTGAAAAAATATTTGTAGACAACGACATGGTTTTATTTACAAGGAGAGTTATTTAAGTAAAATATTACAACAGAGATGGAGAATACTTATGCGAATGAAATACAGAAGTCTTGGCAATTACAGGGCTTATAATCTGTTATTGGCAAGTTTGAGCAGCTTGTGGCCCACTGGATGTAAGGAGAAAATGATAATGATAATGATGATGAAGATAAAAATATTATTTTTAAAACTTCGTCGTAACAAGTGATGTTAGTTTTTAAAGGGGTGATTTTCACAGCCTCAATTCGGGGTTACTTTCTTTATTTTGTTTGGGGTAAGAAAGTTGCAAAATTCTTCTTTAATGATTTCCATAAAACACGTGAAGGGATGTAAACAAATTTAAGGGTGAGTTTGACAGATTGCTTGAGTTAATACACCTTTTTATAAAATACCCATAAAAAGGTAATTTAGAAATTTCGTAAGTGCTTTTGAACATGAAATAATAAATTAAGTCTAAAGACTGCCTATAGCAAAGAACAATGACCTTTTGAAAAGGAAACATTAAGGGTTGAAATTAAACACAGCTTAATTAGATTTCGCACACCGATAATGTAGATGTTAAATGGATATTGCCAAAACGAGAATAATCTTAGTACGTTTAAATTATTAATCATGATGACGCTCCAATTTGATATCTATTTATAAATTAAAATCACATTTTTTTTCATTTCATTTATTTATTTGTTTACTGCACGATATACTTGTTTTTTTTTTATTTTTTTTTATTTGAAAATATTTTAAGTAACCCTTACGGATTATGACATTATTTAACAAAAATATATTTTTTTTTTTTTTCATACTCTGTTGCTGAAAATAATAATTTTTACATCTTTTGAAAAGTTTGTCTGAGTCTTTCTTTAGTTTTGTCTGGTAGTTAATTGTAAAATTTCAGTCCCAGATTTATCAGTCTCGATTGTCTTTGTCTCGTTTTCAAATGTTGTATGGGATATTGTTCTGATATTCATGTATTATGTCTATGTTTATTACAATTGTTTTCAAGTTTAAGTTCTTTGTCTACAATTATATCAGTGGCTACTAAAGAATAAATTTTAAAGATTCTAGTGGAAAAAGTTCATGAACATTGAATTGTTTAGTTTTTAATGAGTTTTTTAGTTGGTGTTAGATAAAGGAGGATATATACCAGCTTCAATATTTTATTTTGCTGTCGTTATAGTATGTTTATATCATTTTGGTTTACTGTTCCCCATAGCTGTTGCATAAAACATATTTTAGATTTGACATAGGCTTCATACATAAATTTTTTCAATTTATTTAACAAAGTTTTGCTTGTTTTTCATTTTCTGATAGTGAATTCTTAAGAAGTCGTTGACAATGGCATAAAAATGGATATATTTGGGTAAATCATAAGAATGCAAATATTTCCTTTAAGAAAAAAAAAAGATCTCCATGCGCTTGGATTGGTATATAAATGCAGTGTCTTATGCACCATGAGGTGTGGAAAGGGAATGATTTTATTAATGGTATGTAATTGTGTTTACGTTTATGTGGTTTTTTGGTTTATTCATCTCCATCCATCCTTCTCTGATATAGTATTAATCAATCATAAAACTCGGCAGAAATTCGACCGAATCTTTGTGATATTTTATAAACGTAATTTTTATTTTACTGCAGAAAACTTTTGCCGTAGATAAAATGGTTATTGCTTTATAGTGTAAAGTTATCATTTCAACAATGAAAAATAGATCATCATAATCCGTGTAATCGCCTTTGAAAAAAAAAAATTAAATTCACCTGACATTATTTCACCTAAATATACGCGGTTGTTTTAGGGTGGTGTCTATTCTGGAGAAATTTAAATAAACTGGACTCCGATGGTACGGACACGTTAATAGACGGAATAACGATCACGTGGTCAGACTTACCTTGGATATTCCCACACAAACGAGAGCTCGGAGCTCGAGGTGGTCCACAAGCCAACCAGCGGACCAATCCTGAGAAGTATCTGAGGAGGGAGTAGCTGACCAGTGAGATGACACAAGACACGAAGAAAAGTAGACTGCGTACCAGAGGGGCCAAACTGGGAGGCAAGAAAGAAGAGACCGGAATATTATTTTGTATTTAATTATACCAGTGCAAAAATGTTTACTTTATCATGTTGAAATAATAATAGTGTGCAGTGCCTTGATCAGCACAGCGCAAACTATTGCTTGGATGCACCAAGGTCCCGATTGTGTCATATTGTAAACTCGAGACAAGATCTGGATAATTTTGTTTGCTTGCTTTCGCTTTTTTTCGTAGAGCTTTTTCAGTGTACAATACAAAATTTCATGACATAGACTACACAAACATCACTCTGTCAGATTTAAAATTTACACTTAAAATGCATTGTGTAACTTAGTAGACATTATACAAATAAATATCATGTACATTTCCCTTTCCCTCCTTATCCTCTCTTTATGCATCAATGTTTTAATCCCGCCCAATTTACAATAACTTACTGTTGTTTAAAAAAAAACTTTGATTTTTGAAAAATATATAAGAGTACATGAAAATAATATTTTTATATGTATAAACTTATATGTATTTATATAATATGTAATATATTTTCTTTACTAACTTGGTAAACTTTGTGGAAATTTGTTATTGGTTCTAAGTTTATGCACTGTATCTGTTTGTTTACTATAAATATGTATGTAGAACTGTTGGTTTCCCAAATAAAATAAAATAAAACATAATGTTATAAAATGGTCTTATAAAGTCCTAAATAAATAAAGCAATATATTACTTTCATCTCCTGAAGTAAAAATATCATTTAAGTGGCTCGTTTTACAAAATAGAAATACGCTTTTCGCTTTACGAGAAAATGCATTGCCCATTTTCAGTGTAAAACATTTCTTGAAGCCAAATAAAACTCCTCAAATTCTCACGATGCGATGGTCGGAACCTATTCTGAACTGTTGGAGAATAGCCAAAACTTACAGAAGAAAAGCATTTTTCGCATTTCCATAATGCTATGGTCTTAAAAAAACTGTATTATACAGATCGAAAAATTGGCCAGAAAACTAATCTTGTATAACTGTGTAAATTAATTTATTGATTTTTTAACAAACCTAAGCGCTAAATTCCGTCAAATTCCGAAACCGGAACCCTATGGCATGGAATGCTCTTCCAGCAGAGGTGCAAATCTGTGAGAGCGAACTGACAGAAAAAACTTAAGAGCCACCTATTCTCAAAGTTTATTGAATGAATCTGTATGAGATGACAAAATAAATTGTTTCATTTGTATTATAAATGTGTTTTTGAAATGAAATAAATATTCATAGAATGACTTTGTAAAGCAATCTTGAGATGTTATAGTTATTACAAAACTAGCGATGTATCATTCATTTATTATTTCTCTTCCGCACCTAATGGTGCGTAAAGCATGAACAACATGAATGTAAGATTATTAGTCTTGCACTTCAGGTATCAATCCAGGGACTATGAAATATTCTAGTGTGAAAACACCCTTTTTAATAAATATTTTACATCAACCATGTCGGGAATCGAACCCGAGATTTCTTGAATGGTAGGAAAATGCTCTGACCATTACACCACAAAGTTGAACAACCACGGCATTGTGTAAGATATCCATAAAAGTAATATATAATTAATAATTTTACAGATGTTTGTTATAAAGTACTGGTCGCGTACGCAGAAAATAATTGAATAAAAAAAAAAAGCGTTTTTTTTTAAATACCATTTAAATGATATAAAGATTCTAAAGGATTTGAAATCAGGTTGGGAGTTTAAAAAGGGACATAAAAAAAAATACAAACGTTAAGAAAATAGGGATCTAAAGATAAATACTTTATTTTTTAGGCGTTTATTGAAAGTAGCTTGTTCCATAAATGTCAATTTAATTAAATAAAGAAATGTCGAGGAATTTAAACACTTCGACAAATATTTGGAAATGGCAGACGAGTGCGCTTACCACTATGCAACGGGGCGGACTTATCTTTGCTTGATTTTTTACTCAAGATTTTTAACTAAAAGCAGTCATCGAGTCGAAAACACTCGCCTAGGAATTTCGGTCTATTTCACATACAAAACTGTATTTTATATCCGCCTGGGCACAGACACATTATTTATGACTGTCCCGAATTTATCTTTGCTTTTTTGATGTGGTAGTTTAATTGCTGTTTGGTTTTATGTTTGTGAATGTTAGCATTTTTGGTAACTGTTATGTCATTGTATGGTATGTTTCCTATTGAAATTTTATTTAAATTTTTTATCGTCATTTAGGACAAACTGATATGATCTAATTTTAAAAGAGAAAATTTGTTAAAAATTATTTTTTTTTACTAAGTTTTATGTCCCATGTAATACAACTACTATTCATATTGGTACAATGTTCCGGAGTCTTTAACACTTGGAGTTTAAATATGGTAATAAGTATTTTGCAAGCGGTTTGACAACTATCGCTTCTTTACTTGTTAACAACTAAAATTTGAATATTTACTTGAAACATTAAATGAGGTTCCCTGTTTATTATTTTCTGGATGGTATTTTACTATTTATTGAAGCAGTGGTGAAAAACAGCGGAAAAATGAAGCAAACTCAAATATAACTGCTGCCCAAGGAATGGCTCCTTAAAAATCAACACTTAAAAATAATATATAACCAGGCTGGGATATCTTATAATAATAAGACTTGATTGTGGACGGCATACATGATGTGTCCGGAAAGTAATGTCAGTGAGTCAATTACAAATAATTCATTTAATTTTTTGTTACAACTTATTAAAATTTTCCAAAATAGGCTCTTTCTGCGTTGATGCATTGGCTCCAGCAATTTTTCCAGGCATAAATGCGTCACGGTAGGCCACATCCAGAATGTTTCTTAAGGCCACGTTCCAAGCTGCTTAGATTCCCTTTATAGTCTAGAAATGCTTTCCTTTCATTGGTTTTTTCAGGCATAGAAAAAAAACGTGAGTAGCCAGGTCTGGACTATAAGCGGGCTGGGAAATTGTTGGAACCCCAGCTTTGGCCAGTGGTTGGTGACGAGGAACGCGCTGTGAAATGTAACTTTAAGTTATCTGCGATGTCCGACCGGACGCGTTAAATCCTCTATGTTAGTCTTTTAAGCACTTTAACGTAAAATTTAGCGTTCATTGTTATACCAGGTGAAACAAACACGTGATAGACCTATATTTTCATATCAAAAAACGCAATGAGCATAGTCTTGATTTGGGAATTGAATTTGCTCATCCTAGCTTTCTTTGGGCGAGGGGATGCCGACCCTTTGCCGATCCGACAGAGTATATTCTTTAATAGCTGTCTTGATCATTAGAACAGTTTCAGCGAAGCTTGTCCCATCCTTTTCTCTACCAATCGCTGCATTTTTTATTTTTACAGGATCCCTAAATAACCACAGCAAAAACGCTTATCCTCACTCTCCGGATGGCTGGAGAAGACTGAGCAATCTAGCGTTCCTTAGCCTAATTTCTTCCACTTCCATTAATAACCAGTTTGCGCTGTAATGCATAGTCACGTCTAAAAAATCATGGACATTAAAGCAAACAGTAGGAATTTAATATTTGTGATGACAGTCTGACTATGCCCCAGGAGAAAATGAAAAAAAATAAAAGCCATAAAAAAAGGAAAAAAAAATTACAACCGTAAATTCGTGTAAGACTGATAAAATATATTTGAATAAAAACATCGGTCCTCACAGCGTATGAATTTAATAACAGGAAATACTAAACATGATTACAAAAATTAATTTGAAATTCTAATTCAACTTTTAATAAATAAACTTGTTAATTTAATTATTTATGCCAAACATAATCTTGCAAACATGAAAAATGGCGATGCGTTGGACTCGGAAAGTTTTGAATATCATCTTAGCTGGTATACCATCTAAAGCCATTGATCATTATGTTCGATTTATCATCATGTTAAGTTGATTGATGCTTCCATTAAAAGCATAACTTAATAGCCCGGAAAAGTTTTCAAAATAACACTACTCTATATGGCATCAATGACAACAACAACAACAAACCATCACGCCGTTTTCCCGTAAGAGAATAGAACGCCACATAGCTCTATCTTTGCATACAGATCTCGCTTCCTCTACATTCATACATCTTCTCATGCACGCGCGCCGATTATTCCGACTTTTGACAAGTCCATCTTCAAGTATTTGTTGGATTTGGTCATGCCATGTCTTTCTCGGTTTTCCTCTATTTCTGCATCCATCAACATTCGCATTGTAAATATTCTTAGCCATTTCTTCGCTGTCCATTCGTTCTACATGTCCAAACCAGCGCAGATCTCCTTTCTTGATTTTGTCGATAATGCTTTACATAAGGTACGAATCTCAACATTTGTGCATCTATCGTACATAGTTTTACCCCACATTTGCCTGAGGGATCGCATTTCGACAGAATTCAGCCTACTTTCATCCCTATTTTTCCAAGTTCATACTTCGCTCCCATGCATCAGGGTCAGGACCAGGACTCCGTTGTGAACTGCTAATTTTGCCTTTTGCGACAAAAATTTATTTTCCAAGGTTGATTTAAGTGCTCCGTTCACTCTGTTCCCGGCACTCACCCTCCTTTCAATATCTTTAACAGTCATTCCATCCCTAGTAAACATACTTCCCAGATTCACAAATTCCTCTTCTTGTTTTAGTATAACTCCATTCACAGTGGTTTCACACTTAGTCATACTTTCATTTCTTTCAAATACCATCACATTTGATTTATCAACATTCATCAGCAAATAGCTTCCCTTGCATACATGGTAGACCTTTGTTACCAAAAATTGCAGTTCTTCTTTGTTGTTAGCAAGAAGCAATGACAGTTTTTTTATTCCTTCTTTTCCAAATTGCACAAAATCTATTTTTGTTTTAAAATATGACATAATAAAATGATTCATTTATGGGGTGCATAATCATCTAAACCACAAATCCATTGATATGTAATCTATTTAAATAAATTATTATTATTCAGTCATTCCAAGTTTACAGACATGAGTGGTGCCCGATTGTGTTGCTATAAGCTGTGTATCTGTCCCTAATAAATGTAAGTATAATATTATTAATATATACAAAAAGTATATTAAATGGTACTGAACGTGTTGTATTTGAAACAGAATCGGCACCAATAAATCAAATAAATTATACATTCATAATAAATATAAAAGGTAAAAAGAGACCTGTGGATTAAAAAAGAAGATTTATGTGATGTAAAGAGACTTTGAGACGATATGAATTAAATTAATTTTAAAAACCTACATAATTTGTAGCTCTTTTTGTTCTGCTAGGTAATTCCGTCCATCTTACATCGAATATCGAATGTTAAAAATCTGGGCGTTAGATTTGTGAGCACTCTGATATTTCATGAACACATACAGACAATCAGTGGTAATGCATTGAAGATGTTAGGATTTGTTCTGCGTACTGCTAGGGTTTTCGAAAATACCCGCGTACTGAGAACTCTTTACAACTCCTCGGTGCAAAGTAGACTCGAGAGTGGCTCAATGATTTGGGGGTCACATGAAATGAAGTATACTCCTGTGATAGAGAAAATGCAAAAGAAGTTTCTGAGATATCTCTACACGAGAGAGTGCGGTTATTATCATTGGCTCTACCCGACCGAGTTTCTCCAGGGTTTGCTTGGCTACAACAGTTTAGAGACAAAAAGTAATGTGATTTTGACTACGCATTTTTATCGATTGATTCGCGGTATGCTCGATAATTCTGAGATTATGATGAGCATTGGTTTGTATATTTCTGATAATCACCTAAGATAGCATCAGCATAGATTGTTTCAAATTTTGAAATTTAGGACCAACTTGTCTATAATTATGCCTGTTGGAAGGGCTACCGATATGCTGAACAACATCGCTCTGGATATTGATCTGTTCCATGTATCCGAAGGGGTTTTCCGGAGCAGGATTCTCCTACTACTTTGACACGAGTTCTTTCGTGTATTTTTTCTTCTTTTTTATAATATGTACGTATTGAATATATGTTTGTTATGTATATGTTATATTTAAAATAAATAAATTGAATTGAATTGAATCTTACGTTTAGTTTGCCAGGAAAGAAAATGATAGAAATTGGACTTTACTAGAAGTATCTAACGTCTTAAAAACTAATAGAATTGTGGGGTATGTTTTTACTGAAACTAGCAGCGTTCTGCCTACTAAACGTCAATTGTAACAATATGTACAAAAAAAAATACTGTCCACCAAAGCAACAATACCTTGGTGTGGCACTCACAAAAAAATACAAACATTTATGAATCAAAGATACGAACTGTACGACCCGCTTTTTCTGAGAATATCATCGCCATCATCATTCCATGTCCACTCCCTAGTTGGATCATATGGTATCTACAAAGAGCCTCCATTCATTTCTATCGACTGTCAATTCCTTTGCGTAATCCCAAGTTAGGTTTTTGTCTAGTAGTTCTGACATAAACTACGGACAGTCAGCAATGAAAGCAGTTACCTCGTTCCCGATAATGTTCATAAAGATTTGAATCTTTTTTCTTCTTCGCATATCACTATCAATTTAAAAAAAACTAATTCAGCTTAAACTGAATATTTCATTACAATCAAACCGTGGAAACAATAAAACAAAGAATCTTTTAAAGCTTTCATTGTACCCTTCACTGCAATATTGTCGATTTGTGATCGATAAAATACAGATGGTCAGTAAAATCACCTTTTACTAATTTCCTAGTATGACAGTGAAGGAATTTAGTGTTGGTTCCAAATCGACCGTGGCCGCATGCTGCGGATCCCGTTTTGTAAAAAAAAAGAACGTAGTAATACAAACAAATAAAACAACGACACAAAACCGAAATACAAATAGAAAACTTAATAATAATCTGCCCTATATAACATGCACTCAAGCAACAGAAGAAAAACAATACGTACCTGTACTAAATCACAACGGAACATCAAATTATCAAGACACTACTGGCAAAATTCTAACACAGATCCTTACATGATCCTTATCGAACTCAGGCAAAATTACTCCTCATTATAATACTGAATTCTTCGCGAAAACCATAATTGTCCTAATACCAACAGTAGAAACAATCCTATGCAAAGTTTCTTATCGTTCTAACAATCTCTCAGAGCTAAGAACAGACAAAACAGGACCTCGATCATGGTCAGCGCGCGGTTGTCTTGAGTTTGTCTAATATTAAGATTTGTTTTACCACTTCCCTTCTATGAGACAGGAACAACACAGACCGACAAGAGTTCAGTCCAGACAACCGATGCTAGTACCCAATTATGTATTATATTATCTTAAACTGATTTAGAACTCAAAGTAGGCCTTTACCTAGTTCCTCCCACTTTTCCTCAGTTATCAGCAGTGGACGTCCAGGATGTCGAGAACCGATTACCTTGTAAAGTTGGCACGCATAGTTATGGCTCTCAGGAGGCATCCGCAGTATATGGCCTAGCTAACCGTATCGCCTCCGCTTGACGACAGTTGTCACCGGAGTTCGCTGCGTCTGTTCTCTTATTACTTCATTCTTCACAAAGTCAAACCACCGCACACCCAAGATTCTACTGAGATACCTATTCTCAAAACTCAGAATTTTGTTGTTTTAGGCCTTAGTGAGGTGCCACGATTTGCACTCGTAGAAGGGAATATGTGTTATGCAGACGTTATAAAGGCGGCATTTGGTTTTCACTGAGTTAAACTCTCGATCCTTTTGATGATTTGGTTTCACAGGGTCAGGGGATTTTGAGCATCAAGGTACAAAATATGGGTTTTTGCAATATTGTTTATTAAACCCATGCATGCGGATTACCTATTTAGCTTATCTACAGTGACCTGAAGACCCCCGACTAAATCTTCAACTATAACCCCATCTTCGGAATACTCTAGGTCGCAGAGTTTTTGGGAGGGGGAGATGGATATTCTTCGATCTAGTTATTTGATTTATTGTTTGTTATTTCCTTGGCCCTAGAAAATAATTTATAAGAAATTATTTAGTTGATATAAAAACTCCATTGGGCCATTCATGCGATATCACGCAGTGAGCTCGTGGTTTGCACGTGCACAGCGCTCCAGTCTCCGTGAATCTACAGTGTAATTGGTGTCCCGACAAAAAAATTAATTCAAAAGGGAAAACTTAGGACGAATAAATCTAATTATTCGATGTAATATATTATGTATTGAAACATCGCCTTATCAAACGCTATTCAAGCATCGATCGAGCGTGGGATACTCCCCCATCCTTCATCCTACCGTTCTGCGATCCCTTTACCCCCTTAGGCATAAAACATCCCCATATATCCACCCCAAAGCAACTACGCTGCTGACAGATGCAAACCCCTAAATGTCTTGTAGTCACACATCAAAAAGAATGACGCAAACTTGACTTTAGTTGCATCGATGAGAAAAAGATCAGTGACGTGTATTTTTTTTTTAAATATAATTTTATTTAACAAATTCAGTTTCTCTTGTGATATTTCTTGATGGAACTTTATTGAAATTATAAGTTATGTTAATTTTTTTATTGTTTAATTTTCACCAGTGAAGTGATCGGGTTTCTTCGTGACATCGTCATATTCGTGGAAGACCATATACCATAACGAATAAAACTCGTAACCGTAAGCATGAGATGACTAATTTTCATTTAAAATAAGTAACATTCACTCGAGTAGCCATCGAGCTAAAACGCTTTCTAGGATTCTGGATTTATTTCACGCACTCAACAGTATTTCCTAATAAATTATTGTATAAGTGTTAACATAATTGTGACCGTTTTTTCCAAATTAAAAATTTAGTACCAAAAGTATAACAAAATGGAAAAATGATACGCCATTCAAAAGAAAATTTTCTCCTTTACAAGGTATTGTGTTTGCCTTTACGTTACTTTTGTAGTTTTATTTTATTACAAGCTTTCAAAATTGAATGCGAAATAGACGAAAGTAAGCATTTTCAACACTTTTTTTGTTCGTGTTCAATCAAAGTAATAAAGTTGTCAAAGATTCTGGCAACATTTGCGCAATATACGGTTAAGATAAAATGATTGAAAGGATAATTATAAACTTATTATTTTCCTAGGGGGTAAAATCTTGTCTTTTGTCTATAAATTTTTGACACACTAAACATGTTGTATTTAAACAGACTAGTACAAAAAAAGTGTAAAAATTTGAAAATCGCTTTTAGGCATTGCCCCGTATGTGATAATATTATGTTAGTTGAATCTCTTCACAACAATAAAGGTTTCTGTTCTTTTATTTTACCAAAGTAGATTTCAATAAATAATTTTAAATAACAAATTAACAGATTGAAGAATCAAAGAAATATAGATTTGCAAAAATTGGCAGAATTGTAAATGTTACCCAGTGCGTAAAGTGGTCACTCAAACCAGTCAATGACAGTCCATAAATATTAGTATTGTTTATTCGAATAACAAATAGCTACGATTATCAGATTGCTTGCCCATCACATACCGCACACTAAATCTGAGGGCATAAGTCTCCTTGACGATGCTCACATACATTGCTCGTTGCCAAAAAAAAAAAAGCTGCTCAAAGGAGTTTTCTGTAATCTGGTAGCCTAAGCATATATACGCCAAAAGATGGTAATCCAGAAGTACATAATATGCTATTCATTGAATTGAAAAAAGAGGAAAGAGAATTCTTCACTGACTGGGATTAGACTGATTGGACATGATCAATTAGCTGAAATGGTGACAAACTTTTATAAAGCCTTGAAATTTTTTTTGGAAGCCACCAGATTTGTGCATCCGACAATATATATAACAGGGTTACGAATAGTAGCGAGAAACTCCATTCGGTACCGTAAAGAAAGAAACAAGACCACAGAATGAGTTCAGAAGACTGATGAGGATATCCGCAGCAGCACGAAGGGGAATCAACAATATTAATTTTAACATTTTTCATATGTAAAAAACCAAATAATTAAGAAATAAGGCTATTGCAGGTTTTCACAAATAACAAAAACCTGGGAAAAGCCTAAACTTCCACATTTCTATCTCTTATATATTATTACTTTTTTGTTGTTATTTTGTTAATGCTTAATGACTTCCTAAAATTCTTTCTTTTATCTACAAAGATTTGGAAACAATCAAAATATTGAAGTTAAAAATAGTCCGTTAGCATAATAAACTTTTGCAAATTATTTGTTAGCATTTAACATCATAAAATATTTATTCAGAGATGATTTGAATTCCCAGAGACTAAAATTAAAAGTGTCAAACTGAGAGGTACATTTTTTTTATGTATTGTAAGTCTTTTTTAGAATTTTACAAAACGTAGACAGAATAAAATAGAAGAGAGTGCGATGGCAAATCTTCGGCGTTACTAAACCGGAACCAACCAGCTAAGAGACGGAAAACCCCTAAAGAAAAATCTTGGTCCTTCCTGGTAGGGGATTTGGCGTGAGAAAAATCCTGGGAAGCGAAGAACTGGAGAGGAAGGGCAGCAGACCGGCAAGAGTGACGGAAATTTCTGGAATTAGCCGAGATTCAGCCGAGATGATGTTAAAATTAAAAATAAACACAAAAAAATCCCACAAAGGCATGGTCTGTATGTGGGTTTACAGTTTATTATAAATTTAAATAAAGACTGAAAGAATACGATAGATATAAAAAAAGTTCTTATATTAGAACGCAATTTTTTTGTTAATAAAAATGAGAAAATTAAATGCTTTTCATTTAAAAAATAGGCCATTTTAATTTGCTTTTTTTTATCCATAATTGAAAGAAAAATTTAAACCGAAACAAATTTAAATAATTGATCTTAGTCATATTGTCCTTATGAGATGCATTGAACAGTTTTGAAGCTGTCTTTACCCGAGTCTGAATAAAGAACAAGGGATTTCAAGGCAATTATGAATTTTTTGACTAGATCTATTATTTTTTTTAATGAAAAAATAGGTTGATGCATAAACGCATATTCCTCAGTACATAAAAATACAAGGTATAAGTGATTGACATATAGAATCGGTTTGAGAGTCTAATTCTACGTGCTGGCATGTTAATATAATAAAAATTCTTATCTGAAACTGAAATATCCATTTTTTATTTGCGTGGAATCCCCAAAATTGAAAGTAAGTACGATAAAAAAATTCAATTAACGGGACATGTTCAATTTGGGTATCCGAAATAATCTTCATTTATTGGCTACGTCCTTGAATTGCTACCCCGAGTGGAAATACTACTATCGGGAGATCCTCCCCTTCCGGGTTCACCCTTACGCCACTGAGCCACCAAATGACCTGAAACACCCACATAAGGCTAACCGACCATTAAATTTCCCTTTTCCTTACACAAATAATACACAGAGCCTGAGAAAAACTTTTACAAATAAGGTAGATAAAAGTGGCAAGTTTACTTAAATTTTTGATGATTGTATGAAAATTTCTCAATCATTTTTGTTTAAGTGCTTAAAAAGCTAATTTAGTTTTTAACATAACAACAGATACGAAGAACATTTTAGAGAGGGGAATATAAAAGTCTAGAAATCAAGAAGGTATATGACCTGTCATTCACGGGTTTAAGTGGCCACTTTACAAACTGTGTTACATTTATAATTTTACGTATATTTATAATTTTTTTATTTGTTCTTATATTTATTTATTTAGTTTATTTTATTTTATTTGGGATTTTTACAGCTATTACATTAACAAAGTAATAAGAAAAATCTTAACAATACTAAAGCCAATTAAAAAAATCCACTGTAAATATAATGACACATAATATATAAGAAAATAAGTTTGGTAATTGTATTTGTGTGACGCTTGTATTCATGTGTATGTGAATGTGTGTATGCGTGAATGAATGAAAAAGAGGATACACGTGCGTGTGAGAATGAATGAGGGAGAAGGTGCGTGTGTGTGGGTGCGTAAATATGAAAAAAATAATAGTTTAAAACTTGTAAATTGTATTAAAAATGGTACAATAAAGAGTTTAGTAAAAAGTTAGAAACCTTTTTGTTAAAATTCACAATTAATTAAATTTACAATTAATGTACAACTTTTTTCACATTTATGATAATGTTCTCTCATTGAGGGGGGTGTCCCGTGACGAGGAAGACGTTTTATATAATTTTGAAACATGCTGGTGGGAAAACGAATTCTTACGCAGCTGCGGGGTGAAAAATTGCGGGGGGCGAAGCCCTAGGGCTTCGACGATATTATTTAGCGGAGTGGACTGTATTTTAATTGTAATGAAAGAAGTGAATATCCTCGATACGTGGTATGAAATGTCAATCAGTCACAATCCCAACGAATGATATGGATTAGTAATGGATGCCACTAATCTGGTTCGTTCTTGATAGAAATCTGGTGGTCCGACTGGTCAATGGCGAGCGGCCTCAACACTAGGATTGGCCTCCGATCTGGAACTAAACACTGATGGTTAGTGGAAACAAAATCTATTATGCGGCACACGTTAAACAAAATAAACGCGTGATTTACTACACGAGGTCTTACTGTGGCGGATGATCGGAAGGATACTGGGGTGGGAAGTAAACAGTGGTTGTAGGTAAAATAATGATGTTGAAGTTGTGACAATAATTATTGTTAACAATACATACCCACATAATTTGCAACCACATGCCTTATTAAACAAAATAAAATCATGATATCAAATACATATAAAACATAATAAAAAAATTTAAAACTCCCAAATAAAACATCATAAATAAAAACAATATAAATAAAAACTTCTTTCTACCTATTTGGCCTGACCCATTCATCAATCTGTGCGCATCTCACCTCCATTATCCATTTCTTAATGGCAATTTTACAGTATTTGCTAATTGTTCTTATGGACAATGGAAGTAGAATTTGAACATACGTTTTCGTTCAATGCTTCCATTCGTTGATGTTTAAGAGGTTAAAAAGCTGAAATCTTCATTGCTGCTAGTGAGATTCATCTGATTGAATTATTTAACCTACAAAAAAACATTGTCGACAAATTCATCAAATATAAAAAAATATTTTCAGGCGTTACCTTATGTAGGTGAAATAATTAAATTATATGAATCTTTGCCACGTCAATAAAGGTTTCAGCTCTTAAATTTCACAAAAATCAAAGGATGGAAAAATTGAAGGAATCTAGATTGTCTAATCCGGTTGTGGTCTCATGGTAGCATTGTGAACTAATGAACCAAAAGTCCGAGGTGCAAATTCCACTCTACCACAACTTGATTTCCATTTTTCCAGCACAAGTTATTTTTAATGTTTAAGGAACGGGCTGAATATTTAAATATATGAGCCATAGAAATTAAGAATAATCCAGAAACCGCATACGCACATCAAACAAAAGGCGACTCTACTAGTATCTTTGTAGACGTTGCTCAGTACGCAACTTCTGATTCGAATTTAACCATGTCGTGTTGTGTCCTTTTAAAGTGTAGAAATACATCTAGGATCTTTAAAAAACAGGATGCAATCACATTTCATGTGTAATTATTAAATTAATGAGTTTGTCACAAATGCATTACTTAAAAATTGAATTATTTTTCCATCTGTCAGATTGTCGAAAGAACCAAATGGAAATTTTGTTAGTGTTGCCAGGGTAGTAATTTTTTTTCCCTTCTTTGCTCATAAATTAAAAGTTATAATGAAAATTGAACCTTGGATTTAACAACGCCGTGGTGGACATTTGGCCGACAGTATCTTTAAAACATAAACTATTATTTAAAATGATATAAAAATATCCGTTTTAAGTAAAATAAAATTTGTTTTATATTTTAATTTCAAAGTTCAATAATTCAATTACTCTTGTAAAATGACCCTTTACCTATCTACTCTGTTGTGTCAATCAATGTTTCCGAGTGCACAATAAAATTTTATAAAAATGAACAAATTGTTTTTTTTTACCTTACATTTGTGTTATGGTTATATTCTTCGCGATCTGGCAATATTACTCAGTGACTTCAATAAATAAAGGTTTCAGCTTTTTAACTTCACAAAACATCAACAGATGAAAGAATTGAAGTAATATGGATTTTCAAATATGGGCAGAATGGTAAATGTTACACAGTGTGTAAAGTGGCCACTTAAACCAACCATTGACAGGTCATAAGCCCAGTAGATGCCTAGACTTATATATTACCTTCTCCTATTTTTTTTTCATCTCTGTTGTAATATGTTAATATAAATAGCTCTCCAGGGAGTTGAATCCAGTCCTTGTCAACAAAAATTTGGACAAACTCAAAATATTGTATATATGTATGTGCCAAGAATACAAGTTACTCAAAAATAAATATTATAGGGTCAAAGCACCAATAAATGACCATTGGTTAATAAAACACAATATGATAAGAATGCTACATGTTTGTGTCAATTCAAAAAACTTTTAACACTAGAAACTATGACAAAAGTAGTAGGCGGACACATCTTTAAAGTAAGAAACAAATCTATCAATTTTGAATTGTGAATTGTCAAAAGGTAATAGTGCATCTTCCCGTTATTGTTCTGAGATTGATAGTGTTTTTATAAGGAAAGGTATGGTAAGTTTTTTATTTGGTGCTATTTTTTATACAATTCTTTGAATATATCCATATTCAGTGTTAGGGTGTTTTATAATGTTATGATGCATTTTTTTATTACCATGTTTTTACTCAATTTTTCACAATTTTCACTCAACTGTTTCTATAATATATTTTGATTACTCTTTTTTATATTTTTTTGACTGTCTTAACTCTGTTTTAACTTTGTATAAATTATAATTTTGTGTATGTAATATAATGATAATAAATAAATAATAAATAAACTAAATCGGAGTATAATTTTTACTGGGGTAGTAGCAGTCATTAACTGTTGATTCTGCTATTTTTTAGAGTAATATTAATTATAATATAGTAATACTCGCATTTTAATAAGTAATTAAAAGTACTTGGAAAAATTAGTGTGTTTTTTATTGTTTCATTTTATTTCGTACGCTTCAATAATGAAATTTATACCTTTAATGTGGATTTCACTACAAGCTGAACCTTAAACGGCCATTCGTTGGTGCTTTGACCTTAGTATAACTTACAGTAAAAAACGTATATTCAGTAATGTAATACATAAGAATATAAATATAAATGTGTACCAATTTTATGAAGTACTACATTTATTCATCTGCATATATTTTTCAAACAAGTCTCTCGCTACTATCGCTCTTATCGCTACTATTGATCAAAGTATTGTTAAAAAATATAC
The DNA here is from genome assembly GCF_059751315.1 of Micrasema longulum. Lineage (NCBI taxonomy): Eukaryota > Metazoa > Arthropoda > Insecta > Trichoptera > Brachycentridae > Micrasema > Micrasema longulum. The sequence goes on from NW_028278352.1 coordinate 284,872, forward strand.
TCAATCAAACCCAAAGGTTGTTTCCACTCTCACCGGCAAGGTGGAAGTCGATTTCTGATGTGTCCTATTTTTTTTAAAATTCTTTTTTTTCATTGTATAATTAGAGAAATATTAGTTATGTATCATTTTGGTAAGAAAAAAATATGTTGCCCAAAGAGTTAAAATGAGGTTTACCATGTTTATGGGCGTTTTGAAACTGGCAGAAATTCGTTTTTTGAAAGGGATTATTCCATAATAAGAGTACACGTTTCTACCCTTCCAGGAATTTTCTTTCTAACAGGTAACATTCCGAAATGAATGTAAAAGGTAATGTGGCATACACCCAGGAAAATTTCCACTGAGTTAAACATATGAAAAATGATGACTCGCTCTCGCTGGTTAGTTTAAAATCACGTTAAAAAAAACCTTAATTAGCGCTTGTAAATGAAAATGATTTTTTAACTAACTAAACGCTATTTTCACGAAACATTACCTAAGGGCACTTACGATTTACGTTTACTTTTATTATTTATAGCAAATTCTATTTCTGGCTATGATAATATAAGTCCGAAAAAAAAATTACATTAGACCTATATGTCGACATCTTCTACGTATAATATCGTAATCCACAAAACGCGAATTTATAAGAGAAGGTTTTAAATTTATTTTCAATTTACATATTCTTTTTATATTTGAAGCACTCACTTTGTGATTATTCATTACAATAAAATAAATAACACAACTTTGTTTTTAAAGACTTATTATTTTTTAACCAATTATTTTTTAAAGAGCACGTTATTAAAATATCTAACAAAGCTGTAAAATTATTAGGATTTGTACTTAGAACCGGAAAAGATTTTAATAATATAAACACATTAAAATATCTTTTCACATCTCTAGTTAGAAGCCAACTAGATTATAATTCTCCAATATGGTCACCTTATCAAATCACTTTCTCAGGTTCTATTGAGAGAATTCAGAATAAATTTCTTAGATATATTAATTTTAAGATGTGTTTTTCTACTAATAAATTAAATTATAACAACATTTTAGACTATCTAAAATAAACTAAATTGCAAGAACGAAGAACATCGACCGATCTTACGACTTTATATAAAATAATAAAACCAATGTTTGATACCCCTGACCTATTGATTTGATTGATTTCATTCTACGTACCACCAAGATTAAGTAGAACATCTACAATATTTTATTGTCAAGATTCTCGAGCGGTAGCTCAATATAACTCACCTATTGTTAGATTACAGAATACCGGGAATGAATATGCATCACATTTTGATATATTTAGTTTATCTCTGCCTAACTTAAAAAATAAAGTGACCAACATATTTTTATCAAAAAGAGCAAATCATCTTCAGAAGATAAGTTGGAATAGTTTTAATTTGATTGATTAATGTATTTTGTTATTGTATAATTTATATAAAATATATATGTATCTCAAGTAATTAATAATGTGTACAGTACGTGTATATTAATATTTCATACTCGATTTTTAAAAAAAATTTTTAGTTTTAAGCACTCTTTATACCACACATATGTTAATGGCAGAAATGCCGTATATAAATAAATAAATAAAATAATAAAAATCAAGGTTCACTAAACTAATGAATTCTATCCTATTTTATTCTATCAGTAATAACTTATAGAATGAAATTGCATACTTGCAACAGATATGGAACTAATCAATCAAGTCTTTTTGACTTTAAGGGATGCGTAATTTGAGATGAATATGCTCAAAACTAGACAGGAGTAGGCTCGAGGAAATATTATATATTTGGTTTTTAATTATTTTTTTCTTATTATTTATTATTGTAGTTTAAAAAAAAAATTATTAAGGGATTCGAACGGTCAGTAGGATCGCAGTGAGTCACATCTTGCTGGAGCGTGTGATTATATTAAATGCTGCAAATGCCCAGTTGCATTCCACCGGCAACACTACTGACTAGTCCAACTCGTTAACGTTCACGTCATGTACTGGGGCAATGGAATGACACTCATAACGGTGTGATTACAACAGACAACGAGATAATGAAAAGCAAGTTTCTGGCACCTCCAAACCAGAACTAACCAGCTAAGGAAAGGGAACCCTAATAGAAAATTCCACCAGAGAGGCAACTGGAAAACACTCTGGTCATCTTTTCCCAGGAATCAATATGGCGAGTACGTCTAACAAGCAGTTGTCCTTGCCTCGGAATAGTGAAGGACCAAAATGCTTTCGCTGTAGTGATCGCCAACGTCAGGGAGACCTAATAAGCCACCGCAAGACGAAGAAGAAAGTTAATATTATTATTCTTTTTTATTTTTTCTATAATGAACGAAGCTTTTGTCGAAAACAAAGGCTTATTTTAAAAAAAAACAGGAAAAATTAGATATAACATAAATATACAGTTTTTTCTGATAAAATATGTACGTTAAAAAAGGATATACTCGTATTGGAGAAAATTATGGGAGTATGCATTGTTAAAATATTGTCACACTTCAAAATCCTTTTTACCCACAACAACTGCTCACACTCCACCTCAGTATCCTTTAATAACCCGCCACAACTAGACCTAGTGTCGTATATTTTACTTTGTTGAACGTGTGCCGCATAAATCTCATGGTTTTCACCAACCACCAGTGTCGAGCATCAGATTGGTGTTTGCCCTAGTGCTGGTGCCACTCGCAAGAGACCGTCGGACCCATGCAATTCCATCAAGAACGAACCAGGTTAGCGGCTTTTATTCCTGATTCATTTCATTTGTTGGGGTTGTGATCCCCCAGGTGAATATGCGGTAAAGCAATGTATGATAGGTGCACAAATGTCGAGATACGTGAACTGTGAAAGGTTAAGACATGCATTATCAACAGAATCAAGAAAGGGGTGCTGCGTTGGTTTGGACATGTAAAGCATCAACGATGCGAATGTCGATGGACGCAGAAAACAAGAAATATTGAGAAAGACATGGTGTGATCAAATTCATCAAATACTTGAAGATGGACAGGTCAAAAGTAGGAATAATCGGCGTGCATGCATGAGAAGAAGTATGAATGTAGAGGAAACGAGGTCTATATGTGGTAAAAAAACTAATTCTCGCGCGGGTGGGGGGCGAGAGATTTCGAGGGGCGAAGCCCTAGGAATTTTACGATATTATTTAGCGAAGTGGACTGTGTTTTAATGAAATAAGTGAATATCCTCGATATGCGGTATGCAGTGTCAATCAGTCACATTCCCAACGAATGAGATGGATAAGGAATGAAAGCCACTAACCTGGTTCGTTCTTGATGGAATTGCGGTGGTCCGACTGGTCGATTGCGATCAGCTTCAACACAAGGATAGGCCCCCAATTTAGAGTTGAACACTGGTGGTTGGTGGAAACAAAATCTATTATGCGGCACATGTTCAACAATTTTTTTTACTTTGGTAAACGATAAATAATGCATGCAATCGTTTTTTTAATAATAAAAAATCGGATTTGATCGTGTATATAAACCAATTTAATGATCTTAATGACAGCCAGATCTAATATTGGATGAAATTTCATACAAACTCTGAACGTATGAGGTAACACTAATTTTTATGACATTTTGACATAATGAAATTTTCAGAAGGTGATTATTATAGTTTTTTTGTATGAAAGCGGCCTGGCTGTTTACAGCAAAATATAGAGTTGGCCTTCTGAAATTCGATAACACCAAAACCTTATTTATTAAACATTGTGGACTGGCTGCTTTTTACATAACTACGTTCAATTGTACGTTGTACATGTCAAGTGTTCCCAAAGGATTCAAACCAAATATCAAGGACTTTTAATAATATGGACACTTCTCACTTCCTACCCAGCCGACCGACCGCAACCGTTGCACTAGACACTAGGTCAACCCTTAGCCAAAAAGGGTTGAGCCTGTTTTGTGTAATTATCACATAAACATCCTTTGTGTTTACCCAGCCCTTATGAGAACTGTCACCATTTAACAGAGGCCTGTTAATAATTAGCGCCTGGTCATAATATATTAGAAGAGAAATGATGTATTTTTATTTATTCAATCTGAAAATTCAACTGAACTGGGTAGACGCATCGTTATTTTCAATATAAGTTTTGATTTTAAAATAAAATCAATTGATTACTCATCATTTTTTTAAACATATTATTAGCGAGAATTGCTTGCGAACCCGTCAACATCCAAAATATTGTCAGATAAAAAGTAAAATATAAATTGAAACTTTTTAAGAGCATTCTACCTTTACCTTAGAGGATAATGCACGGGAGTCAAATTTTTAGCGTTTTGATGTTTGATTGCCAAAATTATTGAAATATGCTATATTATACGTTAATAAAATAATGATGTCCAATTTCATCATAAAAATATGCTTTTTTAAGTTGAAATAAAAATCTGAAGTCCACTTTTTTTTATGCAAAAAACATCAGTAGTCCGGATACGCTATTTTTATATGTACCTTTATCATCAAAATAATCATTCAATTACATTGAAAGTTCCTTATAGATTAAAATGATCTCATATGGTTCGAAAAATGTTTCGAAAATCGCACTATCACAAAATCTTGTTTCTAAGGCTGTAGTCTGATAAAACGAACGCAAAATGAGGAAATAATACGATTTTGCCATTTTGAAATGATTTTTTTTAATCGCGCAATAATAAAAAAAAAATAGATGAAAATCATACATTTTAAAGGTATTTCTGTTAAAAAATATACTTAAAAGTTTTATGTAACTTAAATATAATTACTTTTAGACCGGCAGATTACGCCATTTCAAATTCAGTCTAAACCTAGGTATCTAAGATCTCAATAAATACAAAGTTTCAAACTAAAATTTGCTGCAGTTATTTAAAGATAACAAATTGAACATGAAAGTGGCCGATCCAAAATTTTATTTTATTGTGTTTGAAAAGAAATACAAGCATTTTAAATCACATACGTTTTTGTGACATTTTATTTTATTTCTATGTAAAATTATGCCTTCGGTAAAACTTTAAAAATATATTTATTTAAATATTTTAGTTAAAACTTTTTTGTGTAAAATTGTATTTTTTTTTTCTTAAAAGAAGATAATTCTGGTTGTAATATTCGATTTCTAACAATATTTTATTAACGTTTTTATAAGCTTTACACCTGCCCATACCGGTACCGATAAAGGCAGGTATAAAGATAATAAAATAGTTAATAAGATATTGTTAAACAATGAATGAAACAACCAGAATTAAAAGTGCAAAAGTCGAACGTCATGGTCTTTGAAAGAAATGTAACTATGACTGAATGTAAGATTATAGTAAATGGAGATAGTTTGAAACAGGTCGAAGAATTTGTATATCTGGGTAGTATGTTTACTAGAGATGGAAATATGGACAAGGATATTGAAAGGAGGGTTAGTGCCGGTAACAGAGTTAATGGTGCCTTAAAGTCTGTCGTAGCAAATAAGTGTCTATCGCAAGAGGCTAAATTAGCAGTTCATAATGGAGTTCTGGTACCAACCCTAATGTATGGAAGCGAAGCATGGAGTTGGAAAAAAAGGGACGAAAGTAGACTGAATGCTGTTGAAATGCGATCCCTCAGGCGAATGTGCGGAAAAACAATGTATGATAGGTGCCCTAATGTCGAAATTAGAGCAGAATGCAAGGCTGAGTTAAGCATTATCGACAAAATTAAGAAAGGTCTTTTGCGATGGTTCGGTCATGTGGAGCGAATGAATGATGAAAGAACGGCTAAAAAGATTTATGATGCGAATGTGTCTGGTTGTAGAAGTCGAGGAAGGCCGAGAAAGACATGGCATGATCAAGTACAACAAATTCTTGAAAGTGGTCATGTGAAAAGTCGGAATAATCGACGTGCGTGCATGAGAAGATGTATGAATGTGAAGGAAGCAAAGGAAGTGTGCCAGGACAGAGTGGTGTGGCGTTCTATCCTCTCTGCCTACCCCTCTGGGGAAATGGCGTGATGGTTAGTTAGTTAGTTAGTTAGAATTAAAAGAAAGAAAAAGAATACAATTTTATAAGAAATGAGTTTAGCTAAAATATTTCAATAAATATATATTTTTAATAAGTTTTACCGAAGGCATAATTTTACAAAGAAATAAAGGAAAATGTCACAAAAATGTATGTGATTTAAAATCCGTGTATTTTTTTCAAAAACAAAAAAATACAATTTTGCATTGGCCACTTTCATGTTTAATTTATTGTCTTTAAATAATTTTAAAAATTTTAGTTCGATACTTTTACTCGTATGCAGAGACAAAACTTAAACTGAGGAAAGTACATTCTAATCTCATGTGCAGAGAATAACCCAAAGGTGAAGGTAATAGAATGTACTAACCTCATCTTAAGGTTTATCTCTGCATACGGGTATTAGTCTTTATTGAGATCCTAGATACCGAAGTTGAGTATATTTATCACCAGAAATATCTTTAAAAGTTGTTGTTTTTATATAATTTGTGTATTTTATTATTGCGTGATTAAAAAAAACCTTCGTTTTAAAACGGCAAAATCGTATGATTTCCTCATTCTGCGTGCGTTTTACCAAACTACAGCCTTAAACATTTTGTTCTTTATGACTACCTCGGCTTATCCTTTAAGCTACATTATAAAAGAGTAATGTTTTGAAGAATCCTAAATCTAAATTTATGAATTTCAAAGTTATAATGCCATTGTAATCACAATTAAAATTTGCGTAAGCAGCAAGAAAATTTGTTCACTAACTGTAACTCAATCCGAAACAATACGGTTTTAAAATGTGAAATTATTTCCTCAAATTACCCTGTAAAATCCTTGTTTTAATGAGAATGTTTGGATTGGCAAATTATCAACGTATCTTAAGGTGATCTGATTGAATGACTTAAGTCTTAACTTACATTGTCATGTCAAATAAAAAAATCATTTGAATTGATAGTAACGGTCAACAAACAAATAACAGTTTTTCTCTGAAAGATATTTTTTTACTTATAGTAGGCCTTTTTAAAAAACTATCATTTAATTTGTTGTTCACAATAACTATAACACTATCTGTGTACAATGTGGCTTTACTTGTGAAAATCTGACTTTTTATGACATAAACAGACTACAACGACAGCAAAACAAAATATTGAAGTTAGTAGTGGTAGTATCTAACACCAACTAAAGAACTCCTTAAAAAAAACTAAAAATCTTTAGAAAAAAAAAATTAGTTTGCCCCTGATATTATTGTTGACAAAGAACTAAAGCTTGATTTTTTAAAAAATAAACATGGACAGTATACAATAATGTCAGAACGATACCACATAAAACATTTCAAATTAAGACAAGGACAATGGAGACTAATAAATCATGGACTTAAATCATACAAAAAATTACCAGACAAAACTAAACAAAAGACTTTTCAAAATTTGTAAAAAATATATTCAACGATAACAGAGCATAAATAAAAAATCATACATTATTTTTGTGAAATAAATATAATAATCAGTAAGGGTTATTAAATAAATTTCAAATTTTTTGGTTTGTTGCAAACATGGCAACCTCTAATTGAGTATTGCGAAATTGCCTATCTCCACAGTTACATATATATTTCACTGTTTTTTCTTGACATAATGTTGATTGATAACAGAATTTTTGGTTTTATTTTATAAAAATTTTGATGAAAATTAAAAAACACAGTATAAAGAAATCCAATAAACTACAGGCACATATAAAAACATTTTTGTTCCGTATTTAATGATTTAAAAAAAAATCATCTCATAAATCGCATTTAAAATAAAAATCATTAAATGCTTATAGTCATAAGAAATAAATAAAAAAGAAACCATTTTTTCTCGTAAAATTTCATAAAATGAACACCGGACTTTAAATCCCAAATCACGCTATTGGATCCTGAAATTCTAGTCCGTATTTTCAGCCATCGAGTCTTGTGTTTCAGCAGCTTACATATGATCGCGGTGGATTTTCAGTGATTTATCGTACGCCTTGTGAAAAACTAGCTGAATTTTCGGAAAGCTTTGGCGTTAATTGATCCCCTCGCAAGGAGGAGAAAGACTTAAGCTGTCTGTATTAAAAACGTGTTGTTTAAAAAGGGTTGGTTGATGTTATTTTGTAATTTAAATAGCTTATAACAAAGGCGCTAATCGTGATACAAAATCAAATGTATTTTCTTGCAAAATATGAATGGGTATCTCGACTGAGATGTGAAAAACATTTTAAAGAGGAAACATAAGGGTTTAGGCATTTGCAAGAGTAATTTTTACAGATAAACGTATAACAAGTGAAAATAAAAGAAATTCTAGGCATTTTTAGGGTTTTTGACCTGTTTTTTTAGGTTTAATTAACCACTTTATACACGGTATACGAATTACTATTCTGGCACCTTATACCTTATACCTTATATTTTCTTCAAGCAGTTTCTCTCAAAAATATTTTATTAAGAAGTTTGAAAAAGTGCCCGGATTTAAACCTCAAAACGCTACAATATAAGATTTTTATTTATTTATATTGTTTATTCATACAAATACAAATATATTACAAAAAAATACAAAAATAACATATCCCAAACTCTATGAAGCCAAGGGCCTTGTGTTGAGTTAGGAGACAACATAATTGAAAGTGGAAGCACGTACATAATTAAATAATAGCAAAAATCAAAATAAATTTTATTATAAAAACATATCTATATGTTTTTATTATAAAATTTAATATATGGGTATTTGGACAACATGCTTAGTAGAATATAAATATATGCAATATCTCGCAGTAGTCTCCTGAAATAGTCTCTCCTTTTAGACAAAATCCAGACTCGTACACTCCTTTTGAAAATGGCTTTCGTTTTGGAGAACTTTATATGTTCATCGAGGACATTGAACACTCTTGGGGCCACAAAAGAGAAATTCCTCTGAGCAAGCGTCGTACGTGTTTTTGGAATTAAATAATTCAAATTACAGGAAACCATCGTACCAGCATTCTGTTGGGATTAGAAGTAAACAACGTATGCCTTGTGGTCAATTACTCAGCTTGTTTGCCCATCATGTAAGAAATCTTGGGTTCAATACCTGACATGGTTAACATCATTATCATAATCATAATTCCCTTTCCGCACCTAATAGTGCATATGACACTGCATTATAACACCAATTGTAATGTATTTTGATAATTTTTGCTACATGAGCGTAAGATTATCAACCTTACGCTTTAGAAACTATGAAATATTACTTGTATTTTTTTCTCAAAATGAACGGTTTGGGTAAGTAGGAAGAAATTGCCTTAAGGCAATATGCCTGCCCTTATATGTATAACCTTGTCGTAATTTGTTACTTTTAATGACTCCCGAGGGGGTGAAATCCATTCTTTTGTCTACAAACATTTGGACAAACTCAAATACTGTAATTAAAACCAACTGGCCCAAGAAGAAGTTTAAAAATTGGAAAATTATTTTCAAGCGTTGCCTTTTACTGAAATTATTCAGTCAGATGAAGCTCTTCACAACAATAAAAGTTTCAGATTTTTAACTTCACTAAAAACAACAAGTGGAAGAAACGAAGAAATATGGATGTTCAAACATAGGCAAAATTGTGAATGTTACTCAGTGTGTAAAGTGGCCAATTAAACCAGCCAATGACAGGTCGTAAGCCTTGTTGATGCCTATACTTCCGAAGTATTTATCAACCCTGTTGTAATTTGTTATATAAACTGTATTTAACATAATTTCGTGGCCAAACATTATACTAAATGTTATTAAAAATTTGTATAAAACCAGTTACCAATTTTTCTATGTCTTTCGATTTCAGGACATTCCCGTCTCTCCGTCAGGACACCAATTAAACCAACTTGCAAACCAACATACCAAACCCACTATACACCTTCACCATAATTTTTCAACAAAAATATAAAACCAACACGTCGGAACAGAACGTCAATTAACTTCATTTTTAAATTTTATAAACACTTTTGATGACAAAATCAAATTCGCCTTAGCAGTCCAAAAAAGCAATAAATTTAATTTTCTATATTTGACATATACGAACATCAATAATCAAATAGAATTTATTTTTTCCAAAAACCAACTAACACGGATTTCGTCATTGATGACTCATCCAACCACTCCACTTCCCTGAAACATTGCGCATTCCATTCAATGTTACATCGTTTAATAAATGTTCCTCTTTCTAAACTTAACTTCGAAAATTAATTAAATTTATTAACAAAAACTTCTAATTATAAAAGATATACAATTGATTCAATAAATACCTTTTTAACTAGAAAACTAAAGAAACACTCAATAAAACAATTTTTTTATCCTGTCAACAGTAATTATAATAAAACTGATTATGATAATAAATGGAGAAGAATTCTTTATGCAAATACCATATTCGCAAATGTATCCAATTTTTTAGCAAATAATATCAAATTTGCTTTTTAAACAAATAATAATATTGGTAAATTATTGCTGAGTAATAAAGATAACAATAGTTTATTAAATAATTCAGGTGTTTACCAATTAAAACATTTATGTTTGTAAGTGAAAATTCTAGATGGAAATTCATTGTAATTTATTTATATAAAACAATTACCAATTAAAATGTAATTTTTGTCCTTCAGTTAACGTTGGAAGAACATCAATAAATTTTGATATTCCATATGAGTTGTCTTCACAATAATAATTTTTCTGTATTCACAAATAAATTATCAATTTTAATCATGACTTTAATAAAAATATAGGAGTAAAAATCATACATACCAATAATAAAGGATAAAAAGTGAATAATATGGAAATATTTCACTTTGGGAAAGCTTTAAAAAATAATGTTCCTTTGATCAATAATCAAACAAACTTCCAATATTGTCCTTTATACGATGTTTCCCTGTAATGGTCGCCCTAATTACCCTATTTAGCTTACCCTCTCCCTCCATCCCTTCTACTTTTTTCATGAATTCTCAAACAACATAATATTTTCATAATTTAATCAGTGCATGAATTTTTATATTTAAAAACGCCTTTCATTACTATTCTATTCGCCTATTTTCCTCTACGGATGCGAATCGTGGCACCTCACTAGGACCCAAAACCGCAAGATTCTGAGTTTTGCTAATAGGTGTCTTAGAAGAATGTTGGGTGTGCGGTGGTTTGACTTAGTAAGGAATTAAGTAATACGAGAACATAAGCAGCAAACTCTGTCATCAAGCAAAGGCGATACGGTTTCTTGGCCTAAAACTACGGATGCCTTCTGAGAGCCTCAACTACTCTTGCCTAATTTACAAGGCATCAGGTTTTTGACGTCCTGGACGTCTACTGCTGACTTTGTTGGCAATTCATGTCAGAACTTCGGGAAGAGAACTTGACTTGGAGTGGCGCTAAAGAATTGGCAGCCAAAAGAGATGCATAGAAGCTCTGTGTGGATACCATATTCTCCAACTAAGGATCGGACATGGAATAATGATGATGAAGATGTAATGTTTTGTATCAATGACCTTTTTGTTATCAATGACTTCAAACGGTTCATTTAAATGCCACAAAATGATGAAATGATTACTTTCCGATAATACAGCAATTTATGACATTAGCCCTTATATATCTAAGCCACAGATATATTTAATCTTCATATTTATTTATATCTAACTTTTTGTTGAAAGGTTACCAAAAAGCAAATCTTTTTCAACACAGCGCGACCAGATTAAACAAAACGCTGATTTTTTTCCTGAAGCCACAAGGGTGCCACAAATTGAAAGGTTCGAAAAACTAAATGAATGACCCTCCGTCAGAAATGCCGGAAATGTTCATTACAAAGCGTATAATTTGACCACATCAAAGCGTGGAATGCGGGGCGTTCTAAAAGTGCTTCGAAAAAACATAATTGTTCCGTTTCTTTTGTCCAAGTAATTGAATTTGGCGAATAAAAAGTCATATCATCACGAATATGTACGTTTTACCAGTGGATACGCTGCCATTTTCTTCTTCTTCTTACGGTGCTACTCCACGATGGAAGTTGGTTGAGTAATCTTTTAAAATAATGATTTTGTAAAAAAATATTTGCGTTCATATGATTTAACCAACTATTTATTTTTGAGGGAATCAAGTAAAAATTAAGTAAAACTAAAGTATAAGCAAACATTTTGGGCACTGTCTATTCTCTCTTGGTATAGTAAATACCTGTTCTTAGGTAGACAGCAATTTTTAAAGTTTAAAACACACCTTTTTTTTTTTAAAAGATGTTTTAAGATAATTAAAACAAAAACGAGGGTACTATTTGCAAACCCGGGAAAATCCACATTTCGTTATTTTGAGCAAATCACAAATAACTGATACAATACTTAACTTGAACTTTTTTTTTAAAACTTAAATGTTTTATGATAATCATTAAATATTTCATACGTAAGCAGTGATGGAATAAGCATGATTATGTCGAAAAACAGTAGTGATATAATAAAATTAATTTTATACATTCCAACTTAACAATACTCAAGTAGAGGTTGCCATGTTTGCAACAAACCCGATTATGTAAAAGTCAAGTTCTTACAAATAAAGCCGTATTTTTAACTGACAATGTTATAGTTATTGTAAAAAAATGTATACTGAATAACTTTTAAATAATATCTTTTAAGATTTTGGACTTTGCCGGGTTTGCAAGTAGTACCCTTAATTGAATAATTTGTAAAAAATTCTTACAAAAAATCATATAACTAAAAAAGATAAAATAAAATAAAAAATATAACGTATCCAACATGGTAATTTTGGAGAAATTAGTTTATTTTTTGGTTCGCTATGGCAAACTTAATTTAAACGCACAAAGTGTATCAATTTACATAATTCACTACGTCTTCTTCTTACACTGCGTTTTCCTTCAACTTTTTTATTCATGAGTATTATAATACTAATTATTTTTTATTTCTCTAAGCATGAAATTTCTAAAGTACCGTTGTAATATTTTTAATTCTTGTTATTAAATTAAGTTTGTATGTTGTTCAATAAAAAAAATAATTTCGGTTTCCTTTCTAGATTTGTGTCTGTTTTAACGTAGGGTGGGTTCTATAGAAATTAAACACCCTAAATCAGGCTTGGCTTACCCAAATTGCACCCCGGGTTGCATTGACGACTTAAAATTTTACCAAGGGCCGCACATAGACATTAAAAAAAAATACATGTACGAATTTCATACTAATTGATTTTTTGGTAAATATTATTAAAAATGTGAAAGCAAACATGAAAAATAAAATCAGGGTTATTGTGAAAAAAACAATACTACAAACAGATGCAAAAAGAAAACACACATTGAACCAACAGAAAAATGTGCATGTAATCTATCAAATACCCGTCAAAAATTATTTGGATTTCCGCGAGATATTCCGTTGAATTTGAATATAAATCAAATGAATAATAAATATTCATAAATGAATATAAATAAAAAATATATAAATCATCAGAACACAGATATTTTGTGAAATTATTATTTTTTTATTTATTTATTTCTTAAGTTAGCTTATATTAAAACTAATATAAACTATTATGTACATTTACATCATCTATATATTTACATTTCCTTACAGTAACTTATACATTTATTTTTAAATTCTTTCAGACACTTTTCATTCTTCATACATTCAGGCATCTCATCATACATTTTTAAACCCTTATAAATCAAACAATTTTGCGACTCAGCTCTTTTCAATAATGGTAGTCTTATTTTATCCTTTTGTCTAGTAGCATATTCATGACAATTTTTGTTTAAGACAACTTTATCCTTAAAATATTTTGGTAATTTATCGTGAAAAAATTTATGTATAAATATCAACATATTAAATTTAAGTCTCCTTCTTACAGATAACCATTTTAGTTCATCTCTCATTTTTTTTTACATTGCTATATTTATTTTTCTTAAAAACTATTCTCAACGCTTTATTTTGTAAAATTTCTAGTTTATTTAAATTTCCTTCGTTTGCTAAAAATAACATTTTTGAGCAGTAAATTATAAGAACGTTATTGGTTTGAATGACTCTATTGTGATTTTAAATACATTCTGAAGTACCCGATACTTTAGAAAAATAATATTTGTCGTACATGACCGCGGACCGCACGTAAAGGCGCCGCGGGCCGCGGGTTTGCCAGGGCTGTAGTCTAAATCTAATTGTCAAAAGTAAGTGGACGTAAGAATTTATGTCCATCATTAAATATAAACATTTAAGGGTGTTTTTTTATTAAAATGAACGGATTAAAATAATTTATTTTTGACCATTAGATTTAGAACGTGCAAGACTATAGTACCTACGCTAACTCATTTATAAAATACATGAATCCTTCAATATTAGCATGACATAGAAATACGTAGAAATAACATCACAAAAAAATTTGGCAAATTTATTTAAATATCAATAAATGTGAATAAATATTTGAATAAAATCAGTTACCTACTTTTCTGTGTCTACTAGTTTCATGATCAATATGTTTCTTCGTCAGGACACTAATTATACTAACGTGCAGATCCCACGGATACACCTTTACCATAGTAGTTGCATATATATATATATAGTTGGATAATTTATATAGCGCCATTTTTGTGAAAATCACCTCAAGGGCGCTGTACAATTAATAAATATCCCAGTACGTCTTGCAGCTACAGAGCGCATGGACGGTTGGGATTCTAGTTCCTCGTTTTCAATTTCTTAATAATATTTGTCGTACATGTATATATGTATATTTCAATAAAAAATTACAACAGATAGGAGCTAGATTACAGGACGTCTTGCAGCTACAGAGCGCATAGACAGTTAGAAATTTAGCCCCCATTTACACATTTTAAAAATTAACAAATAAATTTAGTGTATTAATGATACTAAAAAAAATAAAATAATATGAATAATAAAAAGGAGTAAGATTACAACACGTCTTGCAGCTACTAAGCGCATAGACGATTAGAATTCTAGACCCCATTTATAAAATTTAGGTATTTTTGAGTTGGTATATGAAAGCTTGATAACCAATCATCGTGCAGCTACAAAGCGCATGGACGAGTGGAATTCTAGCAAAGTTAGAATGATATCAATAAATTTATAAAAAATAGAGCATAGTAGTAAGTTTGTCAAGTGTTCATGCCAAGAACTAAGCAATAAAAAACTAAATAAATAAAGCACTGTATCAACTCCATGGTTAACAAAGGGAGATAGATGTCCGAAGAGAATCGCATAGGTTATAAATGCATGTGTGCGGAAAGAACACATGTTTTTATAAGCTTACACTAACGTGGAAGTTATGCACGCTATAAAAAGCTAAAACTAACGTGCACGTTGGCGTCAACGTCTAATAGCATTTGTCCTATCAGCACGTTGGTCCAAAATGTTTGCGTAAATTTGATAAGAAGGTGTATAGTGAGATTTACGTGTTAGTGTAATTATTATCCTGATAAAGAGACGGGCACGTCTTAAAATCGGTAGACATTGATAACTAGTTTCACTTATTTTTTAGTACTATTTCACAATATCAACTACTACTACTCCTACCATCATGCCATTTTTCCGTAGGGGTAGGCAGAGAGAATGGACCGCCACACACGTTGATCCTGGCATATATTCCTAGCATCCACATCCATACATCCCTTTTTATCTGATTTAAGATTTTGGTTTATCTGATCATGCCACAACTTCCTCGGTCGTCTTCGTCTAACGTTACCGTTCATTTTTGTCTAACGTTATCATCCATTCGTTCTAAATAACCAAACCACCCGAGAGACTCTTTCTTAATCTTATCAGTTATACTTTACTCAGATTTACACTCTTGCCTGATTTCATTATTTGTAACCCTGTCATACATTGATTTCCCACACATTCGTCGAAGAGATCGCATTTCAACCGCGTTTAATCGGCTTTCATCCTCCCTCTGCCAGTTCCATGTTTCACAATATCAAAGCACATAAATAATAACACTGACAGCAATGGTTGTAACTATGGTAACAAGTTACAAAGAAATTTTAACTCATGTACATTAATGTTCGCATGTATAGTGTTTTTTGATTTGTTTTTATTTTTTAATTTTCGAGAGCAACGCAAGGCTCTATACGTCTAATAACGTCTATACGTCGGTATTCCTTATTGATTTCACTTGTTGATTAAGAAAACGTTATTTTGTTCTCTTTGTCTTGTCAAGAAGTGTATTGCCTAGTTGATCCCTAACCCCCATGCAAATTCCAGGGATCGTATAAATATTTGCTCCTTTGACAAGTGTCAACTTCTTACAACCCTTCCTGCGGAGGGTGGAATTCTTTTCACTAAGGGTTGGACAGAAAGGGAAACGTTTTTTCAACGCTAAAGAGTCAAAACCCTTAGGTTAAATATGATATAGATTTTCTTATAATAATCCAATGTTATCGGATGTTTTAATTTGCTTGAGTAGTCACAATAAAATTTGAAAGAGGAAGTTCCGTGTTGGAAATTGGACACAAAAATGATTTCTTACAGGTGCTAAAAATGAGAGCACTAGGCGAAGTTTCTCGAAGATGTGCGAAAAAATTAGTAAAATGAACAATTTTGAACAACGTTTTAAGTTCTTCCAAATCAAACAATAAACTACAGCATTTTTATGTATTGTGACAGATTTCCAGTTTCCGGAAAGTCTATTCACCAGTCAGGACAATTCACCGTCAGCAACATTACTAACGACGCCATTTGGAGAATAGTTTAAAAATTACAAAACTTTTTAAAACCTTAACGAATCGTTAAACGACATATTAAAAAAAGTAAAAATTGTTGTTAAGACGTAGTTCGACAGTCTTAAAAGAAACAAAAAATATTTTTAAAAAACACCGAGTTTTGTCATTGTTCAAATTTGTTGATAATACCGCATATAAAATAAACTTTAAATACGGCCGATGCAAAATTGAAAAAAAATTAACGTGCTTCATTTTTTAAAATTTTTTTAATAGATTTAATTATTATAGTTAGATACTTTTCATAACTAACAAGGGTTCATACTCCGTTTTAATTCAGGCAATTGCATTTTAATATTAATGAATTATCCAGTTAATTTATTTTATTATATTTTACTTATTTATTTATATATACGCCCATTATCTATTTTAAAGACATTTAAAAAAAATTTATATATTAATAAATTTCATAATAAGTACATGTTTTTGTAAAATTCTAAACGAATGTACTTTTACGCAACTTGTAAATGTTATCACTGTAACTCTTAAAAAAAAACTAACTCTTGTGCTTGGAGAGTGACTTACACTGTTTTAGTTGTTTATTTATAAGAGTTAATACAATTTTAAATACGAGTACGTGAGAAAGAAAAATAAAAACATAGAATTTATTAAAAAAAAAATATTTATACATAGAAAATTATTACAAAGGAAAGTAGAAAAACACAATGGTATATAGACGACTTCGTGGGAGTGGAAGCAGGAGAGAGGTGTTTATAATTGAATTTGATTCAGTGAGCGTTTGAAAGAAGACAACTTGTTATTAAAGAAATCAAAACTGGTGTGTTTGTTGGCAGACCTAAAAATTCTGAGCATAGGGGAATGAAAACCACAGTTAGTTATCGGTATGTAAAAGTGAGTTCTGTCTGAGGTTTTTAGTTAGGATATTTAATTTTTTTGAGCTCAGTAGTTCATGCGCATCAAAGAGTGAGTTGAGAATTTTAAATAGGACTAGAAGGTCAGATTAATTTCGACGGTCTTAAAGAGAAGGTATATTTAAGCTTGTTTCCAAATCATAATACGTATAAAAATTCCCTTTCCGCACCTAATGATGCATTGGGTACTGCATTGGAACACCAATTGCAACGAGCCTTGACCATTTTTGTTGCATCAAGGTAATATGATTAGGAATACGCTATGAACCAGTTCAGGGACTATGAAATATAGGGTAAAATTACCCTTTTAAATAAATATTGAATATTTTCCACGAAACCGCGAGCAACCCGTAAATTTATTTAACCAAAAAATAAACAACAGATTTATTTTTATTTTCAGACCATTTCTTAAAAGTCGTAAATAACTTGTGCTGGAAAAATGGAAAACAAGTGGGATTTGAACTTCGGACATTTGGCCAGTGAGCCCTGGTGAAACGATAGATGTAAAATTAACACAGTGTTTGATTGTTAAAGTTTTGTTATCATCATCATCATTTACCTATCCACATACAGTGGTGCATAGGGTACTATATTGGTACTGCAAACGCAGGATATCTTTAAAGAAATTGTTACGTGGAGAGTGAGGTGATTAGGGTACATTTTTTATACAGTTGTAATATTTAAACAATAAATAACATAATTATGATCATCATATCCCTTTTTGCACTAATAGCGCACTATGTATTGCATCAATATACTAATGATCTAAAATTTTTGGAATTGGTTGGATTGGAATAAAAAATATATGTATATCCAAATATATTAGTTTTATAAAGATAAGCTTGGGCAGTTTCCAATTTGTCTTTAAACATTATTTTATTCATTTATTTATTTATAATCATATTATATTACATACACAAACTTAAAATTTATACAAAGTTGCTTTGACTGCCTAACTAGGGCTATTTACCCCATTCTAAGACAGTCGAAAAAATATAAATATAAAATAGAGGACAAAGTAAAAAACAAAGTACAAAATGAAGTGAAAACATAATAAAAATGTTATTTAAAAACTAAGCAAAAACACAGTAAAAACAAAGTAATAAATGTAGTGAAAACATAGTAAAAAACATTAAAAATATATAAATATATATTTAAAAATATTTTAAAACTTAGTAAAATGCAAAAAAAAACAACAGAATACATAGTAAGAAACATATTTAAAGTCATAGTAAAAAAATGAATGTATGTTTATAGCCAAAAGCATATTTTTAAAAACATAGCAAAATACCGAATTGTAAGAGAAAAAAAAAACATATTAAAAAATAAAGTAAATTATGTTATAAAAAATAACCCGGAAAAACAAAAAACATAGCTTAAACAAAAGTAAATACAAAATTTATTGACTTCTATAATTATTTCCCTTATTCAAAGTAGAGATGCATTGTAATGATGTTATTCACTCGTTTTTTTAAAAAAAATGTGAAACAACTGTAAAAAAAGCAACAAAAAAAAGTTTTACCGTTTTCATGATTGTGATGTTTTGTAATTTTGAAATCCCTTCACCCGTGACATCACTAGTTTTAATCGGTGAGATTTTTCGACATTTAAAATGAGAACTACGTATTTGTCTAAATACGCTAAACGTTGAAAACCATGACTACTCGGATACTGAAAATCTATCGCAACACAAACGACGCAATAATTGATTTCTCTTTGTTCACCTGAACCTGTGACTATTTTTGAAGCATTTTTTAATTAAAACCATTTTTTTCATACATCTTCGAAAAGTATCGCTTTTCAATTAAATGCTCTTTTTTTTACCGCGTGTGAAAAAACACTGTTTATATCCTATTTCCTGTAGCATTGAACTTCCTTATTGTTTGATTATATGTTAACAAAAAAACTTGAGTAATTCTTTACAAACAAGTAATGAAAATACCTTAATTAATATAAGTAAAGGTACATACCTATAAAATAATAGTGTATACATTGTAAGTAACAAAAAAAAGTGAGAAATTGTGTTAGCATAGGTGCAAATTTAAATATTGTGTAGTAAATATTATATAAAATAGTGATTAACCGTATCACCAAATAAATAAAAAAAATCTCTCTTTCATGAAATCCATTTATTAATGATCAACAAGCCAACAAAAGGTCATAGGCTCAGTGAAAACTAAAAACGTAAAAAGTTAAAAACTACAGCTAAAAACCTACACTTCAGTTCTCATTTATTAAAGAATTTGTTGAAATATATTAATATTTTGATGAACTCACTAAGGGGTCAGATAAGTATTTGTCAACAAATATTTGAAAGTAAACAAATTATTGTTGATATTACATTTTCCCATGTGAAGTGAAGTAATCCACGTTTGCACGTGTGACCAGATCGTGCAATGCATTTTCAAATGCCTCTCTGCTGCACTCAGGAAATTGCAATTATGCAGTTTACAATGCTCTCACAGCAGACGGTAAGCATTATTAGATTGTATAATATAACATTAATGAATACACGTGTGGAATTTTAAAAACGTGGAAAAAGTATCTTGGATTTTTTAAATATAAAAAACCTTAAAAGTAACTTTGAAGTTAACACAGTATTACTAGAGAAACGAAGAACTTTTTATTTTAGAGAAGAAAATATGGAAATCTAGGCATTTATAGGATTAATCATCTATCGTTGTCTCGTACTTGTTGGTTGATGGTGATGTCTAGGATCACGGGTATGTTTGTACTTCTCTAATTCTGCTGCTCTTTTTCTTCAAATGTGTTCAAATTGAAATGCCTGGTTTCAATCTTTGATTCCTGAACACACTGGTGACAATTTTACGCAACTTTAACATGGCCAAAACTACTCAAAAAAGTCCAAATGTGTGCTGACAGTAATAAGTTTTATCGAATTCATTCTCGTATAACAGAAAAAGAAGTTATTTTGCACCAGTTCTAATTTATACCATGAAGAGTAAGGGGTTAGGTTCATATTTTACACACTTTGTAATATTCCCAACTTTGCCTATGTTTGAAAAGTTTACGCAATATCCAACCTGGATCCTCAAGCGCGCGCCTACCTTATCGCTAAAAGGCGGAATTATAATAACATTATCATTATTTTTAGCTGAGAGTAGCAATCGAGTAGAAAACACTTGTCCAGAATTCTAGTTCTATTTATCGTACAAAACAGTATTCTGCATCTTCAGTTTGAAAAATCAGCAGCAAAGTGGTTACCTATAGGTAATTCGGAATAATATAAGTTGAGTCCGGTCTTTTTTAAATCTTAAAATAAGCACCAAACGTATAATAAAATGGTAAAAAATATTTGAAGGAAAATTTTCTTCTCTACAAGATACTGGGTATGCTTTTACGTTTCACATAATAAATATTTGATAACAAACCTTCAAAATAGAATATCAAGTAGACGGAAGTGAGCATTCTCAACACCCTATGATCGCGTTCAATCGAGGGTGTAAAGGAGAAATCAAATAAGGAAAATACATTATCGACTAATTTGTTGTAGAAAACAAAGAGGAATTATAAAGGTCAGTATTAAATCTTTGATGGGTGGACGTAGGAGTGTAACTGCAAAAGTGCAACTTTTCAGGAGAGCAAAAAAATGTTATTATGAACCCAATTATTTAGCTACAGAACTCATATTTTCCAAAATGGGTTATTATTTACAGGTATTTTCATTTATTTTATTTACTTATAACTCATATAACTCAAAGTATTTTACAAGTATAATACCTTGAATTACATTCCCAAGAGTTACAACAACTCAATTCGGGACAACAAAAAAACAAAGCAAGTTTAGCACCTTTATTACTAAATATAGCACAACAATATCTACGCCAAAAACCTTTTCTTACACAAGCAGAATAAATATATAAAAAACGCTTTTAAGAGTAAAAAAAAAGTAGTTAATCTACTAAGGGAGATAAGGTCATTTACATCACATGCCATGCAGATGATGCTGCCATAGTGATGATGAGAACATATCTATCTCAGTTAGTAAACATCTGGATGCCTAAGAAATGTCGTATAGTACAATGAACACATGATTATTGGAAACATAATTCGGATATACAAAATGTTTGTCAGACCCAATTATGGTGTATACAACAAAGGCGAGAATAGATAGAGATAAAATAAAAAATACAAAATGACAAGTAGAAAATCTAAATAGAAAAACCAAATAACTGCTCAGAACGTCAGAGATGAAAATACTAAAGGCAAGCGCAAGGAAATCTAAAAGAAGAAGATTCTAGAGTCAAGAAGTTAGACGGATTTGCGATACCGAGTGCATAGTAAATTAATTATGGAGAGATTACGTCAAAAATTCCATTAATGGACAGCTCTAAAATCCCCTATACCATTGCCAACGAAATTCCGACCGTTTTTCGTCTGCTTGGAAGACCACAAATGAGAGGGAAGAACAGCTGAAACTCGAAGTCTCAGGAGTTAGCTTTTAGCTGATACCAAATAAATTGATCTTAACCGAGAGAAAGAAGAAGATTACACTTTCAGAAATAATTTTCACTCAGATCTTCCAAGAAAAAGTTTTTGAGAGCCACGCCTTGCACTTGACGCATTTCATTTTATTCAATTTTGGTGGGTTGTTTATTATACAGCATTCGAAAGATATTCTCCAAGGATTTTTTACCAAACTTGGTAGAATGATATTTTGGTATATGCAAATTTTTTGAGCTGCGCGTATTGTGGCTATGGATATCGCTATTAAAAATTTACTTAAAATTTGTATGAGCTGAGGAATTCAAAATGTTTGAAATGGTGTTTGTGATACTATGCATAGGTATTACTTTAAAAGGAACTATTTTTGTTTGAATGTAAATATCTTTTACATGTGTATCCCAAGGCAGACCATGAATGTTCCTCAAACGTCTATTTGTTTTACAGCATTCAAGCAATTTGTACAAATAACAGAAATATTTCAGATGAACTACTTGAACCATTAAAAATGGGACAGAAACGAGTCTACGTATACTTCTAGAACTAACTAATACTATTTGAACTACTCAATGAATGCTAGTAATGAGTCTACTTATATTACTGAGACCATTTTGTACTATTTGTGCCTCTGAAAATATGACACAAATGTGCGTATTTAATTTATTAAAACCAAAATTCAATAAGCACAAAGTTGTTTATTTAAGTTTTAATTAATCATCAGAGTGTACTGTTAATACCAAAAATGCAAGCATGTACCAGAATTTTTTTTGCATATAAATCAAAAAATGAAAAAAAATGCAGTAATATTCTCATGTCCGTCCATCAAAGAAATAATAATGCCTTTCTCGAAAACCACCGTGGAAGTTTCATTATAATTTTTTTACATAAAGTATAGGCGTTAACATAAAATGTACACGTTTTTTTCCAAATTAAGAGGATTAGTCGACAAATTACAACACATTAGTAAATTATGTAAAATTTTCAAAAGCGTGAATTTTTCTAGTTCACCGCCGGTGTGCCACAAGGGGGGAGTACTTTTTTAAATTTTATTTTCCCCTTTTATCAATCCAATTGCAAAAAACCTCCCCTGTTCGTACCACTTATATGCCGATGATTTGCAATTGTAATTGTAAACACATAGAGTAATGTCACTTGTACTCGAGCATATCTCTTCATGGACAAAAAAACATGGACTTCTCATAAATCCAACAAAAACCGAAATTGTACTTGTTGGTAGTAAACAAATGTATTTGAAAGTGAATTTTTCCACGCTTCCTCTTTTCAATATAGATGGTACATAAATTCCATTCTTGATTTCAGTCAAAAACTTAGATCTTATCATTTATAAGCATTTAGGGTGGCACGATCAGGTTAACAAAGTTAGTCGTAAAGTTTATAGCAGTTTGCACTCACTTAAAAGATTACAGATTTTCTTGCCAATTAATGTTAAGCAAACATTAGTCTAGATCTTACTTCTTCCATTCCTTGACTATGCGGATGTATGTTACCCAGATGCTAACTCTGAATTACTTGATAAGTTTGAACGATTGCAGAATATTTGTATTCGTTATTTCTTTGATCTTCGCAAATTTGACTACATAACCAAGTATCGCACGCAACTACACAGGCTCAGTATCAGAAATAGAAGAAACATTCACATTTTATCAGTTCTTCGCAATATTTTGAATAATTTCACTTCGCCTGTATATCTGAGAAAGCTTTTCAAACCTCTATCACTACACGGACTTCGTTCTAGGAACGAGAGAACCCTTTTAATACACTTTCAACGCTCTAATTTTCTTACCTCCTCTTTCACAGTAGTAGCCGCTAGATTGTGGAATAATCTACCCACTAATGTTAGAGACGACCCTTCTTTATTAACATTTAAGTCAATATTAAAATATCACTCTCCAAATATTTAAATTTTTCCTTTATCCTTCTTATTTCCTTCCTTTCTCTTCTCCTCTCTTCAAAGTAATGTTAACTTTTTCAAACATTTTTTTTGTATAATATTGTAAGATTTAATATGTCCATGTATTTATAATTTTCTCAAACTGAACGGTTTGGGTAGGCAGGAAGAAATTTTCTTAAGTTAATATGCCCGCCCTTATATGTATATATATTGTATATGTATATAAAGTTTCAAATAAAAAATAAATAAAAAATATATATCTTTAAGTGTTTGAATTTGGATAAACATTATTTAGTGGGCCAATCTGGAGTTTCTCTAGCATGTGCTCTAGTGAAGAGGAAACCACTTCTAACTCTTCAGAAGATGCCGGCCTGTTGACAGTCATCGACAGGTTTTCCGTCGCACTAGAAACGTGTTGGGCATTTTGAGTTCTACTTTGGCTTATTTAACCTATGTCCCGCACTAACTCGACCATGTCACATACAACCTCTCATGTGAGTTCTTTATGAAGTATCACCGATCCGATGTCGCTTACGTCATCGCCTAGACTTCCAGAAAAAGAAACAATGCATCAACATTGCCTTTTACCATTTTGTTTTGCGTTTTGTGTTTATTTCTAAATGAGGAAAAAATGGCCTTACACCAAAAACTATTGTTGAATGACATTCCTTGAAATTTTATTAAAAATTTTGAGCTTAAATTTTGGGTTGCTGTTATTCATTTTTTTTTTCCTTTTATTTAGGAAACATACGGTACAGTTACAAAGTTTTATATTTTACACAGTTAGACTTAACTCTAATGGACCAGTGAAGTTTCCATATTATAAAGTAATTATATGTTGGATTATTAATGAAAGTACAAAAAAGAGAAGGAAAAAAAAAACAAAATGGAAGTTAACAATATTATGTATCTTTTTTGGGTAATACCGTGTATGTTGGATTTGATCCGACTATCCGCCGACTGCTGACTGTGACACGGTACAAATTACTAGTACATAAACACATACATTTCTTTATAAAACACACAGTTTTTCCCTGAAGATGGCTCCTGCAATGGTAGCCGAAACGTCGGATCAAATCCAACATACACGGTATTACCCAAAAAAGATACATAATATTGATAACAGTGACCGTGAAAACCTTCGCACCTATTTAAAATAGAAGTTGTTTAAAAATTAAAATTTAAGTAAAAAAGTTATTTTAAAGTTTATAGTTTGTAGTTAGTATTTACAAATGGAAATAATATTAAAAATGAAGAAAATTTATAAAAGTAATTAAAAGTTAAGAATTTAAAAAAAGAATGAAAAACATGCTCAAATGTAAAAATAAAATAAAATTGTTACAACATTTTTTAAAATGGAAAAAAACATTAATATACACGAACATATTGGAGGGAATCAAAAAAACGATGATAAGAATCTTTAAATAAGTTTAAGACAGTAAATTTAAGTAAATTCAAAAAAACATCTTCAAAATTAATTGCAAATTTTAGTAAGAGCAGTAATTTTATATACATATATAAGTAATTAAAAGTAGTTAAAAAGTATAAAAACATGTTAATGCAGCAGAGAAAAAAGAAAAAATAACAGGTATAGCAAGTAATCTTAAAAATAGCACAATAATATTGTGCCGTAGCATTAGTCTGCAAACGATACAAGACATGATATATCTCTTTTTTTTTTTAAATGACGAAGTTGTGTCTTTCGTAATCTTCAAAGGGACATTTCTTTCCCGGATTTGGAAAGTAAATTTTGTAGAACTGTGCTAGATTTTAATGCCAAAAAATATTTGTCTTTGCTACGCGAAAAATGAACGCGACTTCAATACAGCAATAAATCCATGTAAGAGAGAGCACGAAGATAGAACTCATAACAAGAAATTCATGCATACATAGAATTCGCAATTTGTATAATAACATTACTGGAGCAATGCGAGCAATATATTCAACTTGAATATGAATAAATTCAAAAATTAGCGACAGCATACACGCTTTATCGTTGTAGGCAAGTTGTAAGTAAATGCGATACTTTTTTATTTTTTCATTTTTATTTTTAATTTAAAAAGGCATATATATATATTGCTTTATACAAATATTGAGGTAATATAATTTTTAAGGCTTTTTCAATGTGAAAAATCTGTTCCTATCTCTATAAATCCGTCCGTAATTTATTACATTACATTATATTGAATTTTTTTTTTTGCACCACTACAGGCTAGGAGGCCTAATTACAGTGGTGAATTACATCACAGAGCACCCAGGCTTGAGAAAAATCACATTTTGATTTTTGTGTTCTCACCGGGAATCGAACCCGGAACCTTCCGTGCGTGAATCAAGCGTCTTAACCACTACACCACGGAGGCCGCCTATTATGTATTTTGAGAAATATTATACGATGATGGTGAAGGTGGAGGTGTGTTTGCATGTTTGTGTAGTGAGCGTCCTGAAAAAAAAAAGAGACGGGTACGTCTCGAAACCGGTAGACTAAAAAACTCGGTAAGTGGTTACATACAAATATTTGCAAACACTAGTTAAAATGTTTGACAACAAAGTTAATGCTTTAAACATAAATAATATTTATTTTTTTGTTTTTTACTTCGATTCGCCCCTAATATAATTTATGACACATTATATAGGTTTATTGTTAACTCTTAAAAGACTGTGATAAATAATCTCTTTGCGCGCGGTGATGTAACATCGTGTTACCACTAGTAAAAGACGGAATAATTTAAAGTTCAAAAATTTAAAAAAAAAACATGGAGACATACTGTTTAATTATCCCTTTTCCATTATTTGTGCAAATAAACATATAATTTAGCCCTGTTATAGTAAAATAAATTAATAATCAAAAATACGCCGCTCAGATTACGCGCTTGCGTTTCCCATCACTGTTATCAACCGGCTGAAATCTGAATCTATTTTACACTTTACTTACTTTTGTTTTTGTCTCTTTCACACTAACACCTGCCATAGAACAGCGTTTCTGTGATGAGTTCTATCTTCGTGCTCTTTCTTATACATATGTGTTGCTGAATTAGCGGACACTCTTTTTTCGCGTAGCGTAGCGATAAATATTTTTTTGTATTAACATCCAGCATAGTTGTACAAAATTCACTTTCCAAATCCGGTGTGAAAATGTCCATTTGAAGATTACAAAAAATACGAATTCATAATTTAAAAAAATAAGAGAGATATATCAATTCTTGTGTCCTATGTCGACTAGTGTGACATCACAGCCACACAAGAGTTAATAATAAGTTTAAAATCATTTTTAGTATTAAGTATCAATTATATTATAACTGTATCATTGTGTTTATTACTAGAGCATTCAATAAATAAAAAAAGAAAGACAGAGACGTTGTTCTGTGGCCGGTATTTGTGTGAAACAGATTCAGTCGGTTTTTTACAATGACGGGGGAAGCACGCATGTGAGATGACAGGCGTATTTTTTTGTTGTTATAACAGGGCTAATTAATGTTTATTTTTACAAATTATATGTAAAAATAATGAAAATAAATAAAATAGTTATTTAACTTTGAGTTTGATTTGACTTTGTGCGGAATGAAGTAATGAGAGAACGGACGTGGCGAACTTCGGTGACAACTGTCATCGAGCGGAGGCGGTACAATTGGCTTGGCCATGTGCTGCAAATGCCTCCTGAGAGCCACGCTTGTCTGTTTTACAAGGCATCAGGTTCTCGACGTCCTGGACATCCACTGCTGACTGATCGTCGGCTATTTTTGTCAGAACTTCGGGACGAGAACATCTTTTGGGTGACGCAAAGGAGTTGGACGTTCTTTGTGGATACAATGATGATGATTACCAAACAGTTTGTCTCCTTGTTATTTTTGGATGTCTTTATTTAAGAACATTCAGTCTTTGGCTTGTGGTAACACAATGTTACATCACCGCGCGCAAAGTAATTATTTACCGCAGTCTTTAAAGAGTGAATTTTATTAAAACCAAATGCAATACGTATTGTTTTCATGTCACTATATTTAACTTATATATTCTAGTGAATAAACGTATAGCAACTATAACACCGATCACTTTAGACGATGAGACCTCTTTCGGCGTCTTATATTCATTGACGCAATATTATATTTTGTCAGCCTTAACGTTTCTCCATCTTTACAAAACCTGTTGTAATTTTGGTCCACTCAGAAATACCTTTTTGCGGAGCCTTCTCAAGTTCCAGTGTACATTTCAACATCAATATCATTGAGGAAGGCTTTCTAGGGCTGTTGAAACCCAAGTTGAATTTGTTCATTTATATTTTAAAATTTTCTCTTAAAAATCCTGAATAATACTCTTACTTCTTGAGGTTTTTTAAAGAAATATACTTTCTAAATATAAATGAACTCTTCTGCACACATTTACCCCTTTCACCATTAAAATAATTGCAATGTTTAATTCATATTCGTATATAAGCAACGAATCCTATCGTGCTCATGATTAGTATATGTATAATAATGGACATAGCTACAAGCAAATTGATTGTTTTAAGTGCTCGAGAGTTTACATAACTGAGAAAAGTAATCTTAATTATATTCCATTAAATCATTTATAAATTTCTTATATTTTTAATATTTGAATATAAACATATATATATTTTTTAAAATTTTGTTTTTGTATTACCGTAAACTGTACATATATTTTTTTCTTTTTTTGGTTAAAAATGTTTTTCTATTTCTTCAATATTTTTTTTTTTAAAGAGAAAGCTCGATAACTATATGTGTTGTAACAAATCGATTTCTTAGTACAGGCAATTGCCTATACAGGAACCGATTGCAACATTAGACAAACTAATATTTCTGGCTCCCCAATTCTTATATACTGAGCTTACTTCTAGTAAAAGTAAAATTTGTCAGAGTGTTTTTTGTGCCATTTTGTAAAATATAAATTGTTTGTTTAAACAAATAAATAGTCACATGAACAAAAAGCTCACTACCCGTCTTAGAATTGCTTGATTAGTTTTAAACACGATGCGTGCTATCTGGAACTCTATTCTTCACTATTTCCAAACAAAATGCCAATTATTCAACTCTTGTTTCATGCCAGTACTCCAATATGGAACGAATTCTGGCATCTACCCTAAAGTCAAAACGATAAACATCTGAGTTTTAAGACTATGCGCCTGGAGAAAATATTTAGTATAAGGTGGTTTGATTACAAGAAAGGAGGCAATAGCCTCCTATAACGAGCATTTTGAGGGTGCGGAGGTGGATCTTGCGTAGATTCGAGCTGCGGATGCCTCAAGAGAGCTCAACCCAAGTTGCCTCCTCTTCACACCAACAAACTTCCGCCATCCTGGAAGACCGACGATGAAGATCTTTTGGTTTTATTCGACAGATCTAATGGGCTTGCCACACACTCGACGAATGGCATGGGAGGTAGCGAAGAAAGGAGGCAGAGACGTAGTGTGGCCACATTACTCGTCATGCCGCACGTCATGCTCCTCGTCGTGCCCACCGCTCCCTATTTGTTGATTTTTAAGCACGACTTAAAGGACCGGCGATACGAGCGCGAGTGGTTGGTTACATAATCGCTCGGTTGCAGCACGCATCGAGCGCTCACACAAGACGCACGCGTCATTTTTGAATGATGTATATTTCATTGTATGACATTGATATAATTAGCTATATTAAAAATGCAGAGGGCACACGCTGTCATAGTTTCATCGCCCATTATATAGAAAGACAAATGACAAGTGAGGAACGTCGTGATCAATTGTGCGAGAAGAGCAGTGTGTAGGCGGAAAGGGCAATATTGGGCGAAAGGGCGGAAGCCCGATGAGCAAAGTGAGGAGCAGCGCAAGGAGCATAGTGTGGCGGGGCTATGTGGTATGCGAGACTGGCTGAGGAGAAGTGCTGGCTGGTGACGAGGTCTCCAAAGACGTCTGGCGATGTCCATATGCTTCACTTAAAAGCAGACGTGAAAAAAAACATTAAATCAAATGCATCCATATTTTAAGGAAATTGTACCATCCCTGTCTTTTGATATAAAACCGCCCTTGGAACTCAACCACCCTTCGTCACTAACCAACTGACACATTCATGTCACGTGACTTTCTCATTTCTACACAACCTCCCTTCCCCATATAACTCACGAATATCATTCGTATTAAACAATTCATTTTTATCATCTAGGCCACGATTTTTTGTTTTTGAACGAATGATTCTCATCATTTTTTTCCCATCGCTTCGTTCATGAAATATGTATGGCCGTGATCAGCTTATACGAGTGAGATAAATAAAAATACATAGAACATAAGAATAACATTTTCCTCCAGAATAAGGAAATCTCACCTACTACGAATACCGATAAAAATATGTGAAATGGATTTAGAACCACAATGTTTTAAGCGAATGTAAATATTTGTAGACTGGCTAGATTTCTTTTTTAGGGAGTATTTATTTTTAATTCAATTTATTTCAACAGAGAGGGAAAATATTTTTGAAAAGGGAATATGGAAGTCTAGCCATCGACAGAGCTTAGGACCTGTCATTGACTGGTTTATGTGGCCACTTTACACACTGTGTAATATTTACCATTCTGCCCATGTTTGAACATCCACATTTCTTCGACTCTTCCATATGTTGAATTTTGTGAAGTAAAAGAGCTGAATATATAAATCTGCAATAGCGGAACATTTTTTCACCTCTGAACGGAAAATTTTGCATAAACCCAGTAATAATAGTGCACGAATAACAAAAGAGGCAATCGCAAAACACAGACACGCAAATAACATAAACGAAAACAGCGAGCTTAAATTAAATTCAACATGGTTCCCAGCACTACATACTACAAAAATTAATAGAAATGTGCTACGGCCGACTGTGACACGGTACAAATCACTAGTATTTTAACACATACTTTTTTCTAAAAAACACTCAGTTTACCCTGAAGATAGCTCCTGCAATGGTAGCCAAAACGTCGGAACAAATCCAACACACACGGTATCATCCAAAAAAGAAACATATTGATAACAGTGACCGTAAAAACCTTCGCACCTACTGTACATTAGCGGGTTTATAACCAAATGGCAATTTGTTCCAACTAACTAATAAAATAAAATTTTTATTTATTCAATTCAATTTGTCACACATATTTAGTAGAAAATAATAAAAAAAAAGCTAAAGTATTAAACAAAAATAGAAATAGTTGTATTTAAATCCACACTTTAACTCAATGAGAAAAAAAAAATAAAGAGGAAAGGGGGAGAGATAAAAGAAGAGAAAGGAGATGTTTCTTCTCACGTGATTTTAATAGAGTTACTGTAGTAACATCTTTGATTGTGGATGGGAGATGATTTCACTGTCAAGCTGCAATGACACGATATTAGTTAAAGAAGAAAAATATTGATATTAAGAGGGTGCTTTGAGAATAAGAACAAATATGATAACCATGAATTGATAAGCGTTGAAATTTTTCACGGGGGGATATAGGAGCGTTAGGACTATGAAGTATAGTATAGTGAACCGACGTGAGAGGGAGTGATAGTCTCTCCGTTGTCTAATTTTGAGCCATTTCAGTTGCCACCTATAATCAGAAATGTGTTCATATTTTCTTAGACCAAAAATATACCTTATGCATGTATTCTGAAGTCGAATATATGACGGTCTCTTCATACAAAGTACGTACATACTCGAATGGCAAAATGTCAAACTTTAATGTGAATCGTGACGTGTAAGGGGCATGACCAATGCCATAAAGTATTTTCACCGAAATTTAAAATTATATATAATAAAATATTTTTTATTCTACCAATATTATAAAAAATATTTTTTTTGGCTTGGAAATTTTCATTGACTCATTAATAATAATTGTTATTAAAAGTGGTATTTTCCCATTCCTTCTCTACTTTACATGTTTAATTTATAATAGACGAGCTTAATCCGACAATGCTTTTCTATTGCCAGATTTGAGTATATACTCGTGTAGTATAGATCAAATGAACACAACAAAAAAATTATGAAATTAAGTTAACGTTACAGTTGATTTAACGTCAAACTTTACTTTTATGTAACCATATTCGCATGTTTGGTGTTCTTAAATAAAACCACTGACCTATTGATACACAAAACGCACCTTAAGCCCTCTAAAATTATGACACTTAACTCATACCCAAACAATCAGTCATTCAGATTTAGTCGTTTTTTAACCACCGCGAGAGCTGGATTTTCACGTGAGCTTGACATTTAATTCAAAATCAAAATGCCTAATTGTGTCTTGAAAGCGTTTAAAAACCGTTAGGATAAACATAAAAAAAATTATGAAACTTTTCATTTATAAGTTGGTACTTTATACCATAATTTAAAATAATAAATACTGAAGTTTAGAATTATTTTTGCTAATGTCAAACTTTGCTCTTCTACCAACAAGGATGCACTGTTTGTTTAAAAATGTATTGGATGTCGGTTAATATTATTTTAGCGTTTCTCAAAATCTAGTAAAAAGAAATAAATGTACATGAATTATAAGAAACTTAAGGAAATAATCTGATTGGATCCATAAAAAACGAATGTTGTTTGTAAACATTCAAATACAAACTTTTTTTACATACAAAAAAAAACTTGTTCTCAAATTTTTGGTATACGAGTATGTATTCTCGTCAGATACAGCTCCAGTGGATAATAAATAAAACATTTACGCTTCTAACTTTTGTTAACTTAACAGACTGAAGATCTTAAGAGCTTTAAACATGCCCACACCAAAATTCATAATATTCCTAAAATCCGGTCGCTGAATAATCCGAATTTGTGGATTGAAGAATCAATCGTCTTTTATTTTTATAATAAATTATACCGTTATAAGTAAAGAACAGATTTTTCAAATAAATTAATTTTATCTATTATTTACATGTGAGTTGGGAGAAAATGTAAATTGTACGAAATATATATATATATATATATATATATAAATATATATGAACAGTTATAAAAATATTGACAAAATTTTATTGAAATTATTATTATTTTTAACTGATCAATTGAACCGAGAATAAAAACTATTAAGAAAGAAATTAAAATGATTTTAAATAATAAATAAAGAAAAAAAATAATTATATATAACTACTAAGTACTAGTCCCGAAATGAAATACTAAAGAACGGCCGCTCGAATAAACTCCACATGGAATGAATCACCAATTTTTCGGTATTTATTGCTTAGAGTATGAAGTTTTTTTATAATTGCAGGTAGAAGAATTTTTGCTACAGTACGTCCTTTTTGTTACATTACAAAACATGAAAATAAATAAGCTATAAAATTGCAGCGGTATCAAAAACGAAAAAAAACATATTATATAAATTTAATAAATCTGTTAATGTATTACATGTAATTCTCCTATCTTCTTCCTCCTGACTGTGCGTCCCATTTACTTGGAATCAGCCCTCCTAGTTCTCCAGTAATTCGCTTTGCTAACTGGAGCTTAGGCAGAAACCGTTGACTATTGTTCCTCCGCTGTCATCCTCAACACAACGTCCTGCCCGAAGCCGCTGTATTTCAACAGCCCACAGCTCAAAATATGTCCAGGTGATCTGTGTGAAGATTTGTGTTCCTTCCGCCTGTTTCACCGTACTGATGATGCGCTTTATCTCCTATCCTTCATCCGTAGCCCTGGGCAAGAGATCGCGTTATACCCCACAATACTGGGTCCTTACTCAAACTTAGCCACCTAAACACTTCGGTCTACTAAAGTGAAAGGTGCCACCCCCCTCGCGAAGTGGACGCGCTGAAAATTACTCACGTGAGAACTGAGAAGGTAACTCTGTCCTCCAGGAGTCGAGTTAATGGTCTCGTTTAGGTATGACAGCTTAATATATGCCCCACAAACCATCACCCAAGGCAAGAACATTTGTAATTCTCCAGTAGTGTTTTCGACTTGATGGCCGTTCTCAGATAAAAACCCTGAATAAGAAATTCGATTGAATATAAGTCTCCCTCGTGTAATGGTTGATGACGCTTTCGATTATCATTCTCGATATCCTGGGTTCGAGTCTTGGCAAGGTGAACGTGAAATAAAGATATCATTTATCTTCTTTAACTGCAATATTTCATTGTTCCCGGACAGACATCAGAAGCGTAAGACTAATGACCTTACGTTCATAAAACAATATTAAATATATTTAGTATTTGTTTATTTATGCTTTATTAAGTTCTTGTATATCGTGGGTATACTAGCAAAAAGCTTTAACTCTCAAATCCCTGTTTTGAGAAATCAAGCACTTAAGTTTTGTTCTAATTTTACACTTTTATATGTATCTTATTTAAATATAGTAAGATGTCAAGTACTCATTAAATAATATGTTTTTAATTTTTCCGGTTTTTAATTTTATTTGAAGTAAATTCAAAGTTATTTAAAGCTTTTAGTTTGAATAAAATACCGGGTATACGACTGAACCATAAATTTATTTTTAAAACAGATATATGAAATTTAATATGGCTTGGTGTATTTTGCCAGTTTGAAGAGCGTTAAAAACTTTACAAAACTGCATCATTAAGTCGAATTCGCATATTTTCAAGTTAATTTTTTTTGCCAGTAAACCTAAAACATATCATAAAACTTTAAGAACTAATATAATACTTTAATAATATTACATTTTTTTTATAAAACTTTCACAAGAATATATTTTTTGAAATCAATTTAAATACTTTAATGCTTTTCATATCTTGGGGTTACTCATTGTACAGCATTAATCTCTTGTTCAACGATTTTTGAGACTCTGTTTACCTCTTCATTTGAAATCTTATCTTTTTTTATTCCTAGTTTCATATGTATGACATTTTTATTTTATTCATCCCCTTAATTATTACAACATAAACTGCATTTTGTGTACTAATACAGTACCATATGCACTACTGGGTGCAAACAGGGAAAAGCATTTATTTATAAAAATAAGATACGGATTATGTTTTTATCGAATATACAAATTGCTTTACTTATTTTAATTTTCACAGTGTGCTAATTTTTAACCTACGACTACTAATTGTATACATAACTTAAAAGGTATTATATAAAAAAGTTAGTATTATACTGTTACCACACAATTTACACAAACGCTGCGCAATCAACTTTTCTGTTAGCTTTTACAACCTTTTATACAAAAAAGTGAACGTTTTCTATTAAAGTGAACGGAAGAAAATTGTTAATAACATTTTAAATTTAGAAATTTGCCTTGAAGGAAGTGCATCTCCAGGATTCAGGATCACGGTATCGAGGATTTTCATTTCGTCTTTGGACTACTAGTTTTATCGTCGTCTTGTTTCCTTATAATGTGACCAAAGTAAAAATTAAAGCTCCTTGGTCAGCATAAAATTAGAGTATTATTTATCTTATTTAAGTATTTACTGGTAAATAACCACTTACTGACTTTTTATGTCTACCAGCTTCAAGACGTACCCGTGACCTTTGTCAGGACACTCAAACACCAACATGCAAATACTAAAATATACTTTTACCTTTACCATCACCAGACACCACCGTGTCCAAACATGCACTAAAAAATAGGAAAATTATAACTAGTGGTATGATGGAGAATGGTTTAGGGTGGGACGTTAGGAAGCAGAGGGGCTAAGAGGTTGAAAATAACACGATAAATTAATTTTTAAATACATAATGTAGGCTGTTACTAATTTTATTTTTCGAAGCTTTTTTTAACATGAAACTCTTTCATGTCGTTTAGATAAAGTCATTCCTTAGTATTTGAATCTAAAATTTTTACTCTTGTATCTTTATGAAACTCGTAATTTGAATTTACGAGATGATTGGCAAACCATGAAAAATTATTATTATTGAACACGTCATGTGTCCTTGAAAGCTAATATTAGCTATGTGGCGTTCTTTCAATATAACTTGGAAGACACGTGTTGCATTACAGTTGATACACCCCCGAGTTGCCGAATATTCCACTTATAACAATTTATAAGTGATTTTTCAATATTATTTTTAGTAAAAAAAGGTACCTCTTGAAACCTTTAGACATAAAATTGGTAAGTGGTTATTTATTCATAATTTACCTTAATTTAATTTAGGTTAAAATGTTTGACAGTAAATTTAATGCTTTAAACATAAAATAAATATTATTCATATTCGTTGCTTTTGTATGAAGAATACTCTCTGGGTAACGGCTTAGCAAGTTAAGAATAGATTTCTAAGAAAAATCTCCACTAAATAGGTCCACTTAAAGCTGACGGATGGAAAAGTTAGTTAGAATAAACTATAAACATATACATAAACAGCTCCCATTTATATTAATATATTTTAAACATTTAAGAAGCTAGAACCATTATCCTTAAAAACGCGTTGTTTAATCTGCCGTTTTTGGACGTGTGGTATACAAATATGGTATGAAAACATAACTTGCTGATACATAAAAAAAAATTGTTACTATTTCTTAAAAACAAATTTAAATCGCTAAAGTCTTGAGGTCCGAAAATAAGAAATACTGATATACCTCAATTGTGTCGATTTTTGTTTTTTTTTTTAAATATGGATATGTAAAACTTTGAGTCACTTGGATGAGAACGTTAAAATTTGATCGAAGCTAATGTAACAATGACGTGAGATTACCAAGATTTTTATTTATTCTTTTAATATTTTGGCAAAATATTTTCATAAATAAACTGTTTTCTTATATTTTTTAACAAAAGTGATATTGTGCATTTTTATTGCATTTAAAACGACATGTTGAGGAACCACCATATTCAAAAGGGAATTTTTTTCACATTTCCTATTTTCAAAATAGATGATAAAAAAATTACATTCATGACTTCAGTCAAAAACTTAGGCATTATCATTCATAGGCATTTAGGGTGGCACGATCAAGTTAACGAAGTTGGTTGAAAAATTAATAGTAGTTTGCACTCACTTAAAAAATTACAGAATTTTTTGCCAATTAATGTTAAGCAAACATTAGTCCTGAGCTTACTTCTTCCACTTCTTGACTATGCAAATGTATGTTATCTAGATGCTAACTCTGAATTACTTGATAAATTGAAATGATTGCAGAATGTTTGCATTCGTTATATCTTTGACCTTCGCAAATTCAACCACATAATCGAATATCGCATGCAACTTCACTAGCTCAGTATTAGGCATAGAAGAAACATTTAGTTAAATAAATAAATAAAAAATAAAAAGTATTTCTGTAATTTGGTGAGTTTGTAATGACGGGGGGTTTGCAATATTGATCATCTAAACTATTTCGCTTCAGATATAAATTGAATGAGGCATTATTTCTATTTACTCTTTAAAAAATCTATATCATTTAAAAAAAAATATTTATCATTTGAAAAACCTCGTTAAGGATATGTAAGGAATATTAAAGGGTCTTGTCATGTTATATATTGTCTGATTTGTGTAAATTTTAAATTTGTCTCCTGTGTAATATTTCAAGTAGTGTAGTTAGTCATTGCAGTATTTAAGTCAATAACAATACAACACATTTTTTATTTATTTTTTTATTTAATCCAATATAAAATACAATAAAAATACATAGTTAACAAAAATGTTTATACAATAGGTAGGTACATTCGATATATATATATTATATGGATATAGCCACTCCACTTGCCCACAGGCACGTTCCGGAGTGTCAGTGTATTATTTATTAGTACATCATTTCACATCAATTGTGTAAAAATTCAAAAGAAATAAAAGATTTTAAAAATTAAAACATATCTACATCAATGAAACGAAAAATGATTTTCAAGAAACTATAATTACATTCTTATATATGAAACATATTCCTCAGCTTCCTGACTAGTCTTTTTAGCAATCCATTCATGTACTCTAGCTTTGAAAATATTGTTTTTCATTTTGTTCGCCAATATGTACTTGCTTAAAAGTTGTATAGCTTAGGGGCCAGAAAAGTATAATGCCTTTGTTCGTAATTTGTTTTTTTTTTGGGAGCAGAAGCATTGTTTTTTGTCTTTGCCTAGTGTCGTAAATTTGTTGTCCGTCATTATGTCTGTCAGGATTTGGATGGAAATGTCTTAAAATTGTCTTTATGTATATTTGTCTTATGTCTTGTACTGGAAATTCTGTAAAAAGTCTGTCTGTAGAGTATTGGTAAGGCTTTTTGCTGGCTACTCTTAGTAAGGCTTTTTGGGCTTTTATTAATGACTCTAATGTAGTTTTATTTGTTCCTCCCCATCTTATTATTCCGTAACTAATAGTTGATTGTGCTAGAACATAGTATACATAAATTAAAGTTGCTTTGTTTAGGATGTTTCTAATGTTTTTAAATAAATATATCATTTTTATTTTAATATAACATACAAGTTTTATAATCACTAGATCCTCAACACAAAGATAACATAAACAAATACAAAGTAATCCCATTTTCGGACACAGGAATTTTGAGTACCATTCAACTAAAATCTATAACCTGCTTCTACTATCTATCCACGAGAAAATATTTAAAAAGGCTAAAAAAAATGAATGGGGGAGCGAGGTAGAAGTTAAATGGATTGTCTCGTTCGCCAAACTCAATATTGAATCAACTGCTCCACAAATGTACAGTTTATGTTATGTTTTCGTCATTTTGTTGTGCGTTTTTAAATATTTATCATATACGTAGGTATAAATTAATAAAAAATAAACATAAATACTTAGTGTATAAATTTGTCTAAACATGTTGTTACTTATCTTTGTATAAGGAGTTTTCTTTGTATATTCTTACATGTAAACATATTTATAAACAAGTAGAATGTAAAGTGTTCTCGGTACGGATAACCTTAAAGAGGTTGCCGTAATATTTATTACAAATCATTGTTTATTATGTGGAAAAAAAATGAATAAATAAATAAAGTAAATATAATGTAAAAAAAAGGGGACAGTATTTTTTACCGTCATATGCTTGTCTTTGATTTTTTAAAGCGGTAGTGTTGTTGTCTGGTATTATATTTGTGTATGTCAGTATTTTTGGTTAAGATTATGTCATCATTTAAACTATACACAGTTGAATTTGCTTTTTCTTGCCATTTGCTTAGTTTTTCAAATATTATGTTCCTCATAATACGGTGACATATGTTCACTAATATACAATGACTGCTCTCCCAAACCATCTTCATATTTTGATAATAAATTATGGTTCCTTTTTGCTCGCAATATATTGATTGGATTTTTCCCCTTTATTATGTCTATTACATTAGGTATTTCACTAAAACAGCAGGAGCAAAAACGATAAGCCAGTTTTCTAAATTATTTACCATCTTTTGAGCTACCATTTTAACAACTTTGATTTAAAGGCTGTAGTCGGGTAAAACGCACAAAAAAAAGGAAATCATACGATTTTGCCATTTAAAACGAATGTTTCTTAAAAATCGCGCCATAATAAAAAATATAATAACACATATTAGATAAAGACAATAAAATTTAAAGGTATTTCTTTTAAAAAATAAACTCAAAAATTTTATATATCTTAAGTACAATTACTTTTTGTCCAGCGGATTACGCCATTTCAACTTTAGAACAAAACTAAGTATTTAACTTATTTTTAAAAATTAAAATTGCAAAGCAAAAACTATTTTTTTTTTTATAAGAAATATATTCATTTTCAATAAATATTTTATTTTTAACATTCTCCTTTATTTCTACGTAAAATTATGCCTTCGATAATACTTTAAAAAAAAATATTGAAGAATTTTGGTTAAAACCCTTTTTTTATAAAATTGTATTCTTTTTTAAATGAAGATATTTCTGGTTGTAATATCCAATTTCTAACCATATCTCATTTAGTTTTTCATTACTTTAATACCAGCCCTTACCGGTACCGGTGAGAGCTAGAGATCAAGAATATTTAAGGTAAGTGGCGGCCTCCATAGTGCAGTGGTCAAGACGCTTGACTCACGTACGGAAGGTTCCGGGTTCGATTCCCTGTGAGAACACAAAAATCACCATGTCATTTTTCTCAAGCCTGGGTATTTGGTGATGTAATTCACCACTGTAATTGGGCTTTCTGGTCTGTTGTGGTGTAAAAATAAATCAAATCAAATCAAAAGAGTGAATGTCTAGGCATTGACGGAGTAAAGACCAGTCACTGGAAGAATAAAAGAAATTTGGATGTTCAAACAAACAATATAGTTAATATAACAGTGTGTTGATCGGCCACTAAAACCAGTCAAAATTTTCGCAAACTCGGTATATTTTAGATTATTTTATTTTTGTTTGTTTAAACAAAAATAATCGAAATTCTTAAGCTGCAAAGTAAATCAGAAATATTTATGACCGCAATGTCCCCAGAGCAAAAGATTTATTTTCGTTGTTTGCAGTAATTGTGGGTGAAAGTTTTGGGCTAGCCGATAAGTATAAAGGAATGTATTGGCTGTGTTGTTGATATAAAGAAAAAAGAAAAACTTTTTCTTCTTAAATTCGCATTTAAAACTTGTGAACGTGAATAATTCAAAGTCGATAGAAAAGCCCGAAGTTTGGCAATAAAAAGTTTCCTAATAGTCTAAATTAGCTTTTACACTTTTCGAATAACTCAAGAGCGCCCACCGATTTTTTTATAACTATTTTTCTCCCTTGGAGATTAAGGTTTTAGTTTGAAAAAACCGAAAATATTATAAAAGCAAATGTTTTTTTTTTGTTTGTGCCGTTTAATTCCGTGAGTAAAATACTACACATTATTTACAGCGTCTGCGATAAAAGTTTAAAATTATTTCTTAATTAATTACGTTTTGTTTCTAAAAAAATACACTTCTATTCAAAAGCTGCTGTCAGGAAAAAATCCTAAAAAAGGTAAAGATTGGAGATAAATACAGATCGTTATGTTTTTTTTAATTTTTTTTTTTAATTGTTTGTTAAGAATATTATATAAGTGTAAGCCAATGAACAAAAGTGTTATTTACATAGTTTAAGATTCAAAACAAAATTCAATAGAAAATATAATAAAAAAACTCAAGATCTATAAAAATAGAAATAACAGCATTGGTATATAAATAACATTTAATCAACACTTATACTCAATGGGAGAAAACAATAAAGATTCAAAAGTGAAAAGTAAGATAGATCTAGGAAAAATAAATGAATGTTTTTTTAAGACGTGATTTAAACAGATATGCTGTTGGAACATCTTTGATGGGCCTAGTACATTTGCTTCTTTAAAATGCCTCAAAATACACTTGTGATATTTGAGTTAAAATTAGCGTCAGTATATTTATCTTATCTACGGTGTTCTTACAACATCCTTCAAAATATTAGTTATGCAAACTCACCCAAAGTTGAACGCTATATAATTTTAAAGTAATATTATCTTCGAGAGGTTTCTCAGCATCGCAA
Organism: Micrasema longulum; assembly: GCF_059751315.1. NCBI lineage: Eukaryota > Metazoa > Arthropoda > Insecta > Trichoptera > Brachycentridae > Micrasema > Micrasema longulum. Next base: position 326,048 of record NW_028278352.1, read on the forward strand.
TTTTGAATTACGAGATCATATATTGTTAGAAAATATGTAATATTATATATGGTAGTTATTTGTAAGGACGTGAGCTAATTTCCAGACACTTTTGTTCGCGAACATGTTCGTATTTTCTCCGAGCAATTTTGCTAGATCGTACGATATTTAACTGATGCGACATGTAATTTAGCATAATATCCCTAAGAATATTGTATTAATTTTAATACAAGCTTCAAATAATATGAACGGTTTAATGTTCTAAAACAGGGGTCTCCAAACTTTTTGACCCAAAGGCCACACTGACTCCTTCCAAGTCCCAAGGGCAAGGCTTAGCTAGCTCAACAAACCGGCATACTATAGCTTTGAATTACTTGCAGTTTTTTGTTTCGAGACTTGCCGGCGCGGTAATTGGGGTATCTACGGCGCAGTGCGCGAGGCGAACTCTACAAAGTCGCAGGACAGTTAGCACAAGATACATAGTTTTCGTTCGTATGAAGCGAAAACGAGAGTAAAATACGATTTTGATAATATTAGAGAAATACAAATGTGATTTACATGTTAGAGTAAGAGAGATACATCTGAATTTGGTGCAACAGAGGGAAAACAATTTTGTGACAGAAATATGGAAGTCAAGGCATTTACAGGGTTTTTGATTTGCCGATATTACACAGTTTGTGAAATGGCCAGTTAAACCTGCCAACGACAGGTCATAATTTATTTATTTATTGGACGGACTTATACAGTCCATTCTGACGATAATAAATACAGGCACTAATAAAATAAAATACAAATAAATCAAATTAAAGCTAGGACAAAAAAATACTATACCAAGACAAGATCTGGTCGATCTTAGTGATTTTTTAAATCTATAAAGACTTACACAAAAAAAGTCCAGATCTTATCTCGAGTTTACAATACGACACAATCGGGACATTGGTGCATTCAAGCCATAAGCTCTGTAAATGCCTAGACTTCAATATTACTTTTTCAAAAAGGTTTTCTTTCTGTTACAACAAATTTAGATCTGAATAACTCCCTAAGGAGAAAATTCAGCCAGCCTGCAAACATTTAGACATACTGAAAGCATTGTTGAATCAACTTATTTGTAAAAGAAAATTATAAAAAATTAAAAATTGTTTTCAGGCGTTGCCTAGTAGGTGAACTGGTTCAGCCGGATCAATCTCACACACATGATAAAGGTTTCAGCTCTTTTACTTCACAAAAGTTAACAGATGTAAGAGTTAAGGAAATGTGGATGTTTGAAAATGGGCAAAATGGTAAATGTTATAATATGTGTAAAGTGGCATCTTTAACCAGCCAATGACAGCTCATAAACCCTGTAAATGCCTATACTTCCATATTCCCTTCTTAAAAATAGTTTATTTCTCTGTAGAAGCAAATTTAGATCTGAATAATTCCTAATTTTTTTTATTGTATTATATTAAGTGTAGGGTATTGGTTTTGTAAAAGGAAAAAAATGCTTCTTCTCAGTAGCATTAAATATACATTTAAATTTTTAATCTTTAATTCCCGCAAAAACGCTGATTCCATTGGCCACGCCCCTAATACGGCACGATTGATGTTTTTTTGTTCCTGCCATTGAAATTTGTGTAGAATAATTTCACAAATCTTGACGACACAACAACCAAGGCCAAACACGTCGCGTTTTTCTACGAACGTATTTTTATTAAATTTATTTTTTACATTCATGTATGAAAACATTTCTCCCCAATATCCATATTGATTTTGAAAATAAATTTAATTGTTCTTAATCCATTTTATTTATTTTCATCGGTATTCGTATTTTGTGATATTTCAATATTGGTAATGATATTTGAAAAAAAAATTAAACAACATTCATAATATAAACAAAAGTTGTCAAAAAACGCTAGTTTTTTTCACTGATTTGCCAAAAACAGCGTTGTGCAACAGTCTGCATACTTCCCTATATTATATTCAGTAAAATTATTCTCGGAATACAGATTACGTAACACGTTCTTCATTAGTAAACTTGTGCGCATACACTCCCACAGGGTGTTCGCGAATTTTCTCGTTTCTTTACTACGTGACAGTGTTGAGATTCAGGGCGAGCGCGCATCGAAGTGATCACCCTGTGTTTTTCAAAATGAATTCGTACAAAACATTTTTTGAGGCAAAAAAGAAATGAAAAATGAGACATGTGCAAGAGAAATTGAGAAGGTAATGTGGAAGTACAGGCACTTACATGGGTCATCATTTGAATAAATTCAAAGCATGTGAAGATAAAATAAACTATGTTACGTTACTTATTGTATTAAATATTTGTACATAACCACTTACCGACTTTTCTACGACTACCGGTTTCGAGACGTACCCGTCTCTACGTCAGGACAACAATAAAAAAATAACAATATTAATTTCTCTGAATTCGCAAACCACCTAATCAATTAAAATCACGATTTTATAAAAATGCTTGAGTTAAAATCTTACATACAAACAATAAAGGGTTAAAAGTAAATAATATGGAAATATTTCACATTCGTAAAGCTTTGAAAAATATTGTTCCTTTGATCAATAATCAAACAACATTTCAATAAAATCCTTTATCGAGAGAAAACAAAACATATTGATTTCTTCATATTCGTTCCCGATCCGGTGTAGTCTGACGATCGGAGAATTTACAAAACAAATATATCTACTAGGCGCTAAAACAAATGTAGACTGCACTTTTGTATATTAATTTTTATTTTGATACTTATCAGTATCGCCAAATTAGAGACGCCTAGAGTACCATTAGCCATTTTATAAAAATCGATTTTACAATTAAAGGTTCTTCGATTAGAAAGGGATGACAAGTTTAAAAGGTTAAGTAAAAAATTACAGGCAATCTGTTTAAGAGTTGATAATTCACTTTTTAATGACGAATGATTTTTACCATTTTTTTATACTTTTAGTGATCATTTGCAAAATTGGAAAAAAAACAAGACACAACTTTTATTTACACCTAATATATTGATACGATTTATATTTTTAAGTCGTTTTACATTAAATTGAAATTTTTAAAGTGACCATGTGGATTGAAAGAATAATTTTAATTAATTTACCTCTAGATTTACTTTATTTATAAATTGTACATAGTCTACACCGCAAATATTTACACCGACTAAACGCCTTTGACAAGGTGACATTACGTGTAAATTTTCAATTGAAAATTGCTAAACTTAAGTAGGATAACAGTTATCAATTTCAAACATAATCTACATCCGAGTATATATAAAATTAGATATTTATTTGTGTTTCCACGATGAATTAAATTACTACAGGACCGATTTACGTGCGGTTTTTATCAAAATTATGGGCTTTGCTATGGGTTTATTTATAACTCTTCAAATCTTCAATCTATTATTTATTTAAAAAAAGTGAGAAACGTACATGATTTATTCATCATTCACTTATAGGACTGCATTCGAGGAGAATGCATATACTAAAAAATTGAGTGGATGTTATTTTTGAAAAAAAAATGTATTTGTATGTTTACAAACAACATTTGTTTTTTATGCCAATTTGTCTCTTTTTACTGGATTTTTGGTCATGCCAAAAAAGCATTTATTACATATTTGAAAAAAGTATTCCTACATAAAATGCACCCCTGTTGATAAAAAGAACACAGTTGGACATTTCCAAAAATAATTTGTATTTGAAAATAAATTATTTCATGCTCTAGAATTTAATCATAGACAATTACCAATGAAAAGTTACACAATTTTTTTTGCGTCTATCATATAAACATTTCTAACGTTCCTTTAAATGCTTGACCGCAAAGATTACTAAAAATATGAAGACAGCGAGATAGCTAGTTTCTCAGAGGGAGGAGCAGATAAACAGATCCTGGATCAATGACAAGAAGAAGAAGAAGCATATAATATTATTACATATTGGTAAATTGTTTTCTTTGTAAGAAATTCAATAACGATTCATTTGCTCAGCGTCTGTATAACAAACAATAGATATAATTTCGATTATACAATACTATACGAATGAGAATCCATCATTACAGTAAAATAGCTTGTCTTCGTTTGAAAGCCGTTTGTAAATGAAATCTAATTACAAAATATCTCTTCTGAATACCAGTCCTCTTATATAATTTAAGGCAATGTCACAAATAAAAGGAATGCTTTTGAGATTCTCTCATTCCTACGTCTCGCGCAATTATATTAAACAGTGACAAAAAGGAAACCCATTTTTCACCCCTTTAAATACAATAATTCACGAGTATGATGTTTAATAAATGTTTCATGTTTGTTATTATTTGTGGTCAAACATTTCAATAAATGTTTTTTTTAACTATGCACGGGAACCTTATTGTACACGGTTTCGAAATAACACGGTCCTTAAATTTTTTTTTTTCAATTCAGAACATGAATGTAAAAATGCGTACATAGCAATATAATTATAATATCTGTATCTTAAAGTAGAAAGGCTGGAAGCAGTGAATTAAGAATACTCCAGAAGGAGCGTAGAATCATATTTGAATACATCGGAATGTGTCCAATAATTCCCTCACTATGCCCTACTTTTGCCATGCGCATTCGTGAGGTCGGAGCGTTAGGTTGTTTGATGGGAAAAAAAATCATAACACAAATGTAAGGTTAAAAAAAAAGCAATCTGTTAATTTTTCTAAAATGTTATAGTGCACGCGGAAATATTGATTGACACATCAGCGTAGATAAGTAAAGGGTCATTTAATAAGAGTAATTGAATTAATGAACTTTAAACTTAAAATACATTTTATTTTACATACAACGTATATTTTTATATCATGTTAAATAATATTTTATGCTTTGAAGATAATGTCGGTTCAATGTCCACCACAGAGTTGTTTAATCCGAGATTCAATTTTCATTAATTCTCTCATTAGATGAGTAAAGTAGGGTAAAAAAATATACTACCCTGGCAACACTAACAAAATTTCCATTTTGTTTCTTCGACAATCTGACAGATGGAAAAATAATTTAATTTTTAAGTAATGCATTTGTTACACGGACATTTATTTGCTAATTACGCATGAAATGTAATTGCATCCTGTTTCCTTAAGATCCTAGCCAAAATTACTCGAAATTCCAGCTCAGCCGAAACCTGCAGTCGGGATGCGTCGGATTACGTTCGGCTGTATTTGGGTGCATCTTATGATTCGGGACTCAGCCGCGTGACCTGTGATCTATGACTTGTAGTTTTTTTGGCTTACGACCAGTGAATATTTTTCATTATATGTGTTTCATAAAAACGAACCAATAAACATTAAAAATAAATGGTCACTAAATGTATGCCTTTTATTACATTGCATATAATATTTGACAGTTATATTAATAAATTTCTGAGGTTGAACAATATAGACGCCTAATTTTGAGCGTTTGAGAGTGAATTTTAACTCATTTTGATAAGTTTCGACTTCGGTTTTGGCCAACACTAGAACAAAAGCCAAAATTCAGTTTTGGCTTTGATTTCGGCTAAAAATCTTGGTTCATACGGTTTCATTAATAATACATGATAGTAAACAATCTTTGTTGCTATTTTTCAAAGTATTTTTAGTTGTGTTTTTTTTTAAATATATAACCCAATAAGTCGATCAGTTTTGAAATGTAAAATAACTGGATGGAGATGTGTAAATGACACATTGATCAAACAAATAATAATTGCATAAAACTCTTCAATAAAAATAATCTTAAAAGTTCTAATTAGAACTAGCTCCTCGGTATATTCGTCAATCTTAATGGAACATCTGTCAAACAACTTTATGTAAAAACTCTGTTCTGTACGCAAACAAACATAACTAATTTCACAAATACAACAGTTACTATATCGTCCACCCTGATGCTGCAAAAACATTTAACAATTAATACAACCTTCGGTCAAAGAGGATTGGCCTACCTTAAAGTGTACAATCTACTTCCATTGCAAATAAAAACATTTGGTAAGTACTCACAGTATAAAATTGTTATTAAAAAATAGATATTGGAGGTGGGTTGCGCACGGATCGACGAGTGGATCAAGCTAAATACGTAAAAAATTTTGTCCTGTTTATAAAATTCTGTCTACAAGTTTATATGAATTAGTTTATTTATGATTGTTTTAGTTTATATTACTTATTATGTTTAAGATGATAATAAGGTTAATTAGATAAACTACGTTTTTATTTTCTAATTATATAATTTAATTAAATTAAAAAATTCAGAAAATACAAACAGTTACAATATTATGGTGCCTATCAATTGCTTATATTGTCTTTTCCTCAGCAAAGAGAGTTATCCAACAGAGAAATAATTTATGTTTTTAATTGAATCTATATGAAATATAACTTTGTTATTGGTGATATATAATTTTATTTTTTTCAAAAATACTACTACAGTTTTGGAAGAGCGTTCTTTTTAACGACGGGTGATATAAAACTTTCTATCACCTTTTATATTATCATCATTATCATGTAAAATCATTGTAAAATGAAGGTAAGCTGATCAGTCCTACGCTTTCCAGTCCAGGGACCACGAATTATTATAGTGTGATAACGTTTCATATCAACCATGTCGAGAATCAAACCCGAAACCTCTTGCATGGTAGGTTACAGCACTGACCATTACACCACAAAGCCGGCAATGATAATACGACACATTTTTTTGGTGTGGTTTGGCGAACAAAAAAAAAACTAAAGCAACATCAATACGAGGCACTTTTGCTTATCAGCCCTTCTGTTTTTATTTATTTACATAATATTTTTATTTTAAGTTCATCTTTAATATTATTTTTCCATTTTTCTTATTTTTCTTTCACTCTTTGATCAACGTTATTAACAAAGAAAAATTGTATTGAAGATTGAAAGTGCGGTTGCTTTAAAAGTAACGAAGATTGATTTTAATTTATGAATAAGTTCGTAGGCGTGAGTTTCCAGACCGAAACAAATATATTGTATTGGGTTTGTTATTTATTATTTCATTACTTTGACTGGAAAAACAGAAAGTTCAGAAGAAAAACGGTAATGATGTTATTTTTTATACAAAAGGTTTTGGAAATGTCGAAATGTATAGAGACAGGGTAGATTCATTAAGATCAAGGGAGTTATTGAGATCTAAGCTTCTCGGAATAGAGAGGAAACATTTTTTTTAGAAGAGCATATAGAAGTCTAGGCATTTACAAGGCTCATGGTCTGTCGTTGGCTGGTTTAAGTGGACAATTTACATTAACTATTCCACATTTACTGAACTCTTCCATCTGTTGACTTTCGTGAAGTAAAAGATCTGAAACGTTTATTGATGTTGGTGAGATTTCTCTGGTTGAATCATTTCATCAACAAGGCAACGCCTGAAAACACTTTTCAATTTTTATATTTATTTATTTCTATTTCAGTTTTTTAAATCAATGACATTACAAAAGCCAACATATGGAAGAGTTGAGAAATTTTATTGTGTGGCAGTGGTCAAAGTTGCACAATAAATCAACCAATGATAGATCAAAAGCACTGTAAATGCCTAGACTTCCATATTTCCTTCATAAAAATGTTTTCTCTATCTTTTAAAATAAATTGAGAAAGTACAAAGTTTAAAAAAAAAAATCATTAACTATTTGAATTTTCATTTGAAATACCTAATTACAAGAGTCCACTTTGGTAGTGTATTCAAATATTTGATAAACCTACGTTAATATGTAAGTGCCTGTCGGTGAACAAAGTAAATGTACATTTATTTTTTGTGTAAGCACGCACATTTCTATAATTTATATGAGCGGTTTGTGTTTTTTTACTTACGCTTAAAATTATAAAGTACTCGTACATAAGATAATATGTTAACAATGATTCCGTCAATTTTCGGCCATTTTGGAACCATAGTTGTTTTTTTACAGGCAACAAAGTTAGATGCGTTATGGTGTGATATTTACCGCTACAAATTGTTTTCCCTCTCTGTAGCAATAAACAGAAAAAAAGTTGAATAATTGTTGCGTTTTCGTCATAAGTGAGTTTGCATCAATAAAAAAATCTCAATCGGAGACGGTTTCTGATTATGTGCATAAGTGCAGTGCACTGCAAAATAAAATTATGTTTAAATAAAATTATAATTGATACAGAGTACAAAAAATAAATTCAGAGAAAAAAGTCAACACATGGAAGAGTTGAGGAAATGTAGATGTTCAAACATGGGCAGAAAGGTGAATGTTACACAGTGTGTAAAGTGGTCACTTAAACCAGCCAATGACAGATCATAAGTCCTGTAAACGCCTTGACGTCCATATTCCCTTCTCAAAAATGTTTTCCCTCTCTGTTGAAATAAATTTGAATTTTATTTCATTAATTCACACAATACTGTATCATTGATTCTTTCGCAGAAATCGTGCATCTGTGACCAAATGCTCTCGTAAGAAGAAAAAAAAATATACGAGAAAACGGGGATAATTGCTAAAAATATTTATTGCTCGTTATCGCTATTCCTCTAAAATTTAAAGCGTTTCAAGAAACCAATTTCAGTTCATTATTATTAATCTTCAGAACTTAAAGAAAATAATAAGTTTGACATATAATTAATGTTTAATTTGAAAGAAAAAGCCCTTTAGAGGTTTTTAATTTATTTCGAAATATTTATGAAAATTGTTTAAATCCCTGTTGATGTATTTAACTGAATACTCCTTGCGGGTGTGTGGGCGAAACCAAACGGAATTTTTAGTATTTAAAGAGTGAAATGGACTGTATTTTTAATTAGTATCTTTATGTAGCGATGCAATATGCGGTGTCAATCTTCGTTCACAATCTGTAACAAGGAAGATGGACAATAATGGGAAGCCGCTAACCTGTTCCAGTTGTTTCTCGGTCCTGCAGCATGTGGTTGGATCCTGACAATTCACACTATAAAAGATGCGGCACCCATATGCGTAACGCGGAAAACCTGCTGTGGCGGACTTTGGGACACCATACTGCACTGGCGCGATCGGATGGACAATATATTAAAAAGAGGCGCATCGGTTGAATACTGGGTCAAATTATGTCGTGAAACAAAGGAATCCTGGGGTAAGGAAGACAAGTAGAGAGTAAGTCTAAGAGGATTGGAAGTTGAGATTGCGACAATAATTGACACTAATGCATACCTACATAATATGCATAGTCAATCTGACAGTCAAATTTACAGGCGCCGTGACGCAGTTGGTTAAACGGCCAACTGCGAAATTGGGGTCGTGGGTTCGATTACCGCCAGTTGCAAGAAGAATAAATATTTTTTTCTCAATTTGCGTGATGTGGTGTATTTTTTATTACCTCCTTCCATATCCCCTGTATTCCACCTGCTGACAAGCCTCAAATTAGAGGCTTAGCGGTTTATTAGTCAATATAATATAAATAACTTGGTTGTGGAACTTGTAAATAAACAAAATAAATATTTTTTGGAACTACAATGAAAAATTAATTGAAATTTTAAAAATTTCTTCGTACAAGTGAGTTAAGCTGGAAAGTTTATAGGAAGCGGAAATAAGACTCTGGGAAAGACAAAGATACAACGTATTTCCGGTTTCCTTCTTGCAACGCCAACTGGCCGCACAATGGGGGGGGAGTGGGGGTTGAATTATCGCTGAATTAAAACCACCCCTGCAAACTGAAGTGATTCAAAGTTTTGTCTTATAAATAGAGAAGGTGTTTTTGTGCACAGTGAGTTATTATTCTATCCACAATAGGCCATTGTTCGCTTTTTATTCTTCTTTTGCAAATTAAAAAGTACTAGTTTGAAATGAAATCTGGATAAAATTTTGGTCAATTGCTTAAAAAATACCTTATTGACCGAAATGGCTTAAGGATATAATTCAAGAACTAAGTTTTAATAGTCTCCAGATCTTATAAGATGAGAAAATGCAATGTTTCATTGTTGCTAATAATTTAAAATAAATTGTTCAATTTTAATTATTTTATTGATCCATTAAATTATACATTTAAAAAATTTGTTAAAGTCTTATTTGATACCAATTTTCAAATTTTATTTCAATCAAATTGCTTTCACATTCCACTATACTACAATTCTATTCCCATTTTTGCACCTCGTTGAAAACGGCTCCCTAAAAAGTGATTCCTAAAAATAGTTTAAATTTACTAAGAACAGAACACCAAACAAGAAAAACACAATTATGGGTACTGGCCTTACCAAGTTCAAATCTTACGAATACACTCAACTAAAACGTCACCAACTGCGGCCAAGCGGAGACGTAAATTAAACTTCGATCAACGTTCAGCGCTGGTATCGGTTGACTGACATGACACAGCTTAAGATATTTAAAGCTAGCATAAATTCAACTAACGATCGTTAACACGGCTAGATTAAATTATTTATTTGAGTATTGTTGGAACTTTATTTTTTTATAATTAAACCATTGACCAAGGTACAACGTTAGAAATCAACTAAACATAATAATATGGAAGTGAATAATATTTTAAATCATGCCACCGACCCGTCGCATCGGTGGCAAATTTTTTTACGTCAACGTTGATTCAACATAACTTTCCGTTTAGCGAGAATAGTTTTCTACACTATTAAAAAAAGAATAAGCTATAGAAAAACCAATTAAAAGAAATATTACAAATAGATGGAACACGAAAAAAAGCTGCATAAAATGAAGAGAATCAGAGAAATTGGTAATAGGTGAAAAATGTTAATAAAGTTTTGAAGACTTAGAAGTTACTGGTGGTGTTAAAAGTAATGAATAAAAAAATTGACGAGAAATAATAATAAGACAATAATAATCAAAAGTGATTTTTTTTAAAAAGAAAGAAATAATGAAAACAAAATAAGAAAAGTAAACTGAGGTCCTGTCGATGAAGAGAAAAATCTAAAGCAATTTGTTTGAAAGTTCTTCAAGAATGTTATTTTTTATTGTAAATGTTTTGTTTTGGTTCTGTTTTCCTTGTTCCAAAGTTGCGTAACGTGGATATAAAAAACAATGGAGCAAATAAAATGAGCTCAGTACTTAACCGATCGTTGTAGCAAACCAAGAAATCGTATTCTTTAACGAGAGGTCATAACTATAATCGTTAGTTAGGAAGGAAAATGTTTTGAAGTTAATTAGCAATTAGCAATTCAAAGCTAAAGTGAATATCATGGTGTTAGAGAGAAATATAAAGTGTTTCGTTCAGAGGTCAGTCTTCAAATAACAGGAGATGGCCTTAAGAATATAGCCTTTGGCAATACGATCGCCATTTGCAAAAAAAGTTGATATTCAATTTGTCTTTTTGATATATCAAAAGGAAGAGTTATTTAGTATGCAATGATATTTGGAGTTTTACTACAAAATTGAGGTTTTTATTATTATTTTTGTTCTTACTTGATTTTATTTAAAAAAAATAAAACAAATCATCGTGCTGTTTTCCTGTAGAAGTAAGCCCAGAGGATAGAATACTTCGTTGATCTATCTTTTTATTTAGTCATCGCTTATTCCGGCATTTGATTTCACCATCAAATATTTGTTAAATTTGTTTATTCCAATTCTTTTTGACTAACAGTAATTTGAATTTGTATAAATGACGTAGACATTGACACTTATTTTCCTCTGCTCTCTAGGACCTTATTTTTCTCTAGGACACTATTTCTCTAGGACACTTATTTTCCTTTGCTCACTAGGACCCAAATCTGCAATATTGAGTTATGAAAATATACGTCTTTGAAAACAATGAAGTAATAAGAGAACGGACGCAGAAAACGGACGCAGGGACGCAAAATTGACTAGAGAGGACAAATAGGCTGGCAACTGACAGAAATGACTGGAGGCTCTTTGTGTACACCACATGCTCCAACGAGAAAGCGGAAATGGATGGATTATGATAGTACGACAATGTGCTTATTATCACCTGTTCTTTGCGGTAAATTGAAAAAGGTAAATGTTATATATATTTGATACACATTGTTGAATTTTGCATACAATACAGACTCCCTTCTTAATTCAATCGACTTGTAACCTACAAGAGCAAAACTTTAAAAAACGTCAAATGTCATTAAAAGTTGAAACGGAACTTTTTGCTTTTAAGCTCAATAAAAGCCAGTTATGCGACTCAATTTGTCCTTTATTTGAGTTATACGAAATCATTTGAAGTCTGAATCTTGTTGTAATTATTTTTTTTATGAAAAAACTCAAAATATGACATTTAACAAACTACAAAGGTTACCTTTTAAGTTTTTACAAACGCCCACTAGATGGCTATTTACATAGATGTGACGTTTTTGTAAAATTTTACATTTGTCATTGTTAAAACGATGACACTATCAGTCTAAACAACAATTAATATCTTTCATTAACTTTTTTAACTTTTTAAATTTTTTATTTATTCATATTTTAAGGTTAGAGTAGAAGTATCTATCAAGAAGTAATTTATTTATTTATTTATTTATAGACGGCATTTCTGCCATTTACATATATGTGGTATAAAGAGTGCTTAAAAATAATTTTAAAAAATCGAGTATGAAATATGAATACACTCGTACTGTACACATTATTAATTACTTGAAATACATATATATTTTAAAGAAATTATACAATAACAAAATACATTAATCAATAAAATTATAACTATTCCAACCCAATCTTCTGAAGATGATTTGCTCTTTTTGATAAAAATATGTTGGTCACTTTATTTTTTAAGTTAGTTAGTTAGTTATTAAAATTAATTAATAAGCAGGTTATTAAAAATTATTTTACCCAACTAACATAAGTGACTATTTGATTTTATAAATTGCGTTACAGTTTTCCATATGTACGACATTATATTGTTTATTTTATTTATCCCTTAAATTATTTTATATATAAAAATTGATACATTTTATTTTACTTGTTGTTAGTTGGATTGAGTGGTTTGTGGTTGGATGAACCGTCAGTTTATAAAGGTCCACCTATCCTACAAGAAATTTTCCAACTTCCAATCCCCAAAAAATGTTTATATCCTCGTCGCTATGACCATGGGTAGTTTGGGTTCTTATAAGAACAATTTTTCGTATCCAAAGCAACCAGCAATAACAATCTCGTTATAATTCTTCTGCCCGCATCCGCTCGCCTTTTCGTATTCCCAAAACCACATGCTTCATAATCCATATTTGACCACATCCGCATGCCTCTTCTTGATTTTCTGTTAGCATCCGTATGCCTACTTAGTTTGTTTGCCCGCATCCTCACACTTTAACATATTCTGCCCGCATTCATCAATACATATTTATCCCCGCATTGAGTTAGTGAATTTGCTGTGTTTTGTGTTTGCTGACAATCTGAAGCACCACCCACAAGAAAGGACTTGGAGATTTTTCCCCTTTCGTGACTGATCCCCTTTTCCGACTTCTCAAAAGTAGGATTTTTGTTTGCTGTTATTAGTTTGGTCACAGACTGTTTTTATCCGCATTTTCCATCTTCAAACACAGATCAACAATTGAACGAAGTTTTGGAGAAAACTGCCGGTCCACAACTTTGAAAAAAATAGATATTGATGTTATCAGATGCAGTCAGGTCAATTCTATGTTTTGCTAAAAACAGCTGGACCGCTTCGATACAAAAAAACCTGTTTTAATCACGTTCTGAAAATAGTGTTCATCACAAAAAAGCCAATTATTAATTTGCAAAAAACACCCACAGCACTAGAAAAATCTCACGGTACTAATCATTAAAACTGGTCAAATACAAAATAAGATTATTTTAAGTAATTTAAAAAAAAACTTATGCATTCATTGCTTATCACTTTTTAAAGTCAAAAACATTTCAACAATTGTATATATTTGATTATTCACTCTTTTCACAAAAGTGCTATTATCTCAGTTTCACTTTTCTATGGCTGACTATTTTTTGCATAATTACGCCCAATTCTATCAAATAACCCCACGCTAATTATCAATTGCCACCCCAATAAGGAAGTTCATTTTTTTATGCTTTTTTTAAAAATAATAATACATTTTTTATTTGTGTATAATCCTCATCATCTTATATTGATGAATTTTGAAAAATTCGTATATTTGAAATGTTCTGTTCATTACAAAAAATGAAAAAAGAATGTAAGAACAGTAATTTTATTATTCATATTATCCAAACATAGTTTTTGTTGAATCGATCTAAGTAGGTAATATCGTATCAAGTTATGTGTATGGTATGGTATCGGTAGGGTATCGCACCTGTAGACAACACATAAACAAGCTACAGTAATGAAAACTACGATCACTCTAGGAATAGGATTGAAAAAACGGTTTTCTGGAGAGATCCTATCGGTAAGTGCAAGGGACAATAAAAACGGTTTACACCAACGATAATCAATGACACCTGCTAAATAGCTGCAAAACTCCCACCTTCATATATTTAAACAAGTAGGAGCTAATTAAATACTTCAACCCCAAAGTTTCACAATTCTCAGAATTATCCCTTACTCCGGCATTCCCTAAATTAGCGCGTGTTACCCGCAGTACTAATTCAATTTTATTTTCACAAGAGCTGATGTAATTCTGAGGGAAATGTGTATGGAGATTTTACGAGAGACCACTCGTAATGAAAACCACCCTTCCAACTCAAGTGTCTCTCATTGTTTTACTATTTTGTGCCCGTACTAATGTGCGGCAAAATATAATTTATTCAAATTGCTCAACAACTTTTATTTTGATATTCAAAGACCATAAAACTGTCACAATTAAACGGAGAGAGTATGGTATTTAACATGCTGATTATTAGGCTTTATCATCATTTACCACTTGTTCTCATTAGAAAGTGCATAAGAGACTGCGGTGGGTTTTTTTTTTATTTTATTAATTTTTCACGCCCATAAGTCTTTTATTCATGGAGTATATAAACAACATAAAATTTGAAAAATACAATATAAAGCAACAAAAGATAGAACAATGTTTACAAGTAAAGTTGGTATAAAAAAAAAGATGTGAATGTAAACAACATAAATTAAAAAAAATACTAAATATAAAGAAATTAAAGATAGGATCAGTGTTAAGAAGTAAAGTTGGTAAAGAAATAAAAAGATGAAGTGGATAAACAACATAAATTTTTTAAAAAACCTTCAAAGAAATAAAGTATAGAACTGTGATTAGTTGGTTTTAAAAAATAAATAACCAACCACAACCATAATACAAGATACTTTAATAGGGATCTGATACTAAGTAAAGGGGTCAACACTGTTCTGGCATCGAGACAACACTATATCGTAGGTAAAAAGGTCCATTACCTTTTGCCAGAATCGTGGAAAGACGGGAGTGTTGTTAAGTTACGGAAGGTGTTGACCTCGCTCTTTCATGACATTGGTCGTAGGGAGTCAGAAAAGTTGTTGCATGCCACGGATTGGAGAACCTTACTGGATGTCAAAAATAAAATATAAAAAATAAGGAATCATTTAAAAAAAATAATATTTATAGATGACAACCATGAAGTTTCGCATAATTAATTGTCTATGTTTTTATGAATGTATGTATGTGTATGCGCATGGGTGTATGTACGTGTGTGTGTATGTACATGTGTATATATGTGTATATTTATATATATGTGTGTATATATGAATCAAAATGTGTATCCGAATAAGTTTATATTTTGTTTGTCTGTGCTCTATATTAATTTATTAACTATTATAATATATTAAAATGTAATTGCCTAGCTTGGAACGGGGTATGTACCCTTGTTAGCTGGGCAAAGTGAACATGGAATTGTATCTTGATAAAGAGTGTGAATAAATAAATAAATAAATAAAAATAATGCTGTAAAAAAAAAAAATTAGCTAAAGAAATGCAGCTAAAGGTTTAAAGCAGCAAGGTACATAATGTTATAAAATACCATATAAACAAAATATTAAGTTCTATTTGATATGGAACATATACATTGATATTTAAAATTTACAAGACTAGCGTTAAAGATACCCATGTTATTAGCATATTGGTTTGCAAGTACATGCATCCGCATTACTGGTGAATTTGCGCTGTAATTGGTCGATGATGGACAGCAGTAGAATAGAGTATTACATCGGGCAACTCGACCAGGCACTCGCACATTAATCAAATTGATAAGTTCACAACAATCGAACATTGATGTTATTACTGTAAACAAAAGAAGCAAATCATTTAATTTTCGTCAGTTTCCTTATGTTTGGATGTTTAAATAATCATTTAAGTATGCGTAATTTATGTATTCAATTGATATGCTTAATTTAAATTGATAAAACGCAAAAAAATATTATTAAAATATTCCAGAATAAATATTGACCTTCATCAGATACTTTCCGGTTCAAAGTAAGAGGTCACCACAAGCAATTTTTCTAGAAAGCTTAGGCGCTATTTATAAGGCTGTATATTTTCGCGTTATGGTGGACGTTTGTCACGGAAAAGCCTTCAGAATCCCTCTAGTAAGACCAAAGAACATATCTCGGTTATATTTAATATCTCGTAAGTCGTTAAGAAAAATGGCTAGGATTTTTTCGTTTGTATGGACGCCGTTATTTTTACGGTTGAAAATACAACTAAACTAGAATAAATTGTTTTACACTTTGTATTATTTGGTGTTTATTTGAAACTATTAACCATTACTTAATCCTCGTATACTTGAACTGCTAGAACTGGATTTAAATATCGTTTTAAAAAAAATAGAAAAAGACTTCGTTTGGAATGTCTAATACAGATGGGCGTTTTAGTTACTTAAAAGAAACAGCAGTAGCAGTTACTGTTTCACAAATTAAATAATTTTATTAAACTGTTTCTAAATAACAGTTGAGAGCAGCATAGGAAAAAAATGTAGAACAAGCAACTGCTAGAACAGTTACACAAAAGTCTATTATCTCTTACTAGTTACGAGCAATGCTGCACTAAACTGTTATTAAATATACAGTTTTACGTATCGTGATTATTGTTTCATTTTCAAAAGAGGGTGGGAAGGATATGTATTATTTGACACCCTGATAGAAAAAACGTTTTTTAAGAAACGGTTTCACATATCCGAAATTAGTACGTAGGTGAAATAATTCAATCAAATAAAATCTTACCCGCATTAATAAAGGTTTCAGCTCTTTGCTTTTACTAACACTAACAGATAGAAGAATTGAAGGAAAATATTTGTCAAAATATTAGCATAATGGTAAATGTTACACAGTGTATAAAGTGGCTGCTTAAATCAGCCAATGACAGGTAAGCCCTGTCAATGCCTGGATTTCTATATTCCATTTTCTAAAATGTTCATCATCTCTGTTGTAATATGTAAATATTAACAGTTACTTAGGAGGTTGAATCCAGTTTTTGCCTGCAAAAATTTGGACAAACTAAAAATATTGTTGCCAAATTTACGTATTGACCTCCCAAAATTAAGAATAATTTTTCGTCATTTGCAAATAACCAAGTTTATAAAATTAGGAAATAAGAAATGACAAAGTGGGATTCGAACCTTCAGAATATATTCTAGATTCCTTGACATTACCACGAGACAACAACCAGTGTCGCTTTTAAATTCATAATAAGATGGAAAGGCACTTATAAATCGATATTAAAACCTCTCGAATCTGTTTAAAAATCAATCATTAAATTTATTTTAAAAAAGCCCTTCAGGTATCCTAGCGACAAGTTATTTAAGGAATTTGAGATAAAAGGCAATTATATATTTTCAGAATAATAATGTTGGTGAAAGTAAATTATTCTATCAAATCCCAAAAGGAACACTCCCACACTACCAGAAGTTAAACTAGAAGATTGGTCATGGGGTATATTACAAACTCTGAATTCGGGCAAAAAAAATTCAGGTTTCTGAGCCCCAAAATATTCAATATGTTACCCAAAGATTGCGAAACCATGACCCAGATTTAATTAAATAAAATTGTAAAAAAATTGGTTACTGGGTTTAGATCGAGAAAATTTGGAAAATTTACTCAAAATACATTCCTAAATAATAAAATAATATTATATAACTGTAAAGTAAATTAACTCGTAGGTATTAATGTTATTGTTTATTTTGTATAAGAATTTCGGACTTAAAAAAGGTTGTACCTAGTTAGGCAGACTAGACATGATCCAGAGAAGTTTATTACCTAAATGTATATGAAGTGGATAAAGTAATTGTTATTTTTGTTAATAAACTATGATTTTTATTATTACTAATATTAATCAATCATTTTTTTTAATTTGTCCACTGTCATTTATTTCTTAAAACTCACTCTGACAGAAAACTTGAAGCTTACTCTGGGCAAGTTACGTTGGGTGGCTGTAACAAGTAGATAAAAAAAAGCAACTTGTTTGCAGGAAGACCGATTCAAATTAGATGAAAATAATGGCGAAAATGGAATGATACGTTGAGAGTTTTCTAGAAAACTGCGCTTGGAACTTTTCTACTAATTGGGAAAACGTGTCACTAGACTCTATTGGTTGGAAAATTCAACAGAAAGAGGACAGTAAAGCGGGTTTTGAATAGAAAAAATGATGTTTTTTTCCAGAAAGTTCTTCTAATCTATGAATGTATAATGATAGCAGTTTTCAAGGATCACCCATAAAAGTGAGATTATTAAAAACTGGGCCAATAAGCCCTTAGAAAAAAAACTTCATTAAATAGTAAATTTTATCTCTTTTATCATTGATTTATTTTTTAAAAAAAACCTGTTATTTATAAACATTACGTAATACTCAAAACGAATTTTTGAAAAAACGGATAAAAATAAATATTTTATTACAAAAGCATTAATATTTGAAACGATTATATAAGTTAAAAGCTTAATAAAAATAAAAATACGAGAATTATTATAAACTCCACAACAATATGATTGAAGAAAAAAATACCACTAATATTTTAAATGCTTAGCTAGAATTGTTTTTTTCTAAGTTAAGTCTTTCAAATAAAAATACATTCTATCTTTCGTAAAATACAACAATATAACTTGTACGAAAAAAAAATTTTCCGTTACAGTTAATAATTGCAATTCTTCAAAAAATGTCTACCAAGACTTTAATGTCTGAGCGTGGGTGGTTCTTTTTTCATAATTGAATAAAAAATTGCAGCGTACATTTTATATAAGTTACGTATACGAATTAACAGTAGGATACATACATTATCTTGGTTCATAAACAAAAACGAAAAACAGTTTAACAGTATAATATGTTTTACGTATTGATCAATAATAATAAAACATATTTATAGATTGATATAAAAACATGATGAATTTTTTTTTTTACAAAAATCAAACATAATTAGTGTGATCATTCAAAAATTATGTATACAGGATAAGAAATATTATTTATATAACAATAGCAGAATCATATAATTATAAGTGATCATATTACTAGACAGATAGCAGAAAGCTGTTCAAATTTTGCATGTTGTGCTGATGCAGAAACCAAGGAAGATCAAGAAAGACATGGCATGATCAAGTTTTTGATGATGGACATGTCAAGAGTAGGAATAATCGGCGTGCGTACATGAGAGGATATATGCATGTAGATAGATGAAACAAAATGATATGGCGTTCTATCCTCTCTGCCTACCCCTACTGAAAGATGCGTTGTTGTCTTTTATTTTATTGTGTTTTAAATTAAATACTTATTTTAATAAATTTGTAAGGCATAACAGTAAAAACGCATAGTTTTTGGCGTTCTGAAGCGATTTTCAATTTATTTAAATAAGTTTTGCTTTCGGTTTTTGCTAAAAACCTTATTATGGTCAGTCACTTATAACTATTTTTATATTGAAATATGTCTTGTTAATTTAGTGTTGAAAATTTCAATTTAGTTCAGTTTTATTTAGAAACTGTGTAAAAAGTTGTTCCAATGTCTTGTCATAATTTATCAATACGGATTGACTTTTTACATTCGAAGCTTACTGAAAAATCAAATGAAATCCTTCACAGAAATCAAAACCAGGATTAGATACATAGAAGATATAAATACCTTAATATGGTTCATATCAAATACGTATTTTTTAAAATTCGTTTTTCGACCAAATTGATAGTACATCTTACTTGTTTTTATAACATCGTGTGCCTTATTCAAGCATCTTATTTTTATTTTAGGAAATCTCTGATTAAAAAAAATACAGGGCCAATTCTGAAATTGCGTACATGGAAATATGAAACTCAATATGGAAGACAGAGAAAAAATGAAAATTCTAACTTACGTAGATTTGATAAAGAACACCTGAGTCAAGGCAATTCCGTATAAAAATATTGTAAGAACAACTGTTTACTTTTAAACTTGTTTATAAAAAAAAACAGAGTTAAGTATTTTTTTTATAACACAAAAAAAAACTTCGTAATATGTCTGGATTGCAAACACATTTAAAATTATTATAATTTATTCTCTCTACTTAAGCGATCAAAAATTGAAATAATTCATTTGTCTCGCTTCTTTATTTAGTGGTAATATTAACAAATTAGTTACAACAATACGGAGAAGATTTTATGTAAGGAAATATGGAAGTGAAGGCAATTACAGGGCTTACAACCTGTTTTTGGCTTGTTTTAGTGACCATTTTACACACTGTACCATTCGCCACTTTGCGTATGTTTGAACATCTGCATTTCTTGAATTCTTCGATCTGTTAATTGTATCACTACAATTAAAATAAGAAAAACAACGACTGAACCGACCGTGTGCACATGTGATTTCTCATATTCTCACCGCGATTGTAAAGAGATATTTTGCCATCAATAAGTATTAAATCTACTGTGTGTATAATTTGTCAAGTGCCCCTCCTTCCTGACAGCAAGGTTGGATCTGATCCTGACTACCGCGACAGAAGTACCAGCAATAGAGGTGCCTGAACCCAGAATAAGGTAGGTATTGCAATCATTGTATTTAGGGTTCTGTAGCAAAGTGAACAAAGGATAATGCATCCTGCGAATCAGCAATTTTCGAGCGTGCTACTGCTAACGGGCAAGTGGCGCGAATTTTTTTTGGTTTTTTCAGCTCTTTTATTTCACAGTAAAAGAGCTGAAACCTTTAAAATTGTTCACTAATTCATGTTTTGGGCACTGGCAACACCAGGCCCACCAATAGATTTACTTAACAAGGCACCAACTGCGGCGAAACGGAAACGTAAATCAGACTCTATCCATTCAAATCTAGTACCAGTTGACCGACACGACACAACTCACAACATAAATCATAAACGTCAATTCAATTTGCGTTTATTTAAAATTTTATTTAGTTTTTCTGCATCTCGTTCATTATATTCGAGGATTCTTTATAGTAGTTCAGTCATAAAAATTGTAAATAAAACTCCACATAATATGCGAGTGAATATTTTATTTTAATAACCAACTTACCAAACATATACCAAAAACAGTTCACTACAATTAAATTGAATTATTTTATAAAGTTTATATTTCAAGCACTAACTTTGTGGTTATTCATTAAAATAAAATAAATAAAACAACTTTGTTTTTGACCACTAATTTTTACTTTTCACCGACCGGTTTCAAAGCAAACAAGCTTCTTTGTCAAGGTTTACGTTACTAATGAATTGATTCCTTTTTATTTTATTTCTATCATGTTCACTATAGTAGTATTTAGTACTATAGTAGTATTGGAATACCAAATTTGTGGATTAAAGTATCACTCGTCTTTTATTTCTTTAATAAATTAAATGAAATATTTGTAAGTAGGTACTTTTCGACTTTTTTGTATCTATTGATTTCGAGACTTACCCGTTTCTTTGTCAGAACACTTCGTCACGACACTTCGGGACAGTGTCCTGGCAAAGAAACGGGTGCGTCTAGAAACTGGTAGATAATGAAAAGTTGGTAAGTTATACAATTTTTTTCTAACAGAGCGAAATAAACTCGTTTTATTTTTGGGCCTAAAAATTAGCTATGTATGTCATGTCATATTTACCATCGTAACTTAAAATATATGAATAATTACGCATCTCCATTTTAATGATATGATTTATTATGCTCGTACCAAGTAATTATTTTACAAAGCTTCGATACTGAAACTTGAGCGTCGCCTCTCATTATAATTACTTCGACGCGAAATCAGTATTTCGTAAATAAATCTTCATTAAGAAAATAAGCCGTTTTCTGAGTCTGAGGTGAAACTTAATTATTCAGCCGGCTTTATACAGCAACAAGCGACGCCATCTATGGAGCAAAGTTTGCAGTTAGAGATAAATCACGAATTCCATGAAGGTTTATTTACTGCCAGAACTCCCAAGTATTCAGTTCGTTCTAACTTCAGTAACGTCTATCTGCCTACACGTGTTATGCTAGTGAAGAGTGTTTTTTTTGTCATGGTAAAACTTTCAATTGGTAAAACGGTGTCTTCTCAAACTATTGATACCATTTTTTTAATATTTGTGCTCTATAATCCCAACCGTTACTGCAAAATGATTTCAATTAATTATTAAAGTAGACTCATGATAATTGACGTACTATAATTACAAAAAAACTAACTGCTCGCATATAAAATTTCCACGTGCAAAAAAATACGTTTTACTTAATGTTATTGCTCATTGCATAAATTTCTTACGTGATGGTAGCTCTAACCCATGTTATTGAAAACTTGAAATGTGTAGAAGAGTACAAGTAATTGGGTATTTTTATTGATCATAATTTTAAATGGGATTGTCTTATATTTTATTTTTTGATTGATTGCGGACTCTAGTGAGTACTTTTCATAAGATTTGTTTTTTATTCTTTATAGTATCAATAATAATGCGGGGAACAGAGAGTGAGAGACGAGGATGTGTTGTTGTCTATGGCCGCAGTGCCCAATGGACCTATTTAAGGGCGCGTAACACGTTACTCGCCCTTCTCTGTCTTCACCAGTATTTAAATTCACTTTAAAGTATTATTTGTTTAATCTCTGTTTTTGTGTGTAATAAACCAAAAATTGTAAGTAACTGAAATTATTTTATTTATTTATTCCTTGAGGTTAAATCCGATAAATTCATTAAATCCATTCAATCATATGTTTTACATGAACTAACAAATAGCTACCATCTAAAAGAGGATAAAAATACCTATAAAATTAGATAAAATATTCATTCGTTGGGAGATTAAACCAAAACTAATATTAAAATGATCCTGGGTCTACAGTTCTGGTTGCGAATTAAGTGGGTGTGCATTTGTCGATTATTGTCACAACTTAACATCCTTTTATCCCCAACTGTTTACTTCCCACCGCCAGTATCCTTTGATAACCCGCCACAGCAGGTGTCATATATATTATTTTGTTGAACGTGTGCCGCATCATATACTAAGTTTTCACCAACCACCAGTGTTCAGCTCCAGATTGGGGGCCTATCCTAGTGTTAGTGCCGTTGGCAATTGACCAGTCGGACCACCGCCATTCCATCAAGAACGAACCAGGTCAGTGGCTTCTATTCCTGATCCATTAAATTTGTTAAGGTTGTGACCGATTGACATTACATACCGAATATCGAGGATATTCACTAATAATATTCAATTTAAATTACAATCCACTATTTCGCAGAACCGTAGGGCTTCGCTTCCGCTATTTCTCGCCCCGCATTCGCGTGGAAATAATTGTAGTAGCACAGGTTTTAGACAAAAAAAATGTTGATGTTCTCCTGTACAAAACACTTTTAGCTCTGCCAGCTTAAGGATTACTGTGGTTTTGCATCATTTAAGAACAGTTTGATAGTAATTTCAAATTTTTCTTCTACGTCTACCATTACGCCATCCCCCGTAGGCGTAGGGGCAGAGAGAATGGACCGCCACACACGTCTATCCTAGCATAAACTTAAAGTTTCTTCCAAATTCATACATCTTGTCATACATGTCCTTTGGTTCTGCTTGCTTATGACATGACCAGACTTAAGATTTCGGTTTATCTGGTCATGCCACGTCTTCTTTGGTCATCTTTGTCTCACGTTATCATTCGTTCTCGCCATATATACCCGATTCAGCATTCTTTCGTCATCTTTTCGTTCGACATGACCAAACCATCTCAGAGACCCTTTTTTAATCTAATGAATTATACCCGACTCAGATTTACACATTGCCTGATTTCACTATATTTAACCCTGTTATTCATTGATGTTTCACACAATCATCTAAAAGAACGCATATCGACCGATTTTATAGTAATGATTTCAAAAATTCCTCTTAAACATATCCATAATACACGCTTTACTTATAATTATGGTTTAGTCGTACCAAAAATATGTAATAAATATGGTAATAGAACTCGTAATAATTTAGTAACTAGAATTTTTTTAGAATTCAGCGTAACAAGAGCAAAATAAAAAAGTGGCTACTTGATCAAATGTTTATAAATAAATAGTTATTACGCAAGATTTTCTGTAAATGTTTTGTAAATTTAAACAACAATGTTTTGAGTATGTCCAAATGTAACCTCACCGCATCGTAAAACGCTCGCTACTAAGGCCAAGCACTAATGGGTACAATATGATTTGACCATAGGCAAATAGTTTCAAATGAATCGCTGTAAAAACGGAAGAAAAAAAATATTTACAAGTTTTACAACCGAAATGCAATTCCGCTAAAAATGTGACAACATGATAAAGACATTTTTATCTATAAATAGGAACCTACATTAATAAATTGTTCTGCTAGATGTGATTCACTCACCTAGATAAATATACCCTTGGGAACAATTAGCAGCCTCAACAATCTGTTGAAGATTGATTATGGGCCAGACTTTTCGGTGACTGATGTTTTTATATTTGTAGAACTTTTTTCATAGGTTTATTTGTGGTAAAAACGCTCTGGTAAATTTTTAAAACTCTCTATTACTAATGGTAACTTTTTTGTAATAAATATTCAAGTGTGTTAGTGAAAATCATCTGAGAAAATTTGGAAGGAACTTTAATCCTAAATTCGAGAATTTAAAAATCATCTGTCTTTCATTTCAAAAATACATATTTTGTGAATATTCTCTGTGTCTGGACAGATTAAAAATACAGTTCTGAGAGTGATAGAACCAGAATTCTAAAGCGAGTGGTTTTAAATCGATCCTTTTTCTCAGGCAAAATTCCTGAATAAAGAAGTCGAGTAAAAATAGGTCCACCTCGTTCAGTAGTGGTTGGTGCCTTTGCTTACCATGCTTAAGGTCCCGTGTTTGGAAAAAACAATGTTCTATACTTAAATATTTCAGGTTCCTGGACTGCCACCGAAGCCTACTGCTAATCGTTTTACCTTCATGTAACAGACTATTGATAAACGCTGCATTTGAAGTACAAGATAATAAAGTGCCCTTTTCACCATTGAGTGCAGACAGAGGAACGATGAATAATAAAAGGAATATTCCCTTCTCAAAAAATTTTCCCCCTCTGTTGAAATAAATTGGAATATTATATATTTTCTACTTCTATATTTCCAGCTGTAAAATGTTTACCAACTGTATTGCGACATATTATGTTCGTTCAATGTGCCGATTCGCCAGTTGTGAAAAAATAATGTGCTGTTTCTCTATCAGCAAAGCACAAACTATGGCTTGCATGCACCAATGTCCTGATTGTATCACATTATAAACTCGAGACAAGAGATCTGGACATTTTTTATGTAAGTCTTTCTAGATTAAAACAATCACTAAAATATGCCAGATCTCGTCTTGGAGTTGTTATTACTACCTACATTTTTTGTCCTTGTTTTAATTGTATTTAATTTTATTTAAATTGAAGCAATATTGTTTTAAAATAAAATCACTTTTTTAGTAACTGAAAAAAATCTATATCCTCCAGCCAACCAAAAAACAGACTGGTCAAAAAAAAAGTTAGTCGAAAATTGACCTAAAAAACGAAATCTCAATCAACAGATACATGCGAGTACGTAATAACTTAAAAATAACAACTGTTTTCCAATGGGGAAATAAAATATTAAAACCTGCACATAAAAACTCAAATCAAGATCAATATTATATGCATATTAAATAATGAGGAATACGGAATCATGTAATTAGTTTGAAAGGAGAGAAAAAGAGGAACCAATGGAAGAAAAAAAATAAAAATATATATAGTATTTAACAAAAAAACAATCAAATGAAGGAAGGTCAGGGTTATAAAGATAAAAATTAATGTTTCAGGCGTTTCAAGGTGGATAGAGAAGGTGTATTATTCATTAACTGTTACTGTTCTAAAATGGACTGAGCGAATCCGTAAATAAATATATCATTTTTTATAAACTCCCTACGGAGTGAAATCCGGTATTTGTCTGGACATCCTTATTATTATTCTCAGTGGTGAAGGTCAGTGCTTTGCAAGCTCCTAACATCACTGAAACCTGTGAAAATCTATTGTGATGGGTTCCCGTGAATAATTCTCGCCCTCCAAGCCCAGGTCGATGAAGAACCTGGCTACTGTGTGGAAGGCGAGGGTTTACATTTGGCTAGATCTCCCCAAGTAAGTCCAGATCCGCGGAGTATCGGGCTATTAGTTAGGGGGAAGTTCTTTAACATCCCCTGGTTTAGCCAGTGGTCTCCCGAGGGCTAGGTTCTTTTTTTGATGTAAAGCATCAAATTCACATGTAATGTGTATAAGTGTTTCCTAATCTGCACTGCAGAACCTACATCTAGAAATTCCAAAAAGGTTCATTACTCAAAAGATTATTAATTAAACCAACTGGTCCAAGAAAAAGTATAAATATTAAGGAGGTTTATTATTTCCTTACGGAACAGCATTTTAATTATAAAAATAAAAATATTGTTAATTTGTATGATTAATAATAAAAGTGGAGTAAAACAAATTAAGTATTTATTATTATTACCTATAATTAAAAATAAAAGTTTTTATATTACTTTAAATATTTTTTTTTTTTATGCAAAAACGTTATTTTTTATTTGGTTTTTACCACAACAAGCCAGGAGGTCAAATTTCAATTATGAAAACCATCAAACAATAATGGCTTAAGATATTTAAAGTGTAACTTTAGTTATCATACAAGGGAACAAACCTGGGACCCTACTTGCGGTGCGTTTAAATGTTTAATTAGCACATGGTAATATGTTTGCGCCTGTTGGTAAGCAAAGTAAAGATTTTTTTATCTAGTCTAAACACGCGCATCTGAATGATTTTTTGGAAAACTTTTGTTACGCACACATAAGCAAAAATCATTAAAAAATTGATTGGACTGTATGTAAGTTAAGTTTATTATCTATTATACAACGGGACTGACGATTTTGAAATGTTTTTATTTATTAATTATCACTATGATATTATTCTTATTACTTATTTTTTCACGTTAGTGTATCGCTTGCCAAACACAAAAAATCTACTCTATTTTAGCAAATTCAATCTGAACTAAACCTTGATAAAAAAATTCGACTATGTTTAAAAAATGAATAAAAACAAAATGTACCTATTATTCACGTGTATGATTTTTGTTATTCAAAGACATTGGCATATAATATACATATAGACATTCCCTATACAGTAAAATATTTATAGGTAATGACAGCAAATTTTTCTCATAGTTACAATGAACTGTTTATTTACACCAGGGCTGCATTCAACGAGCATGCACATGTGATCAAACGTTTAAAAAAAACCACTTTCGGGACACGAAAAAGTTTGTATTTTAAAGTTTACATTAAATATTCGTTTTTGGCGGATTCCAATAACTTTCTTCCTTTAAATTCTTTTAATTTTGGCACATTTATTTATTTTCACTGGGTTTTTAGGAACAAAAAATTAATATTAACTCACATTTTTTATATTTTAAAAACGTATTCCTATAAGTGCAGCACCGTAACAAAAAAAAGCTTCGCAATTGCGCCGCTAGGCGTAGTTTGACGTTTATGAAAAATTATATTTATTTTTGAAAATTCATTGTTCATAGCATTGTTACAGATTAATAAATATTTACCAAAAAAATGTTACACAATCCATTTTACAATATTTACCCGAAAAGTTTTTACACGTGTTTATAATACAAGTAGGCATTTAGGTTTGGATTCTAAATGTCACGCCTTTTTTTTTAAATATGTAAGTTGGATTACTTTTTCACCTTGCTTGTAATGTACAAAGTTTATATTTACTTCTAAGGGATAGTTATTTTTTTTGTTAACTTTGAAAAAATAATCAATTCCTTTAAAATTTACTTCAATAAAAAACTTTGTCTAGTTATTTAACTGATATATTATGAAAGGATTGGGTGGGATATTTCGGCTATGGCCTGTTTCAGAAGCC